>NC_092755.1:5070425-5382061 GCF_047496795.1 Chiloscyllium punctatum
ATACACCCAACCCTCCACCACCACCTGTTCTCCTGCCAATGAGCAGATATACACAGAAATGCACACACAAAACCCTCGACCACCAGCCTGTCTCCTGCAATTAAACAGATAACACAGAAACACACATACACAACCCTCCATCATCACGCTGTCTCCTTCAATTGAATAGATATACACAGAAACACACACACAACACTCCACCAAAACTATGTTTCCTGCCATTAATCAGATATTTATATACTGAAACACACAACACAACCCTTCCACCACCACGTTGTCTCCAGATATTAAGCAGATATACACAGAAGCGCGCGCACACACACACACCTTCAACAGCAATTTGTTTTCTTTCATTAAGCAATTAAACAGATATTTACAGAAACATATAGACAACCCTCCAGCACCACCCGGTTTCCTGTCATTAAACAGATATACACCAAAACACGTGCACCCAATTCCTCCAACACCACCCTGTCTCCTGCATTTAAACATATATACATACAAACACACAGACACACCACCCTCCTCCACCACCCTGTCTCCAGCAATTAAACATAAATGCATATCTTCAGCACCACCCTGTCTCCTGACATTAAACATTCATACACAGAAACACACACGCACACACAACCATTGACCACCAATTTGTTTCCTGTCATTAAGCAGAAACACAACCTCCACAACCATCCTGTCTACATTCATTACACAGTTATATACAGAAACACACACTCACCAACCTCCAAAACCACTCCGTCTCCTGCAATTAAACAGATATTTACAGAAACATCCAAGCAATCCTCCACCACACTGTCTCCTGTCATTGAACAAATATACACAAAAACACACACATCACCACGACCACTCTCTCGCCTATAATTAAACAGACATACGCAGAAACACACACTCACCACCTTCCACAACCCTGTCTCTTGTCATTAAACAGATATACATAGAAATACATACACAACGGCACGAAACCACATTGTTTTCTGCCATTAAGCAGATATGCGCAGGTAAACACGCACAACCATCAACCGTAATCATGTCTCCTGCCATGAAACAGTTATACTCAGAATCAAACACATACCAGCCTCCACCACCAATCTGTCTCCTGCAATTAAACAGATAAAAACAGAAACACACACATAGAGAACCCTCCACCACAATCCTGTTTGCTTCCATGAATCAATTATACACAGAAGCAAACACACAACCTTCCACGACCATCCTGTCTCCTGCAATTAACAGATATACACAGAAACACGCACACACGACATTAGACCACCAAGTTGTTTTCTACCACCAATCAGATGTACACAGAAACACACACACAACCCTCCACTTCCACCCTATCGCCTGCAATTCAATAGATATATACAGAAATACGCACACACACAACCCTCCACTGCCACCATGTCTCCTGCAATTCAACAGACATATACAGAACCACATTCACTCTACCCTCCACTACCACCTTGTCACCCGCCATTAAACATATGTATGCAGAAACACACACACACAACCCTCCACCACCACCTTATTTCCTGCCATTAAGCAGATTTTCACATAAACACGCATACTACACTCCACCACCACCCTGCAATTAAACAGGTATACACAGAAACACACACATAAACCTCCACCACCAGCCTGTCTCCTGCAATTACACAGATATACACAGAAACACGCACACACCACCCTGTCTCCAGCCAGTAAACAGATATACACAGAAAAACATATACAACCTTCCACGAACACCCTGCCTCCTGACCTTAAACAGATATATGCAGAAACACACATACATCCATAACCCTCCACCCCACCCTGACTCCTGCCAGTAACCACATAGATATAGAAACAAGTACACTCTACTCTCCAACACCACCCTGTCTCCAGCCATTGAATAGATATGCACTGAAACACACACACACACCACCATGTCTCCAGCCATTAAGTACAAATACACAGAAACACACATACACAGCCCTCCACCACCAACTTGCCACCTGCCAGTAAATAGTTATACACAGAAACACACACAGCACCCTCCACCACCACTCTGTCTCTAGCCCTTAAATAGATAAACACAGAAACACACACGCACACAACCCAGCACAACCACCCTCCTCCTGACATTAAATAGATAGACACAGAAACCAACACACACACATCCCTACCACCACTCTGTTTCCTGCCGTTATTCAAATACACACAGAACCACACACGGACATCCTCCACGACCACCCTGCCTCCTGCCACTAACAGATATGCACGGAAACACACGCGCAACCCTCCACCACCGCCCTGATTCCTGCAATTAATCGAATATACACAGAAACATACACGCACACAACCCTCTACCATCACCAGTCTGTCTCCTGTCATTAAGCAGATATATGCAGAAAAACACATACAACCCTGCACCAACACCCTATCACCTACCTTTAAACAGACATACACAGAAAATACAACACACACACAGACACCCCACCTATCAAAACTCTGTCTCTTGGCATTAAACAGATATACAAAGAAACACGCACACGCACACACACACAAAACCCTCCACCACCGCCCTGTCTCCTACCAGTAGGCACATAGGCATGAAAACACAAACACTCTACCATCCACCACCACCCTGTCTCCTACCAGTAAGCACATAGACACAGAAACTCAGAAAATATACTCTCCACGACCACCCTGCCCTGCCATGAAACAGATATACGCAGAAACTGACAAACGCACACAAGCACACGCAACACTCCATGAACACTCTGCCTCCTGCCATTGGTCAGATATACACAAGCACACACACACACACCAAACTGTCTCGTGTCATTAACCACATATACACAGAAACAAACACACACACACACACACACATTCTCTCAAACCTTCTTAACCACCCTGTCTCCTGCCATCAAACAGTTGTACACTTCCACGAAATTTACAGCTGGGGGAACGGCAGTTACGATGCTATTCGGCAACATTTAGGAAGCGGAGGATGGGGAAGGAACCTACAGGGGATGGGCATATCAGGAATGTGGAGCTTATTCAAGGGGAACCTCCTGAGTGTCCTAGATAAGTGTGTACCTGTCAACAGGATCTCCCTGTAGAGCGCGTGGTTTACGAAGGACGTGGAATCTCTGGTCAAGAGGAAGAGGGAGGCTTATGTTCGGATGAGATGTGAAAACTCAGGGCACTTGAGCGTTATAGGTCGCCAGAAAAGACCGAAAGAGAGAGCTCAGAAGAGCCAGGAGGAGACATGAGAAGCTGTTGGCGGACAGGATCAGGGTAAACCCTAAGGCTTTGTATAGGTGTTTAAGGAATAAAAGAATGACAAGAGTAAGATAAGGTCCAATCAAGGATATTAATGGGAAGTTGTATGTGGAGTCAGAGGAGATAGGGGAAGCACTAAATTAATATTTTCCGACGGTATTCACTCTAGAAAATGACAATGCTGCCGAGGAGAATACTGAGATCCAGGGAACTAAACTAGATGGGATTATACTCGATACTCTGACCAATAAAGGAAAGCATACCAAACGCCTTCTTCACTATCTTATCTACCTGCGACTCCACTAGCAAGGAACAATGAACCTGCACTCCAACGTCTCTTTGTTCAGCAACACTCACTAGGACCTGACCATTAAGTGTATAAGTCCTGTGAGGATTTGCTTTTACAAAATGAAGCACCTCACATTTATCTAAATTAATCTCCATCTGCCATTCCTCTCTACATTGACTCATTTGATAAACAGGAGACATTGAGGTCTGCAGCTGCTGGCAATTAGAGTTGAGAGTGCAGTGCTGGAAAAGCACAGCAGGTCAGGCAGCATCCAAGAAGAAGGAAAGTCGACGTTTCGGGCAGGAGCCCTGAATCAGGAATGATGCTGGGAGACTCGGGGGTGGAGAGATAAATGAAAACTGTGTGTGGGGTTGGGGTGAAGGTGGCTGAGAGTGCAATTGGTGTTTGGAGATGGGGTAAGAGTTCTAGGTCAAAGAGGAGGGTGGAGCAGATTGGTGGGAAGGAAGTATGACAGGTGGGACAGATCAGGATGGTGGTGCTGAGCTGGAAGGTTGGAACTGCTGTAAGTGGGGAAGGGGAAATGAAGAAACTGGTGAAGTCCACATTGATGCCATGGGCTTGAAGGGTCCCAAGGCAAAAGAAAAGGCGTTCTTCCTCCAGGCAACGGGTGGTGAGGGAGTGGTGGTTGGAGGAGGTCCAGGACCTGCATGTCCTTGGCAGAGTGGGTGGGGGAGTTGAAATGTTTGGCAACAGGTCGTTGGGTTGATTTTCAGGTATCCTGGAGACGTTTTGTGAAGTGTGTTGTGAGAAGGCGCCCAGTCTCCTTATCTCCTGTACATTGAGGACATGGGACACCTTCTCTCAGAGCAGGTTAGAGAACACCTGTGGACACCGGCACCAATCAACCCCACCGCCATGTTGGGCAGGAATCGAACCTGTGTAGACAAGCCCCAATGAATTTCTAACCCATTGCCTAAACCACACGACTACAACTAAATACTTACAGAGGTTACAGAGTTAAGGAGGATTGTAGGGACTGGAAGAGGTTTCACAGTTTAAGAGTGTAGTGGGGACAGGAAGAAAATACCAAAATAGGGAGGGTTTACGTTTGAAGGATTATGCAGAAAAAAATTACAGGGTTAATGCAGGATTATTGACAGTGAGGAGTAGCAGAAAAAACTTGTGTCAATGTCCAGGGATCCTTCACAGTTGCGAACCAAGTTGTTAGGGTTGTTAAGAAAGCCAATGATGTGTCGGCTTTCGTTTGCAGGGATCTTGAGTTTAAGAGCTGTGAGGTTATATTGCAGTGGTTAGAGCACAATTGGAATATTGTGTTCAGTTCTGGTTGCCTCATTACAATATAAGTGTGGAAGTCTTGGAGAGGTTGCAGAGAAGATTTATCAGGATGTTGCCTGGTCTGGAGGGGAGGTCTAACAAAGGAAGGTTGAGGGAGCCAGGGCTTTTCATTTTGGAATGAAAAAGGATGAGAAGTGACTTGATAGACGTACGAGATTATGAGAGGCAGACATAGGGTGGGTGGCCTGAGATTTTTCCCAGTGCGAAAATGCCTATAACTGGAGGCAAAATTGTAAGGTAATTGGAGGAAGGTTGAGGGGAGATGTCAGAGATAGCTTCTTTACACAGAGTATCGTGGGTGAGTGGAATATATTGCCAGTGTGGGTGGTAGAGTCAGATACATTAGGGACATTTAAGTAATTTTTAGATAGACACATGAATGATAGCAAAATGAATTTCTCAAAATGGAGACCTCTGACCAGTGGTGTTCCACAGGGATCCGTGCTGGGACCACTGTTGCTTGTGATACATATCAATGATTTGGTGGAAGGTATTGGTTCCTTGATTAGCAGGTTGCAGATGACACTAAGATTGGTGGAGTAGCAGACAGAGAAGGGGACTGTCAGAGAATACAACAGAATATAGATAGATTGGAGAGGCTGGGCTGGGAAACGGCAGATGGAGTTCAATCCGGACAAATGCGAGGTGATGCATTTCGGATGATCTAATTGGAAAGTGAACTATACAGTAAATGGAAAAGTCCTGTGGAAAATTGATGTACAGAGAGATCTGGGTATTCAGGCCCATTGTTCCTTAAATGTGGCAATGTCGGACAGTAAATTGGTCACGGCGGCATATGTCATGCTTTCCTTTATTGGAAGGGGTATCGCGTACAAAAGTTGGCAGGTCTCGTTACAGTGATAGCTGTGTCATGGAATGTAATATCAAACACATTTAGTTTAAGTTTTCATCTTTAAGAATGATTACCTGCACTTCAAAAGCTGGTGCTTCGAAATAAACCTGTTGAACTAAAACTGGTGTTGTGTGATTTTTAATTCACCCAATCAACCTCTGCTCTATCCTGCCAAATGGCCCCAAAAGTGGCCCTACTCCAGTTTAAGACCTGAATATATGGACCTGCCTGATTTTTTTTCAATAACTATGTTAAACTAAGACAGCTGTGGTCACTGGACATAAAGTGCTCTCCGACTGCCACTTCAGTCACTTGCCCGACCCCGTTTTCTGAGGGGAGATCTCGTTTGAAGCCGCCTGAGTAGAGTGCAGCTCTCTACATATTGATCTCGGAAACTTTCCTGGACACATTTGACAAATTACACCGCATCCGGGCCTTTTATACTCTGGGTGATCCAGTCAATACAGGGGAAGTTAAAATCTCCAACCAATACTGCCCTATTATTTCTTTCGATACCTGCAATCTCTCTTCACATCTGCTCCTCTAGTACCCGCTGGCTATTTGGGCGTCCAGAACAATATCCCAGCAGACTGACCATCCTTGTTTTGTTTGTAATTTCTAAACATATGGCCTCATTTGATCACCCCGAAAGAGTATCCTCTCTAAGCATTGTTGTTCTGTCCTCCCTTATCAAAAGGGCAGCTCCTCCTCCTCACTTACTTGTCCTTCTGTGCTGCCTGTAGCTTCTGTATCCTGGAACACTGAGCTGCCAGTCCTGCCTTTCTCTCAGCCATGTTTCTTTTATGTCTATAATATCCAAGTACCCAGAGCCAATCCATGCTTTGAGCGCATCTGCCTTACCAGTCAGGCCTTGTACATTGAAATAAATGCGCGTTAAAGCAAAAGTCTTTTCCCTCCCTTGACTGTGCCCCTCGATATCCTGGATAGAAAACTTGCTCTCGAAGTCTGATGCATTTTTCACTTGACTGGTCAATGGGCCTTCTCTTACTCAGAGTCCAAATCCCTGCCAAACTAGTTTAAACCCTCAGGGATAAGACAAGCAAATCTCCCCCCCCCCCCAACCCCCCATGGATACTGATGCCCCTCTGGTTCAAGTCAAACCCGCCCCCTTGTTCTGGTAAAGGAGGAGATTGCTGGAACCCTCGCGGATATATTTAATAATTTGCTGGCTACGGGTGAAGTGCCGAATGACTGGAGGATAACTAACGTGGTTCCTTTATTCAGGAAGGGAAGCAGGGATAGGCCAGGTAATTACAGAGCAGATAGTCTGACAGCAAGGAGAGGGAGATTATTGGACACATTCCTGAGGGAAAGAATGAATCAACACTTGGAAAGGCAGAGATCGATTATGAATACTCATCACGGATTTGGTAGAGTAAGATCCTCTCCCAAATTTAGCTGTGATATTTGTCTGAAATTACGATTGAGGATTTTGATGAGGGCAGTGCAGAAAATGTGGGTTACATGGAGTTCATTAAGGCATTTGACAAGGTCCCACATGGAACGCTGGTCCAACAGACCAATGGGATCCAAGGCAATTTGGCAACCTGGATGCACAACGGTGGAGGTTAAGTTTTGTGTTTGAAATTCTTTCACCAGCGGGTATACCACAGGGATCGGTGCAGCAACCATTGCTGGTTATTATAGAACATAGAAGAGATTGGGGAGAGATTGCTGAAGTGATTGGGGAGGCACTGAATGAATACTTTTCGTCAGTATTCACTCAGGAACAGGACATTGTTGTCGATATGAATACTGAGGCACGAATAAGTAGAATGGATGGCTTTGAGATATGTAGAGAAGAGGTGTTGGGAATTCTGGCAAGGGTGAAAATAGATAAGTCCCCTGGGCCTGATGGCATTTATCCTAGGATTCTCTGGGAAGCAAGGGAGGAGATTGCAGAGCCATTGGCCTTGATTTTTGTGTCCTCTTTGTCTACAGGAGTAGTGCCAGAGGACTGGAGGCTAGCAAACGTGGTTCCCTTGTTCAAGAAGGGGAGTAGGGATAATCCTAGTAACTATAGCCCAGTGAGTCTCACTTCTGTTGTGGGCAAAGTCTTAGAGAGAATTGTAAGGGATAGGATTTATGCACATCTGGATAAGAATGATGTGATCAAGGATAGTCAGCATGGTTTTGTGAAGGGCAGGTCGTGCCTCACAAACCTTATTGAATTCTTTGAGAAGGTGACTAAGGAGGTAGATGAGGGGAAAGCGGTAGATGTGGTATATATGAATTTTAGTAAGGCGTTTGATAAGGTCCCCCATGGTAGGCTACTGCAGAAAATACAGAGATATGGCATTGAGGGTGAGTTGGAGGTTTGGATTAGGAATTGGCTGGCTGGAAGAAGACAGAGGGTAGTAGTTGATGGCAAAGGTTCATCTTGGAGTGCCGTCACTAGCGGTGTTCCGCAAGGATCTGTTTTGGGACCATTGCTGTTTGTCATTTTTATAAATGACTTGGAGGAAGGGTTAGAAGGTTGGGTGAGCAAGTTTGCGGATAATACGAAAGTTAGAGGAGTTGTAGACAGTGAGGAAGGATGTGGCAGGTTACAGCGGGATATAGAGAAGCTGCAGAGCTGGGCAGAAAGGTGGCAAATGGAGTTCAATGTAGCTAAGTGTGAGGTGATTCACTTTGGTAAGAGTAATAAAAAGATGGATTACTGGGCTAATGATCGGATACTTGGTAGTGTGGAAGAGCAGAGGGATCTTGGTGTCCATGTACACAGATCTCTGAAAGTTGCCACCCAGGTAAATAGTGCAGTGAAGAAGGCATATGGCGTACTGGCTTTTATTGGTAGAGGAATTGAGTTCCGGAGCCCTGAGGTCATGCTGCAGTTGTATAAGACTCTGATGCGGCCGCATCTGGAATATTGTGTGCAGTTTTGGTCGCCATACTATAGGAAGGATGTGGAGGCACTGGAACGGGTGCAGAGGAAGTTTACCAGGATGTTGCCTGGTATGGTAGGAAGATCCTATGAGGAAAGGCTGAGGCACTTGGGGTTGTTTTCATTGGAGAAAAGAAGGTTTAGGGGTGACTTGATAGAAGTGTACAAGATGATTAGGGGGTTAGATAGGGTTGACAGTGAGAACCTTTTTCCACGTATGGAGTCAGCTATTACAAGGGGGCATAGCTTTAAATTAAGGGGGGGGTAGATATAGGACTGATGTTAGGGGTAGGTTCTTCACTCAGCGAGTCGTAAGTTCATGGAATGCCCTGCCAGTAGCAGTGGTGGACTCTCCCTCTTTATGGGTATTTAAGCGGGCATTGGATAGGTATATGGAGGATAGTGGGTTAGTGTAGGTTAGGTGGGCTTTGATCGGCGCAACATCGAGGGCCGAAGGGCCTGTACTGCGCTGTGTTCTTCTATGTTCTATGTTCTATGTTCTATAGAACATAGAAAAGTACAGCAGGGAACAGGCACTTAGGCCCACGAAGTAGTGCCTAGACATAATCCTAATGTAAAATATAGTAACTTAACCTCTGCACCCCTCAACTCACTGCTATCCATGTGCATGTCCAGCAGTCGCGAAAATGTCCCCAATGACTCTCCTTCCACCACCTCAGCTGGCAACACATTCCATGCACTCACAACTCTCTGCGTGAAGAGCCTACCTCTGATGTCTCCATTATACCTTCCTCCTAATATCTTCAAACTATGACTTCTCGTACCAGTCAATCCTGCCCTGGGGAAATGTCTCCTGCTATTGACTCTATCTATTACTCTAAATATTTTGAACAGTATTATGTACATTAATAACTCGATGTGAAAGCACAAGGTAGCATTTGTAAGTTTGCAGATGACAAGAAAGGTGAGGCTGTTGTCCACAGTGAGGGGGATGGTCTCAGGCGACAATCTGAAGGTTGAGGACAGAACAGCTGGTGAGAGAGGAGGGGTATTGGAGTTTCTGATCATTGAAAACATGACAGAATTAATTAGACAGGATAGTCCTGGGGATCGCTCAGTGAAGATATAATGGTGCAACTGAGAAATGAGACTGGGTTATCAGTTTGATATGACTGTACTACAGGCCCCCAACAGTCAGCGAGAATTTGAGCGGCAAGTATGATGGGATATCTCAGATATCTGTAAGAATGATAGGGCTGTAATGGTGAGGGATTTTAACTTTCCAAACCTTGACTCGGACTTCTAGAGTGTTCAGAGTTTGGATGCAAGGAATGTGTTTGGCAGGTACAAGAAAGCTGTCCCAGTCAAAATGTAAATGGTCGGACTGCAGGAAGAGGTAAAACCTGACCTCGCCTTGGGAAAGAAAGTAGTGAAAGGGACTGAGTTGTCAGTGGGGCAACACTTTGGCAAAGTGATCACAATCGTATTAGTTGGAAAATAGCGATGGAAAAAGACAAACCTGGTCCCCAAGTTAAAGATCAAAACTGGCCTTTCCTCAATCCAGGTGTTATTAGTGAAGAGCTTTTAACAATTGATTGTGGAGGTTATGTGCAGGTAAAGGGACGTCAGGCAGGTGGGAAGCTTTCAAAAGGGAGTTAAAATGAGAGTTCAGAGCCATCATATTCCGGTTAGTGTGAATAACAATGCTGACACAAGTAGGAAACTCTGGATGACTGGGGGTATTGAGGTTCTGCTCAACAAAAAGGGGGCACATGTCACATATAGCCAGCTGGATTAAAGGAATCCATCGAAGAACATTGTCGGTGGAGTAATTCACTTCAGAGCGAAATCAGGAGGGCACAAAGGGGACCACAAGAAGCGTTGGCAGATCAGGCTGAGAAAAATCCAAAGAGATTCTACAAGTATATTAACAATAGAAGATTAACTAGGGGCAGAGTATGGATCCTTGAAGATGAATGTGGAAATCCAAGTGTGGAACTACAAGGAGATGGGTGAGATCCTAACCAAACATATGTTTGATCTTACTGTGGAGAAAGACAGGGGATGTCAGGGAAATAAACAGTGATGTCTTCACAAGAACCCACATAGCAGAAGGTACTGGAGGTTTTTAAATGCATATAAGGGAGACAATTCCATGGGAATTATTCAATCACATCCCAGGATATTGTGCGAAGCTCAGGAAGAAAGCATGGGTCCCATAAAGAGATTTTTCTATCACTGAGAGCCACGGGTGATGAGCAGGGAGCCTGGAGGGTGGCTAATGTTGTGCCAGTATTTAGGAAAGGCTGCGAGGGAAAGCCAGGGAGATAAACACCAATTAACTTGATGCCAGTGGTGCGTATATTGTTGGAAGCGATTCTGCGGGACAGGAGTTCCATGAATTTGCAATGGCAAGGATTGATTACGGATAGTCAGCACAGCTGTGGAGTACTGCATAGAATTCTGATCATCCTGATTGAAGAAGCATTTCCTGAAACTGTAAATGTAGCAAATATTGAAGAAGATGTTACTGATACTGGAGGGTTTGACAGAAGCGGAGAGGCTGGATATGCTTGAAAGAGATGGGGGGAATGAGATAGATTTGGCAGACAAGGCTAAGGAGAATGCAAATATTTTTCTGCAGCATACAACTACACAAAAACAACTGGTCAGACACAAGGGCTCCTCAATGATCAGTGAGGCCATCCAAGTGTAGACACACAGGAGATGGGCGAGGGCCTAAATGAGCATTTCATGTCGGAACGTACTGCGGACAAAGACTAGGAAAGAAAGGGAAGAAACAGTCATGGCTTGTCCCCAATACAGAAGAGGTGGTGCTGGAGTTCTTCGAACACAAATGTAGAGGAAGCCCTAGATCCTAAACAAATATATCCCAGAACATTGTGGCAAAGTAGTGGCAGGGACACGAGCGGAAATATTTATAGCATTGTCTTTTGCATTTCCATTGGCTGAGGGGTGACCTTATCAAGGTTTAGAAAACCATGAAGGGCACAGGTAAGTTGATTAGCCAACGTCTTTACCCCAGGGTAGTGGAGTCCATAACTAGAAGGGATTCAACTGCAGAAAGAGAAGGTGTTAGCAATTCTGTAAAGTGTAAAAATCGGTAAGTCCACTGGGCCAGATGGGATTTATCCTTGGCTTCTCTGGGAAGCCAGGAAGGAGATTGCCGAGACTTTGGCTTTGATCTTTATGTCGTCATTGTCTACGGGAATAGTGCCAGAAGGCTGCAGGACAACAAATGTTGTCCCCTTGTCCATGAAAGGGAATAGATACAAAACTGGTAATTATAGACATGTGAGCCTTACTTTGATTCTGGGTAAAGTGTTGGGAAAGTGTGTAAAAGCTAGCATTTATAACCATCTGGAGATGAATACGTTGATGAGGGATAGTCAGCACAGTTTTGTGAAGAGTCGGTCATGCCTCACAAAACTTCTTGACTTCTTTGAGGTGACCAAACAGGTGGATGTGGGTAAAGCAGATCTTGGTAGTGCAGATGAACAGAGAGATCACTGTGTCCATGTACATAGATCCTTGAAAGTTGCCACCCAGGTTGATAATTTTGTTAATAAGGCATTCAGCATGTGAGCTTTTATTGGTACAGGAATGGAGTTTCAGAACCATGAGATATTGCTACAGTTGTACAGAACTCTGGTGCAGCCACATCTGGAGCCTTTGGTTCAGATCACTGCATTCGATGAAAGATGTGAAAGATTTGGAAAGGGTTCCAAGGAGATTTAATAGGATGTTACCTGGTACGGAGGGAAGGAGTTCATAACATCCAGTTATGAGGAAGGCTGAGGGACTTGAATCTGTTTTTGTTCGAGAGAAGAAACTTGAGGCCAATTAATTGAGACATACAAGATAATCAGAGGGTGAGATGGGTTGGACAGTGAGAGCCTTTTCCCTTGAATGGAGATGTCTAGCACGAGGGGAGATAGCTTTAAATTGAGGTAGATATTAATATTATTATTCATTAATAGTTATGGGACAGATGCCAGTGGTGCACAGAATAATCACGGAATGGAATGCATTGCCTGCGACAGTAGTAGACTCGCCAACATTAAGGGCATTTAAACGGTCGTTGGATAGGCATGTGGTTGAGAATGGATTAGGGAAGGTTAGGTGGACTTCAGATTGGTTCCACAGGTTGGCGCAACATTGAGGGCCGAAGGGCCAGCACCGCGCTGCCATGTTCTATGTTCTGCATTCTAGAGGGCATAATTATGAGATGGGAGAGAAAAAACTTAAAAGGGTTTGGAGAAGAAAATTTTCCAAACAGAGGATGGTGCGGGTATAGAATGAGCTTCCAGGGGACGTGGTAGAGAAAAGTACAATAAGAACTTGGGAAAACATTTGGGCAGGTACATGGAGAGGAGAGGGTTTGAAGGGATATGGATCAAATGCAGGGAAATGCGACTCGTTCAGGGATTCTGGACAGATGGACTAGTTGGACCAAAGAACCGTTTCTGTGCAGCATGGCTCAACCTCCAGTTATTGGGAAAGGAGGAGGTTACAGGGACAGGAAATGTTATTGGACTTAAAAAATATTGAAGACGCTGGTCCGCAAGACTTGCCACAGATACAGTGTTGTGGAGTAGTGAGTCTCAGAAGAACAGAATTGACAGTAGGGTCAGTGACTGAGCCTGGGGTGTGCCTGCATTATATTCCCCCTCCAGCACTGTATCTATGTCATCTCTTGTGAGCCGATGTTTGGAGCTCTCTCATTCCTCTCTTCTCTGTTCACTGTGAGTGATCTTACCTCACTGCAGGATTTATTGAAGACTCCAGGTCTCCCTGCCCTTTGTCTCTCTGGCTGACCAACCATCTTCTATGTGGTGATGGACGAGACACCCAGCAGTTAGGAAGTCTACTGAGTCAGGAACTTCCTGAGTACCGACAGGCGGCAGAGAAATAGACAGAATGGGAAATTCAACTGATGCAGTGAGGGTTACACACGGAGAATGGCACCAAGTCCCAGAGAGATCTGGAAAATCCCAGTCTCCATCCCTGGGCTGTGCTGTTCCGTCTCTCTGGATTGGAGGATTCTGTTAGCTCAGGATCTGGAGTAGCTGCAAAGGCGAGAGACAGTGACAGGGGCAGCAATTAGACCCTCACAGTGAGGGATACTAGATGGAGAGATATCAGCAGAGTGCAGGACGATTTCATAATGAACCAATTATGTCGGAAGAACAGGTTTAGGTTCCTGATGCACTGGTATTAGTGCTCAGCAATGCGCAACCTTCGAGCAGGTGAAGTAATGGCCTAGTGGTATTATTGCTAGAGTATGTATCCAAAACAGCGCCCATTATTCACTGGAGACCAGTTTGAATCCCACCATCTGATGTGGTGGAATTTGCCGTCAATACTTTCTTAAAATTGCAATTAACAATCCATTAATAAGTACGAAACTATTGCTGACGTCCAGAATAACGTTTCTTCATCAAAATGACACTTGGGGACATCTGCCATCCTCACGTCGTCTGTACGATATGCTCACAGCAAAGTGATTGCCTTTCAATGACCCTCTGAAATGACCCGAGCAAGTTACTCAGCTCAAGGGCAGCTCGGGCTGGGCAAGAAAGGCTGGTCAGCCAGAGACACCCACATCCCATACCTGATTTAGAATATAATCCATTAGGATGGTCCCATGGAACCGTGCTGGGAGCAGGGTTCTGGCCAATCATGTTAGTAGCTTACGGACAGGGCTTTAAACTGACAGAGAGGATGCAGGGACAGGGTTCAGGTGAAAGGAGCTTTCCAAATCCAAAAAGAAAAGGTGAAGCATCGGAACAACATGGGGATGTGGCTGAAGACAAGCAGAAAGGATCAGTAAGGGACAGAGTTTAACTAAAACTGTACATCCGGGATTCGGTTTGTGACAGGAAATTGTAGGAAACGTGTATTATGTTGTTTTTTGGAATGGAAAAAGTCTCTGCAATAAGGTAGATGGATTTGTGACAGAGATAAAAGAGAGTAAGACACCAGGATGATGTGTTTACAGGGTCACCTGACATGCACATCCTTGGGATGTTGGGGGGAAACCGGCGCACCTGGAGGAAACCCACGCAGACACGGGGAGAATGTGCAAACTCCACACAGACAGTCGCCTGAAGCTGGAACCAAAATGGAGTCGGTGGTGCTATGAGGTAGCAGTGCTAACCACTGAGCCATCGTGCTGCTTTATGTTATCCTTGAAAAAGCTTTCTGACCCTTACTTCCTCAACCTTAAATAAGCTTCCTTCTTCTTCTTGACTAGATGTTCGAAATCCCTTCGAACCATGTTAATGCTTTGCTGTCCGTGTGGACAATGTTCACTGCTCTGCCTTCATCTATCTCTTTGCCACCTCCTTGAAGAGTCAATCCGCTTTGTGAAACACTGTTTTCCACTCACAAAGCCATGCTGACCACCTCGAATCAGCCCTTGCCTTTGTTAATATATTTGTGCTCATAATCTCCTCCAACAACTTCCCCACCACTGGGCTCACTGGGCTGTAATTTCCTGACTTTTCCCTTAAGTGATGG
The DNA here is from genome assembly GCF_047496795.1 of Chiloscyllium punctatum. NCBI lineage: Eukaryota > Metazoa > Chordata > Chondrichthyes > Orectolobiformes > Hemiscylliidae > Chiloscyllium > Chiloscyllium punctatum. Next base: position 5,085,573 of record NC_092755.1, read on the forward strand.
AACAGCATTGTCCACCCTCCAGTCTTCCGGCACCACACTGCATCTGTTTATAATATAAATATTTTTGTTCGGGGCAGTGTAATCTCTTCCCTAGATTTCCACAATATTCTAGGATACACCTAATGAGCGACTGAGAATTGATCTAACTTTATTTGTTTTAAGATTCCAGCACTTTCTCTTCTCTGTTGAGGATTCTTTCTAAGACGTCACTATTTAATTCCCCATTTTCCCGAACTTCCATGAGATTCGCCACAGTAAATACTGACAACACTATTTTGTCTAATATCTCACCCACCTCCTCTGGTTCCACACATAGGTGGACTTATTCATATTTCAGAGGCCCTATTCTCCACCAAGTTACTCATTAGCCCTTATTGAAATTTGTGTAAAGGCTTCTGATAATTCAAAGACACCATATCCCCCATACCGTGGGCAGCACGGCAGCACGGCGGCACAGTGGTTAGCACTGTTGCCTCACAGCGCGAAAAACCCGGGTTCAATTCCCACCTCAGGCAATAGACTGTGTGGAGTTTGTATATTCTCCCTGTGTCTGCGTGGGTCCCCTCCGGGTGCTCTGGTTTCCCCCCACAGTCCAAAAATGTGCCGGTCAGGTGAATTGTCCATGCGAAATTGCCCATAGTGTTAGGCGCAGGAGTAAATGTAGGGGAATGAGTCTGGGTGGGTTGCGCTTCGGCGGGTCGTTGTGGGCTTGTTGGGCTGGAGGGCCTGTTTCCACACTGTACCCTTTCAATTCAGCCATTTATATTCACACAAACAAATTAAATCCAACAGGCTCAAAAAACAATTCTCTTTTATAAAATGTGTTTCTAAGTGGCCAGTTATTGTATTTTAAAATATCCTTTCTAACAATTTGAGTATGCTCCCGACTTAATGTCAGTCTAACACTATTTGGTTTCAGACTGGCAGGAGAAAGGGCTATGGGAGTTCTTGTTCATCAATCTAAAAAGGTTAGCTTCCAAGGTCAGCAGGTAATAGAGAAGTCAAATCAAATGCTGACATTTATTACAAAGGGAATGGAGTCTAAAAATAGGCAGATCTAGCTGAAATTAGGCAAGGTTCAAGACAGACCACACCTAGAATATTATGAACAGTTTGAGTGCCCGAAGGAAAGATACTGTCGCATTGGAGGCAGGTCAGAGAAGGGTCACTCGGCTGATCCTGGGAATGGAGGGATTTTCGAGTGAGAAGAGGTGGAGGACGTGGACGTTGAATCCATTGAAGTTTAGATAACGAGACAGAAATGGAATGAACCATCCAAGATTCTGAGGAGCTCTGATCGGGCAGAGGCTGTGAAGTTAGACAATAGAACAGTGCAGCACGGTAACAGGCCCTTCGGCCCATCATGGTTGTGCTGTGCAAGATTCTAACTCATATCATTTGCCTTCACATGGTCCATATCCCGTATCCCTGTTCATAATTCTGTCTAAATGCCACTTTGAAACTTTATTCACATTCTGTTGCTCCGACCTCCCTTGGTAACCTCCACTCTCTATATTAAAAAAAAACTTCTCACACACATCTCGATTAAACGTCCTCTTTCTCACCTTAAACCTATGCATTCTAGGATTTGAAACTTACACATTGGAAAAGAGATTCCGACTATCCACATTATCTATCCCTCTCCGTATGTGATATTCTTGTCCCTGGTCTCCTGGTAGCCTCTGATATTCTCGCAAAACAATCCAACTTTGTTTAATTTCTCCTTACACTGAACTCACCATGAAAAACCTAACACAGGCAACGTGCTGATAAACCCCTTTTGTACCCTCTCCAATGTCTCCACATCCTTCCTATTGTGTGGAGATGAGAAATGCACACACGACTGCAAATGTGGCCAAGCAGAAGTTTCATACAATTACAACATCAGATGCAATCCACTATACCCAATTTTGTGACCGATGAAGGCCAGTGTTCTATTTGTTTTCTTTCCTGTCTGAAACACTTCTGTTGCCATTTTCAGGGAGTTAATGTCTTGCACCAAGATCTTTCTGTTTATCAACTTCCCTCAGTATTCTAAATTTCCGCTTGAATCTGACATCACCTCACACTTGCTCAGATTAAACTCAATTTGACATTTCTCTGCACATCTTTCCAACTGATCTGTAAAGATCTGCAACCTTGGACAACCTTGGACCCCATCTCCACCAATTTTCATTTCATCTCCAATAATTATCTTTGTCATTTCCCTTCGTTTCAGTTGTGAGAGAATTTTTAATCAGAGGCCATTAAATCCAATCAAGGGCTCACCTATTTAAGATGGAGTTGAGGAGGAATGTCTTCACTCAGATGGTAGTGACTCTTTGGGAATTCCTGACTGGAGGGGGCTGTCGAGGCTGGGTCATTAAGAATATTTACAGCAGATATGGTCAGATGTTAATGAATCAGGGAAACAAGGGCTTTGTGGAAAAGGCAGGAAAGTAGAGTTGAAGAGTATAAGGTCAGCCATGATCAGATTGAAGGGCAGAGCATCCTCAATGGGCCAAATGGTCTAATTTCACTCCTACATCTCATGATCTTACCTCCAACTGAGCATCTATATTGTAACATTGTGGGTCTCTGCTCACAAAACTCCTTTAGATTAGGATTTTAAGGTATTTATTATTACAATTTTGTTGATGGCTCCTTGATATGAAGTCATGGAAAACCATCTCACATACAATCCAGGATTCCATCCATTACAGCCCTGATACTCATTAATTATCCAGTCGGGATGGAGACCACCGTCACACACAGTAACTGAACTGCCCTTGCTACAAGTATATTCAGTGTCCTGATCGTAACCATATTGACATTACCATCACTTGCTGGTGCCCATAAAATAATTCCTGCTAACGGTTACTGCTGCTTGCTCCACCCAAATAGACTCCAACATTTGATCTTCAGATCCATATGACTGTCTCATTAAAGCATTAATCTCATCATTTCTTCACAACTTGTTGCCTTTTTGCAACAATCCCAGCAATCCTTCAATATTCCCTTCCCTGTGATGGTCATTCTGCAGCGACATCTCCGGAATGACGGTTCCATCATATCAATTCACTGTCATTCCATCTGCCTTATGGCCAATACAGGGAGTCATTCCTCAGTAGTGGGGGTTTGAACAGATGGATAGAGGCTACAGAGATAGGGAGGCTTACAGCGACACAAGGATGTTAATGTTAAACTGAGTTACATCTGATCAAGAATGTCAGCGGGACAAAGGGGTTTGTGGACCGGAGGAATTTACAGAGATAGAGAGAGCTGGATTAAATTCTGGAAATAGGGATAGGGATGGGTGTAGGGTGAGGCAGGCAGACTAAGAGGGACAGACAGGGGGTGTTTCCAAGAGAAGATTCCTAAGAGAGATATGGAAGGTTGTAGTGACGGAAGACGTTTACAGATATTCGAAGGCTTCTAGCTTCCGAAGGCTCATCGACAGGAAGGCAATGGAGAATGCCAGGTCACTGGGTTAGAGACAGTTACACAGATGGGGAGGGTTGTTCAAAATGAAAGAGGTTCCTGTGGTTGGGAGGGTTGGGGGAGAACCAGGGGGAAATTTAAATAGATTAATTTCTAAGAATTGGAGAAGAATAAGCAGATTATAGGTAGGTTTTGAGACGAGATAAGCTGGCATTGAAAGTGAGTCTTATCGGAATTGGAGAGTCATAAAGATTGGGGAAACTGTTAAAATTGGGAAATCGCCAGGAACTTCAAGACATTACCCATCAAGGGAAGATTAAATGGGCTCCGTAGATTGGGGGGTTTTGACAGGACTGGAAGAGGTAATACAAATAGGGATAGATTTAGGGGTAGCAGGTTTTTATGGAGATAGTGAGGGGTTGGAACAGTTTACATAGACATGCAAGTTTTTTAGGCAGTACTAAGATACACAGGCTTTAGTTAATGCAAAAATGGGAAGCTTAATGGGACTGGAAGACCGAAGAAAGTTACGGACAGTAGTGGTGGCTGCAGATGTTAACAGATTACAGAGAGACTTGCAGATTTAGAGAGAGTGTGGGCACCAGATTCTGACAGACATTGTAGGAACTGGAGTAGCCTTGGCAAATGGGCAGTTTGCAGTTATAGAAGGTGCTGAAGGGACTGGAAGCAGCAAAAGGTGTGGGGATGGTTGTGGAGGTAGCTTGTGGTTTGAAATACGGATGGCTGCACAGACTGCAGGGGATCATACAGACAGGAAGTGTTCTAAGAGCAGGAGAAAGTAGCAGAAATAGAGAAAGTGCAGAGCCTGAAGAAGGTTCAGCAATTAGGACGTTTCAAGGTGCAGGGTAATGTTGCAAAAACAGGGGCAGTTGTAGGAATTGGAGGACCATACAAATATAGGGAGAGTATTCGACTCTGCAGGATATAGTAATGATATGGGTAGAGGGAATTAGAAAGACCAGGAAGCTTTGAGGTTATTGGAGCAACTTTGATTGATCCAGGGAGAGATGTGGAGGCTTGAACAGGAGACATAGTTAGGGAGGGTTTTAAGAATAAGGAGGACTTTTCAGAAAAACGGAGGGATGTAGGGATGGGACATGGTGAGAATCACAGTGAGAATTACGGAAGCTCATGAAGGTAACGGAAATAAATAGTGTAGTCACATGGGGAGGACCTTAAAGGAGTAAAGATATGTAGTGACTGAAGCAGATTACATGCACAAGGAGGGGAGTAGGGACCAGCAGAGTTTACAGAGATTGAGTGCGCTTTAGAGAGGAAGAGTTTATCGTCATCATTAGGATTATAGAGACTAAGTTGCATGATAGGGACGGTTGAACTGGGAGGTTTCTACAGACATGGAGAATGTTATCAGGTGGAGGGGGTTCCTAAAGTCAGGAGTTCCTTGGGAGATTACACTGATAGTGAGGTTCTCAGGTAGGACCCTGACATTGTTACAAAGACAGGGAGGTATTTAGATCTGAAAGGGATTACACTGATCGTGACAGCTAAATGGAGTGAACAATTCTTCACAGACAAGGAAGGCTTGGAGGAGCTGGAGACGTTTTCCCAGATAGGGAAGGATGGAGAGGTTAAATGCAAATACATTGACATGGAGTGCAGTATTGGTAGGAGGGGCTTACAGGGATAGACAGGACTGTAGGAGTTAATCGGGATGAAGGAATTTAGCATCTACTGGATACGTTTAGGGATTAGGTTGTTAGGGATTGGAAAACCTGACAGAGACAGAGAGCATCGTGGGGACTAGAGGAGATTCCAAACAGAGGAAAGATGATCGGGAATGGAGGATATTACAGAGATCACTAATATAGCATTGGCCAGGATTGATACCTGGGACCACCTGGGTTGTCTTAGTGAGGACCATACAGCAGAGGGGAAAGAGATGCCCTCACAAGATGGTGGGATTGAAGACTCGAATGGAGCTGTTCCTTGCCCACAGCGTCCTATGTCTCTCAGCCATATTTCTGCTATGGCTGGAATATCCCAGTATCCAGAGCCAATCCTTGCTCTGTGCTCGTCTGCCTTCCCAGTCAGGCTTCGTGCGTTGCCAGTCAGCCCACCTGCAACCTCCAACCCCCCACCAAGGGATACTAGTGTTCCTCTGCTTCAAGTCCAAGTCGCCCCCCCCCCCATCTTGTACAGGTCACCTCTAACCCAGAAGAGATCCCAATGCTCAAAGAACTGAATACCCTGTGCACCTTGCACCAGCCCCTCGGCCACACATCCATCCGGATTATCTTTCTATGTCTATCCTCACTGGCACGTGGCATTGGGAGTAATCTGGAGCTCACTACACTTGACGTGCAGCTTTTTAACTTCTGACCTAACGCCCGATACGCATTTCACAGGGCCCCATCCCGTTGTCTACCTCTGTCATGTGGACTGATGTGCATAATAACCTCTGGCTGTTCTCCCCCACTTTCAGAATGTTCAGTAACAGCTCAGAGTCATCTTTGACCCTGGTACCGGGAAGGCAGCACACTATCCTGGGGTCACTTCTGCAGCCACACAGACTCCTGTCTGTCCCCCTCACACTGAGTCACCTATAATGAGACAGAATGTGGCAAACAGAGACTGGCATGAACTACCTGCAGTCACGGCGATATTTGGAAAGTGGAGTATCTGAAAGTGATACAGTGAGGATTCATGGCCAGTGTGTTAATAAACTGGGAATGACAAAGGGAGAAAGTCCAGTGAATACTGATCAAATGATATCGTGAGTTTGATCGAGGAAATGCAGGTCAATACACACAGGTGAAACTCTTCACAAGAACAGAGAGGGCAAGGGGTCCTTAAAAATAAGGGGTAAGCAATGGCCATGAAATATCCTTGGCAGAGAATATTAGGGAAAAGCTGCAATGTATTTTGTGACAATAGTCAGAGTCAGAGGGTTTCCAGTAAAGACTGCAGCCTGTTGGAAACCAAGGGGACAATGTGTATATGGAGCAAGAGGAAATAAGTGAGGTCTTCAATGAATACTTCCCATCTGTAATCACACAGGAGAAAGGCATTGTATCCAGGGATTTCCGTTGAGATGGTGAGGTTCGAGAATATGTTAAGATCAATATGGAGGAGGTGTTAAATGTTTTCACAGGCATAAAGGTGGAGAAATCCTCAGAGCCCAATGAAATGTATCCCAGGCTGTTATGGGAGGGAAGGAAGGATATTGCTGGGGCCCTGCTGGTTATATTTAATACTTTGCTAACCACAGGTGAAGTACTGAATGACTGGAGGATAACTAATGTGGTTCCTTTATTCAATAAGGGCAGCAGGGATAGGCCAGGTAATTACAGAGCAGATAGTCTGACAGCAGGGGGAGGGAAATTATTGGAAACAATTCTGATGGACAGAATGAGTCAATAATTGGAAAGGCAGGAAACAATTAAGGATCGTCAGCACGGATTTGGTAAAGAAATATCCTGTCTGATGAATTCAGCTGAGTTTTCTTTGAAATCACGAATAAAAATGTTAATGAGGGCAGTGCAGATGATGTGGATTCCTTGGGGTTCACTATGGCTTTTGACAAGGTCCCACAGGCTGGTCCAACAGACTAATGCGATTAAAGGCAACTTGGCATATTGGATCCACACTTTTTGGAGGTTTGGTTTTGTGTTTGAAATTCTTTCATCAGTGGGTGTATCACAGGGAACTGTGCAGGAACCATTGCTGTTTATTATGTACATTAATACCTTGGATGTGAAAGCAGAAGGTATAATTATTAGGTTTACAGATGACATGATAGCTAAGGATGTTGTCCACAGTGAGGGGGATGGTCTCAGGCTACAGTCTGAAGGTTGAGGCTGGGACAGAATTTCAAGAGAGTCATTTAAATAGTCAAGGCAGGCAAGAGCACAGCAGGCAATGAGGGAAAACTGATCAATTAAACTGCTTTATTTCAACATAACAGGCCCAACAGGTGAGGCAGATGAACGTGGTGCATGGACATGGGACTGGGGCGCCATAGGTATGACAGAAACACAGCTGAGGGAGGGACAAGGCTGATAGCTCAATGTTCCAGGGAACAGATTCTACGGGATGGAGAGAACAGGAGGTGAGAGAGGAGGGGGAGTGGAGTTTTTGATCAGTGAAGCATCACTGAAGCACTTCGAGAGGATATTCCTGGGAATCGCCCAGTGATGCTGTAATGGTGGAAATGAGAAATGAGAATTGGTCATCACTTTGATATGACCACACTAAAGGCCCTCAATAGTCATCAGGAAAAGGAGTAGCAAATATGTCGGGACATCTCAGATATCTGTAAGAATGAGAGAGGAGTAATGGTCTGGGACTTTCCAAACTTAGACTGGGCCTGGCATAGTGTTCAGAGCTTGGATGGGAGGGATTTGATAGGCGTGTTCTAGAAAACTGTAAATGATGGGACTGCAGGAAGGGGTAAAAACTGACCTCCCCTTGGGAAACAAGGTAGGGACAGGGACTGAGCTGTTCGTGGGTCAACACCTTGGCAAAGTCACCACATCGTATGAGTTTGAAAATAGCGATGGAAAAGAACATGGCTGGTCCACAAGTTAATGATCAAAACGAACCTTCCCTGAATCTAGAAGCTATGGCTGAAGAGTTTTAACAATTGATTGTCGAGGCAATTTGCAGGTAAAGGGATGTCCGGCAGATGGGAAGCTTTCAAAAGTGAGATAAAATGAGAGTTCAGGACTAGCATATTCCTATTAGTGTGAATGACAATGCTGTCACAAGTAAGAAACACTGGATAACTGGGGGTATTGAGGCTCTGGTCAACAAATAGGGGACACGTGTCACATATAGCCAGCTAGATTAATGGAATCCATTGAAGAACATTGTAGGTGGAGTAATTCACTTCACAGGGAAATCAGGAGGGCCCAAAGGGGACCACAAAACGTTTTGGCAGATCAGGCTGACGAAAATCCAAAGAGATTCTTCAAAATATATTAACAGCAGAAGATTAACTGGGGCAGAATATGGCTCCATGAAGACGAATGAGTGGAACGAGAGGAGATAGGCGAGATCCTGAACAAACATTTCACGTTTGAACTTACTGTGGAGGAACACTGGGGAGGTCAGAGAAAAAAACAGTCATGTCTTCCATGAGGTACTGAAGGTTCTAAAGTGCATATAAGATGGATAAATCCTTGGGAACTAATAAAGTATATCCCTGGATGTTGAGGGAAGCTCAAGAAGAAGGTTTGGGCTCCCTTAAAAAGATTTCTCTATCACTAACAGCCACGGGTGATGAGCTGGAAGCCTGGAGGGTGGCTAATGTTGTGCCAGTGTTTAGAAAAGGCTGCGAGGGAAAGCCAGGGACATCAACACCAATTAGTTTGATGCCAGTGGTGCCTACGCTGTTGGAAGCGATTCCACGGGACAGGAGCTACATTTGCAACGGCAAGGATTGTTTAGGGATAGTCAGCACAGATTTGGAGTGTTGCGTAGAATTCTGACCATTCTGATCTAGGAAGCATTTCCTAAAACAGGAAATGGAGCAAAAATTGACAAAGCTGTTACTGATACTGGAGCGTTTGACACAATTGGAGAGGCTGGATAAGTTGGAATGCAACATGGGGGGCATGAGATAGCTTTCGCAGATAAGGTTAAGGAGAAGGCAAATAATTGTCTACAGCACACAAGTACAAAAAAGCAACTGGAGAGACAATAGGGTTTTTTAAAGATCAATGAGGCCATCCAAGTGTAGAACCACAGGAGATGGGCGAGACCCTAAAGGAACATTTCATGTCAGAACGCACTGTGGACAAACACGAGGAATCAAAGCGAAAGAAACAGTGATGGCTTCTAACGAGTCCCCATTACAGAAGAGGTGGTGTTGGAGGTCTTGGAACACAAATGTCGAGAAATCCCTAGATCCTGAACAGGTGTATCCCAGAAAATTGTGACAAAGTTTGGCAGGGACTCAAACAGGGATATTTGTGTCATTGTCTTTCGCATTTCCTGTGGGTGTAGATGGCTGAGGGGTGACCTTATAAAGGTTTAGAAAACCATGAAGGCGCAGGTAAGTTGATTAGCCAACGTCTTTACCGCAGGGTAGTGGAGTCCATAACTAGATGGGAGTGAACTGCGAAAGGAAAAGGTGTTAGCAATTCTGGAAAGTGCGAAATTAGGTACGTCCCCTGCGCTGGATAGGATTGATCCTTGGATTCGCTGGTAAGCCAGGAAGGAGATTGCCGAAACTTTGGCTTTGATCTTTATGACATCATTGTCTACAGGAATAGTGCCAGAAGGCTGGTGGATAGCAAATGTTGTCCCCTTGTCTAAGAAAGGAAGTAGAGACAATCCTGGGTAATTATAGACCTGTGAGCCTTACTTCGATTCTGGGTAAAGTGTTGGAAAGGCTTGTAAAAGAGGCTAGGATTTATAATCATCTGGAGATGAATACGTTGATGAGGGATAGTCAGCACGGTTTTGTGAAGGGTAGGTCACGCCTCACAAACCTTACTGACATATTTGACAAGGTGACCAAACAGATGGATGTGGACAAAGCAGTTCTTGGCAGTGCAGATGAACAGAGAGATCACTGTGTCCATGTACATGGATTCGTTGAAAGTTGCCACCCAGGTTGATAGAGTTGTTAACAAGACATTCAGCGTGTGAGCTTTTATTGGTACAGGGATTGAGTTTCGGAACCATGAGATAATGCTGCAGTTGTACAAAACTCTGGTGCGGCCGCATTTGGAGTTTTGCCTATGGTTCAGATCACCGCATTACAGGAAGGATGTGAAAGATTTGGAAAGGGTTCGGAGGAGACATACTAAGATTTTACAGAGTCTGGAGTGAAGGTCTTATAAGGAAGGCTGAGGGACTTGAATCTGCTTCTGCTCGCAAGAAGACGTTTGAGGTCAATTAATTGAGACATATAAGATAGTCAGAGAGCTAGATGGGTTGGACAGTGAGAGCCTTTTCCCTTGGATGGCGATGCAGTGAACGAGGGCAGACAGCTTTAAATTGAGGTAGATACTAACATTAATAAGTAGATATGAGGCAGATGCCAGAGGTAGGTTCTTTACTCAGAATAGTCGGGGCATGAAATGCATTGCCGCCAACAGTAGTGGACTCACCAACTTTAAGGGCATTTACACGGTCATTGGATAGGCATATGGACGAGAATGGACTAGTGTTAACTACTTGGGCTTCAGATTGGTTCCACAGGTCGACGCAACATTGAGAGCCGAAAGGCCATTACTGCACTGTCATGTTCTGTGTTCTAGAGAGCATAAATATGTGATGGGAGAGGAAAGACTTAGATGAGATTGCAGGGGAACTTTTTTTCACACAGAGGATGGTGCAGGCATGGAATGGGTTTCCAGGGGAAGTGGTAGAGAAAAGTACAATAACAACATGTAAAAGACATTTGGGCAGATACATTGAGAGGAGAAGGTTTGAAGGGATATGGGTCAAGTGCAGGAAAACACGACTCGTTCATCGACTCTGGTCAGCATGGACTAGTTGGATCAAAGGAACCGTTTCCGTGATGCTTGGCTCTGTCTCCGGTTATTGGAGGAGTAGGCGACCGAGGTAAGGCATGTGAAAGACACTGAAGCAAGTTACAGCGATAGGGATGGTAGTCTAGAATGCAGTACATTTCAAATATGTGGAGGGCTATCGGGAAGGGAAGAGGTTACAGAGGCAGGAACTGTTATAGGAGTTACAAATTATTGAAGACACTGGTCCACAAGACATGCCACAGATACAGTGTTGCAGAGCAGTGAGACTTAGTACAACAGAACTTATAGTAGGGGTGGTGATTGAGCCTGGGGTGTATCGTAATGTGCTCCCCCTCCAGCACTGTATCTATATCATGTCTTGTTAGCTGATGTTTGGAGCCCTCTCATTGCTCTCCGCTCTATGCACTGTGAGTGATCTTACCTCGCTGCAGGATTTATTGAAGGCTCCAGATCTCCCTGCCCTTTGTCTCTCTGGCTGAACAACCATCTTCAATGAGGTGATGGACGAGACACCCAGCAGTTGGAAAGTTTATTGAGTCAGGAACTCCCTAAATACCTACAGGGGACAGAGAAATAGACAGAATGGGAAATTAGACTGATGCACTGAGGTTAACACATGGAGAATAGCACTAAGTCACACAGAGATCTGGAAAATCCCAGGCTCCATCCTTGGCCTGTTCTGCTGCGTCTCTCTGGAGTGGGGAATTCTGTTGTCTCAGGATCTGGAGTAGCTGCAAGAGTGAGAGACACTGACAGAGGTAGCAATTAGACCCTCACACTGAGGGATACCACATGGAGAGAGACTGAGTGATATCACCAGAGTGCGGGAAGATGTCAGTATCAAACAGTTGTTTCGGGAGAATGGGTTTTGCTTCGTCTTGCACTGGTATAACTGGTCAGGAATGAGCAACCTGTGAGCAGGTGAGGTGATGGCTGAGTGGTATTATTGCTAGAGCATGTATCTGAAACCTCAGCTAATGTTCAGGGGAGACAGGTTTGAATCCCACCATCAGAAATGGGGGAAGTTTAAAATCAATAATTTAAAAAAACTTGCAATTAACAATTCATGAATAAGTATGAAACCATTGTTGATGTCCAAAATAATCTTTGTTCATCAAAAAGACACTGGTCCTTTCGAGAAGGATATCTGCCTATCATGTGGTCTGCACGACATACCCACAGCAAAGTGTTTGCCTCTCAATTACCCTCTGAAATGGCCGAACAAGTTACTCAGCTCAAAGGCGGCTAGGGCTCGGGGGGGGGTGCAAGAAAGGCTGGTCAGCCAGAGACACCCATATCCCACAAGTAAGTAAAAACAATCACGTTGCACTGGGAGCCAATGGAACCATGATGCGAACGGAGTGCTGGTAATTATGTTGGCAGGTTTATGGACAGAGCTTGAAACTAACAGAAAGGATGCAGGGACAGGGTTCAAGTGAAATGAGCTTTCCAAATCCAAAGATAAAAAGTGAAGCATCAGAACAGCATGGGAATGTGACTGAAGTCAAGCAGACAGGAACAGGATGGAAAAACTTGAACTAAAACTGTACATCAGTGAATAGGTTTGTGACAGGAGATTATGGGAAAGAGTATTTTTTTTTGGAATAGACGAAGTATTTTCAATAAGGTAGATGGATTGGTGGCACAGAGATAAATGGAAGTAAGATACTAGACAGACATGGTTACAGTACGAACAAAAGGTGGAACATAAATATTCAATTGTTCACAATTTTGTGGGATCTAATGCAGAATAGGAAAGGATGGTTGTGTAACGCTAACAATAATGGATAACAAAGGCATTACAGAGAACGTGTTTGGCCTCAGATCATGAAGTAGAGTCAGTCTGAATGTAAATTCTGGCTACTACTTGCCAAGGTCACAAGCAGCAGAACAGTTTTACCCACCGAACAGCATTTCATTGCTCATCACTGCATTAACCAGGAACTCATTGGAATTTTTAAAATAAGGCATTGTGATAATTTTGGGAAACTTCAATATTCATATAATCTGAGACAATCACACTGACAAGAGAAGAATTCAAAGAACGTTTCTTTTTCCTCAGTGTTTCTTTGAATAGCACATTGTGCAACTGGCGAGGGACGTAACTATCCCAGACCGACCATTGTCTGATGAAGCTGAGTGAATGAGTAATGTCACACTGAGAGATCCTCCGAGAAATTGGGATAAAGTGACATTTAAATAGTTATAACGCTTTAACATGAATCACAGAATGGACAAGACACAACTGGAAACAAAATAACCCATTTCCATGGGTTTGAGTGGAGAACCCGCCTCAGGTGACTCTCTGTGTGGAGTTTGTGCATTCTCCCCCTGTCTGCGTGGGTTTCCTCCGTGTGCTCCGGTTTCCTCCCACAATCCAAAAATGTGCAGATTAGGTGAATTGGCCATGCTAAATTGCCCGAAGTGTTAGGCGAAGGGGTAAATGTAAGGGAATGGGTCTATGTGGGTTACGCTTCGGCGGGTCGGTGTGGACTTGTTGGGCCGAAGGACCTGTTTCCACACTGTAATTAATCTAATCTAATCTAAAACTGACCAAGAGTTAACAGGATGAACAGACTGAAATATGTTTCTGTAAGCGAACAGTTGAAAACACTTGAAGAACGATGTAAAACAATCAACAAAAGGACATTCCATTGAAACGGTCAAAACCTCAGCAAGAAATTTCCTGCTGTCCCTCACTCAGGACAAAATGGATCTTATTAGATTATCAGGCTTAGAAGATCACCAAAAAGTACTAACAATTCGAAAGTGAGAGAGTGTTTATGCAGTAAGTGTTAGAGGGATTGTGAACTGTCTGCTAGCAGGAGGGGGGGCAGTGAGAAGGGAAATCATTGTCAGGGTTTGATGAGATGATAGGAACAGGGAGATGTGAAGGTGCTGGAGGTGGTGAGAGTGTAACAGAGAGTGATCAGGGTCTGAACGGTGTTACAAAGCCAATACGAATTGCTGCAGCTGGAGGGGTTTACAGAGGCACGGAGGGACATATGTATTTTAATTTATTCATTCATGGGATATGGGTGTCACTAGCAGAACCAGCATTCTTTGTCCCACTGCTAATTACCCAAAGGGCAGCTCCAAATCAGCTATATTGCTGTGGGTCTGGAGTAACATGACAGGCAGACCAGGTTAGAATGTCAGATGTGCTTCCCTAAAGGATGTACGTGAACCAGATGTCTTTTTCCTACTGATCAATAATGCTTTTATGGTGACCTCACCAGTGTCCACCACAACATGACATCCCAACTCCTACTCTCAATGCTGTGATCAATGAAGGTAACCATCCCAAACGCCTAATTCACCAACCTGTCTCCCTGTGACACCACTTTCAAAGAACTGTGTACCTACATCCCTGGGTCACTGACTGATAACACTACCCAGGGCCCGAACATTAACTGTACAAGTCCTGTCATGGCTTGTTTTACCAAAATGGAACACTTCATATTTATCTAATTAAACTCCATCTGCTATTCTTCAGCCTACTATCTCAGCAGTACTGGTCATCCTGTTGTATCATAGTTAACCTTCTTCACTGTCCAGTATATCACCAATTTTAGTGCCACCTACGAACGTAATTACCAGGAAACTAATATTCTCAGCCAAATCAATTATCCAAATGACAAACACCTCCAGTCAGAAAAACAAAATGTCTCCAACTACCCTCTATCCCTTACCATGAGGTAAATTGTATATCCAGTTGACTAGCTCCTCCTGGATGCTGGATCCTTTTACCTTGATCAGAACGTATTACCCAGTTTTCCATACGGAACGTAGAACATAAAACAGTACAGTATAAGGCCCTTGGCCCCTCAATGTTCTGCCGACATTTTATCCTCCTCCAAGATCAAACTGACCTACATACATTTCATTTTGCGCTATCATCCATGTGCCTTTCCAAGAGTCTATTAAATGCCCCGAACGTACCTAACTCTACTACCACCACTGCAGTAATTTCGACACACCCACCACTCTGTTGAGAACCAAACTCGGAAATCTCCCCTTAACCTTCTTCCAGTCACCTTAATATTATAATCCCTTCTGATAGCCATTTCTGCCATGGGGAAAAAAAATCACTGTTCACTGTGTCTGCACCTCTTATTATCTTGTTCACCTCTACCCTCATTCTTCTTCACTCCAATAAGGAAAGCTTTACCTTCCTCAACCTTTCTTCATAAGACATGTTCTCCAGAACAGGCAGCATCCTTTGAAATCTTCTTTTTACCATCTCTAAAGCTTTCACATCCTTCCTGTAATGAGAGAACCAGAAAGGAATGTAATATCTAAGTGTGGTCTCAGCAGAGCTCCATAGAGCTGCAGCATAGCCTCACGGCTCTGAAACTCAATCCCCCAACTAATGAAAGCCAACACAACGTATTCCTTCTTAACAACCTTATCAGCTTGGGTGGCAACTTTGAGGGATCTATGGACGTGGAACCAAACATCCCACTGTTACTCCACATGCCACGAATCCTACTTTTAACCCAATATTCAAAATTCAAGTTACGACCGTCCAAAACGAATCACTTCACACTTTTCCAGGTTGAACTCTTTCTGCCGCCTCTCAGCCCAGCTCCCATTCTTGTCAATGCCCCGTTGCAACCAGCAACAGATCTTCACACTATCCACCACTCCAACAATCTTTATGTCATTGGCAAATTTACTAACCCAATCTTCGGCTCCGACATCCAAGTCATTTATAAAAATCACAAAGAGCATGGTTCCGGGAACTGATCCTTGCAGAACACAACTGGTCACTGAACTACAGGCTGAAGGTTTTGTATCTATCATCACCCTCTGTCTTCTATAGGCCAGGAATTCTGTATCCAGACAGATAGGTTTCCCTGTATCCCATCCTCCGTACTTTCTGAATAGTTAGAGGTAATGAGGTGCTGTATGAAAGGATGGGGAAGTGCTGTGGGGACTGGAGAAGGTTGCAGTGATATCATGTGCTGCAGAGGCTGGAGGGCAGATCAGTAAGGGCTGGATGTTAAAGACAGAGTGGTTGTAGGTGCTGTGCAGGATGACAGACATAAGGATTTTTGTAGCGTTTTTGGGATAGTGGACACAACACTAAGTGTCAAAGTCATTTTGGAAAGAGATAAGGATAGTGCAGAAGTGAAGGTGCCAAACTTGGAGAAGTCCCCTAATCATTAGAATATCACTGTCACTGGGCATTATCATTATCACGAGACAGGATCTGGCAAACACAGACTGGGAGGAACTATTTGCAGTTGGATTTATATTCGGATAAAAGAAGAAAGTTACAGTGAGAATTCAGGGCCAGTGTGCTCTCAGAAGAGAAGAGTGAAAGACAAAGGCAGTAACTCCAGTGAATACTGGCCAAGCGATATCGTGAGCTGGATAAAGTAAGTACAGTACGATGAAAACAGGTGAAGCACTTCAAAAGTATAGAGAGTGCAAGGGGTCCTTAACAATGAGGAGCAAAGAATGGGCTTGATTTACCCTTGGGAGATACTGTTAAGAAAAGGCCACAAGGTATTTTATCAATACAGTTAGAGGAAGAAGATTACTAGTTAAATAGTTGTGCCTGTTAGAACCCAAAGGGATTATCTGTGCATGGAGCCAGAGGAAGTAGGTGAGGTCTTCAATGAATACTTCCCATCTGTATTCACACAGGAGAAATACATTGTAACTGGGCATTTCAGTTGGGATGCTGAGGTTCTACAAAATGTTAAGATCAATAAGGAGCAAGTATTAAATGTTTTCACAGACATAAAGGTGGAGAAAGCCCCAGAGGCCAAGAAAATGTATCCCAGGCTGCTATGGGAGGTAAGGGGCCCTGGTGGACATATTTAATACTTTGCTGGCCACAGGTGAAGTGCCGAATGACTGGAGGATCGCTAATGTGGTTCCTTTGTTCAGGAAGGGCAGCAGGGATAGGCCAGGTAATGACAGAGCAGATAGTCTGACAGCAGGGGGAGGGAAATTTCTGGGAACAATTCTGAGGATGAATAAACACTTGAAAAGGTAGGGATCAACTCGGCTGAGTCATCGCGGATTTGGCAGAGGAAGATACTGTCTGAGGAATTCAGTTGCGTTTTTTTTAAAATGATCTCTCAAAATATTAATGAGGGCAGTGCAGATGATGTGGTTTATGTGGACCTGAATAAGGCCTTTGACAAGGTCCCACATGGAAGGTTGGTCCAAAAGGGAAGAGCCACTGGGATTCAAGGCAAGTTGGTAAATTGGATACAAAATTCGTGGATAAACCTCTTCGTGTTTGAAAATCTTTCCCCAACGGGTGTACCACAGGGATCTGTGCAGGAACCATCGCTGGTTAGTCTGTCGAATAATAACTTCGATGTGAAAGCAAAAGTAATCATTAATAGGTTTGCAGACGACATGAAAGATGAAGAAGTTGTTCACATTGAGGGGGATGGTCTCTCGCTACAGTCTGATGACAATCAGATGATAATCTGAGCAGAGTTTAGTTCTGATCAATGTGAGGTCATACCCTGTGGGAGGTATAATAAGCGAAATGCAGACATAATGAATAATCGTTGGTTCTTGCCGACGACTGAGGAAGACAGGGACCTGAATGGACAATCCAAATATCCCTAAAGGTGTCAGCACAGGTGGACTGGGTGGGGAAGGCACCTGAACTGGGAGCGGGAGGGGGACCCACATCCTGGTGGGGCGAATTGTTAGAGCTGCTTGAGAGGATATAAACTATTCTGGCAGGGTGTTGAACATTAAATAGTCGTAAGGTCAGAAAGAAGATTGAGACTGTTGCACAAGTTAAAGACAGCAATTTCAACAGACAAGGCAGGCAAGAACATAGCAGGGAATAGACGAAAACTGATGATTAAACTGCATTTATTTCATTGCAAGGGGCCTGACAGCTCAGGAAGATGAACTCAGGACACGGATTGGAACATGGGACTGAGAGATTATAGTTATTACAGAAACACAGCTGAGGGAGGGGCAGGGCTGGCAGCTCATTGTTTCAAGGTAGAGATGCTACAGGAAGCATCGAAGGGGAGGAAAGAGAGGACGCGTGGTGGTGGGCTTCGATTGCAAGAATCATCACAGCAGTACTTAGAGAGGATATTCCAGTGGGATTGCCCAGTGAAGCTATGTTAGTGGAACAGAGAAATATGAATGGGTCATCACTCTGACACAATTGTCCTATTGACCCCAAATAATCCGTGGCAGACAAAGAAACAAATATGTCAGGAGATCTCAAATATCGATCACAATAATAGGGCTGTTATGGCAGGGGTTTTTAAACTTTCCAAACTGAGACTGGGACTGCCAGTGTTCAGCGTTTGCAAGGGAGGAATTTGGTAATTGCGTTCCAGAAAACTCCCAATCAATATGTAAATAGACTGAAAACAGAAATGGGCAAAACCTGACCTCCCTTGGGAAATAAGGTAGGGAAAGGGACTGAGGCAGTTGTATGAGTTTGAAAATGGCTATGGAAAAGGACAGGCCTGGTCGACAAGTTCAAGTTGTAAAATGGGGCCAGACTAATATTGATCGTATCAGCCAGGAACTTTCAAAAGGTGATTGGAGAGTCTATTGACAGGGAAAGCAAAATCTTGCAAGTGAGAATATATTAAAAGTGAGATAAATTGAGCGTTCAGTGCCAGCATATTCCTGTTTGTGTGCAGGTCAATGCTGACAGCATTTTGAAACACTGGCTGTCTATTGAGAGTTTGGTCAAGGAAAAGGGGGCACATGTCAGCTGGATCAAGGGAATCCACGAGGATCACAGGGGCTGTAGGAATACACTTTGGGTGGAAATCAGGAATGCAGAAAGGGTACATGAAATAGCCTCGGCAGAGAAGCATAAGGAGAATCCAAAAGTGGTTGTAAAAATATATTAAGTGTAAAAGAGTAACTCGAGACAAAATAAGGGCCCTTAAAGATCAATGAGGCAATTGATGTGCGGAACTGCAGGATATTTCCTAAGATCCTAAACAATTTTTTCACTGCAGAGCTTGTGGGCGGCACGGTGGCACAGTGGTTAGCACTGCTGCCTCACAGCGCTAGACACCCGGGATCAATTCCTGCCTCAGTCGACTGACTGTGTAGAGTTTGCAAATTCTCCCCGTGTCTGCGTGGGTTTCCTCCGGGTGCTCCGGTTTCCTCCCACAGTCCAAAGATGTGCAGGTCAGGTGAATTGGCTATGCTAAATTGCCCGTACTGTTAGGTAAGGGGTAGATGTAGGGGTATGGGTGGGTTGCACCTCTGCGGGGCGGTGTGGACTTGTTGGGCCGAAGGGCCTGTTTCCACACTGTAAGTAATCTAAAATTTACTGTGGAGAAATACTGGGGAACTCAGGGAACAAGAGTAATATGTTAGGCCGCAATTGGAGTTCTCTGCAATTCCAGTCACCCTGCTATAGGAATGACGTTGTGAAATTTGAAAGTGCTCAGAAAAGATTAACAAGATATTGCCCGGGTTGTTGCTGAATAAGCTGGGGTTACTGTCACTGGAGAATCGGAGACTGAGGGGTGACCTGACAGAGGTTTATATAAACATGGGTTGTATGGATTGGGTAAACTTTCAAGGTCTTTTCTCAGGGGTTGGAGAGTCCAAAACTAGAGGGCACAGGTTTAAGGTTAGAGGGGAAAGATTTCAAAGGGACTGAAGGGACAGCTTTTTCATGCACATGGTGATACGTGTTTGAAATGAGCTGAGAGAGAATGTAACATGGAATAATACAATTACAACATTTAAAAGGTATCTGGTTGGGTATATCAATAACAAGTGTTTTGAGGTACTTGGGACAAATGCTGGTAAATGGGATGGATACATTTAGATCTTCTGGTCAGCATGGATGAGTTGGACCGAAGGCTCTGCTTCCATGGTATCCATCTCTATGACTTGAAAAGAGTGCAATTTTATAGAAGAGGTGGTGCTGGAGGTTTTAAAACACAAAGGTATGGACAGCCCCACGACCTCATTAAATGTATCATAGGACACTGTGGGATGCTAGGCAAGAAATTGTGGAGCACCGAACAAAGGTATTTGTACAATTGACAGCCAGGTGTGACGTGCTGGAAGACTGGAAGGTGGAATCGTGGACTGTGAAGGAGCTTTGCTAAAATGGATCTTGATAATATGGCTGAATGGGCTGAAAGACCGTAGATGGAATTCAATCTGAATAAATGCGAGGTAATGCACTTGGTAAAACAAACAAGGGTAGAGCTTATACAATTAATGTTCAGGCCTTGGTTAGTGTTTTAGAGCAGAGGGACCTCCGGGTTCAGGTACATAAATCTTGAAGCTTGCATCACAGGATGGATAAGACGGTGCTTTGCATGCCTGACTATTGCTCAGTCCATTGAGTGGAGGATTTGGGACGTCATGTTGAGATTGCACAGACTTTTGCGAGGCCTGTTCTGCAACACTCTGTCCAGTTCTGGTCGCCCTGTTATAGGGAGGATATTATTAAGCTGCAGGGCATTCAGAAGAGATTTACCAGGATGTGGCTTGGGATGGAAGGCTTGAGTTCTAAAAAAAAACCTATCCAGCCAGTCTTTTTTCACTGGAGCCTGGAGGATGAGAGATGGCCCGATGGAAGTTTATGAAAAAGATGAGGGATATAGATAGAGTTAATGGCAGTTGCCTTTTCCTCAGGATGGGGGAGTCTCAAGTGGAAGGGCCACATTTTTAAGGTGAGAAGAGGGATATGTTAAAAAAAACATGGGGGCTAATTGTTACACAGAGTGTGGTTTGAGAGTGGAATGAACTTCCTGAGGAAGGGGAGAATGTGGGTACAAATACAATGTTTAAAACACATTTGATTTAGTACAGGAATAGGGAAGGGTAAGAGGGATACGGACCAGCAACAGGCAGTTGGGATGTGTTTAGTTTTAGGTAATGTTTGGTACCAACTGAAGGTCAGTTTCCATGCTGTATGGCTCTATGACAAGAATATAGTTTTATTCCATTATTTATGAAAGACTGCAATGGAAAGCCAGGGAACTTAAGACCAATTAGCCCAACGTCAGTGGTGGGTAAGTTGTGAAAGTGATTCTGCCAGACAGGAGTCACATTCATTTGGAAAAGCAAAGATTGATGAAAGATAGTCAGCAGGGCATTGTGCAGACAAAGTCAGGGCTCACTAACTTGATTGCTTTCGTTGAAGTTGTGACCATACATTGTCTACACCAATCTCAAAAGGGCCTTTGACAGTGTTTAGCATGATATACAGGTTAGTAAGGTTAGATCACATGGGATCAGGGAGAGCTCGCCAACTGGATACAAAATTGGCTTGACAGGAGGATACAGAGGGTGGTGGAAGAGAATTGTTGTTCAGACTGTAAGCCTGTGACCAGCGGTGTGCCATAAGGATCAGGGCTGGGTCCACTGATTTGGTTGAGAATACAGGAGCCATTGTTTGTAATTTTATGGACCGTAGGTCCTGTTTCCGTGCTGCATGCCTCTGCCTCCAGTTATTGGAGGAGGAGACTACTGAGATAAGGCATGTTGTAGACACTGAAGCAAGTTACAGAGACAGGGATGGTAGTCTGGAATGCAGTACATTTCAAATATGTGGAGGGACGAAAGGTAAGGGAGGAGATTACAGGGACTGGAACTTATGTAGGAGGTATACACTGTTGAAGACACTGGTCAAGGAGACATGACATAGATACAGTGTTGGAGAGGGAGCGCAGAAAAGAATGACCCCAGGCAGCAGTCCCACCCTCTCGTGGGAGGCCGGCTTTCCCCTCTGTTATACTGATGCTCACTAAGACAGCACAGACCTGGATCGATAACTGTGACACTCCCGATGCTGACTCAGTACAAAGTATTTTAAAGTAGGGGGCGGTGATTGAGTTGGGGTTTGTCTGCACTATGCTCCCCCTCCAGCACTGTATCTATGTCATGTCTTGTTAGCCGATGTTTGGAGCCCTCTCATTGCTCCTTGCTCTGTGCACTTGAGTGATCTTACCTCACTGCAGGATTTATTGAAGGCTCCAGGTCTCCCTGCACTTTGTCTCTCTGACTGAACAAACATCTTCAATGTGGTGATGGACGAAACAGCCAGCAGATGGGAGTCTACTGAGTCAGTAACTTCCTGAGTACCGAAAGGAGACTGAAAGAGAGATAGAATAGGACATGAGACAGAAGCAGTGAGGGTTACACAGGGAGAATGATAGTGTGTCCCACAGATATCTGGAAAATCCCAGTCTCCGTTCCTGGCCTGTGCTGCTGTATCCCTTTGGAGTGGACAACTTCTGTTGGCTCTGAATGTGGCGTAGCTGCAAAAGTGAGAGATGCTGACAGAGGCAGCAATTAGATCCACATAGTGAGGGATACCACATAGAGAGAGACTGAGTGATATCACATGAAATCAGGATGATTTTAGGAGCAAACAAGTGTGTAGGAAGAACGGGTTTAGCTTCATGATGCATCAGTACTAAGGGTTGAGGAACCTGTGAGCAGGTGACGTGCTGGCCTGGTATTATTGCGAGAGCATGTATGCCAAACCTCAGCGAATGTTCTGTGGAGGCAGGTTTAAATCCCACCATCAGAAATTGAGAAATTTGAAATCAATAACTAAAACAAATGGTAATTAACAATCCATAAATACGTATGAAAACATTGCTGATGTACAAAAAAAAAAATGCCCAAACACTTGTCTTTTAGAGAAGGACATCTGCCCATCCTCATGTGGTCTGCAAGACATACCCACAGCAAAGTGCTTGCCTCTGAATGACCCTCTGAAATGGCCAAGGAAGTTACTCACCTCGAGGGCAGCTAGAGCTGAGAAAGAATGGCTGGTCAGCCAGAGACACCCACATGCCATAACTGATTTAAAATAATCCATTCTGATGGTCCCACTGGAACTGTGCTGGGACCAGTGTCCTGGCCAATCATGTCGGTAGGTTTATGAACAGGGCGTCAAACTGACAGAGAGGATGCAGGGACTGGATTCAGGTGAAAGGATCTTTCCAAATCCACAGAGGACAGGTGAAGTATGGGAGCAGCATGGGAATGTGACTGAAGACAAGCAGAAAGGAACAGGATGGGACAGAGTTTAACTAAAACTGTACATCAGGGAATCGGTTTGTGAGAGGAAATTGTGGGAAATAGTATATTATGTTTTTTTTTGGAATGCATAATGTCTCTTCAGTAAGGTAGATTCATTTGTGACACAGAGATAAAAGAGATTTAGACACCAGAGAGACATGTTTACAGGGCGAACAAAAGATGGACATAAATACTCAATGGATCACAACCTTGCGGAAACACAGGCAGAATGGGTAACGCTAACAATAATGGATAACAAAGGCATTGCAGAGAAAGCATTTGGTCTCAGATCATGAAATAGAGTCAGTCTGAATGTAAATTCTGGCTGCTACTTGCCAAGAGCACAAGCAGCAGAACAGTTTTAGCCACTGAACAGCATTTCATTGCTCATCACTGTATTAAACATTGTTAAAAAATTCCAAACACATTATGATAATTTTGGGAAACTTCAATATTCCCATAATCTGGGACAATCACACTGACAACAGTGATATTGGAAGAGGAGTTCAGAGAATTTTTTTCAGTGTTGCTTTGAATAACAAATTGTGCAACTGGCTTGGGACATAACTATCTCAGAGCGATCGTTGTGTGATGCAACTTAGTGAATAAGTAATATCACCTGGAGAGATCCTCTGGGAAATTGTGATAAAGTGCAGTTTAAAGAAATATAAAGTTTTAAAGTGAATCACAGAAAGGACATGCTACAATTAGAAACAAAACAGCCAATTACATGGGTTTGAGAGGAGAACGGACTAAGGTAAACAGGCGAAACAGACTGAAATGCGTGCCTGTAAATGAACAGTGGAAATCATTTGAATGAACAGTGTAAATCACTCAACGAAAGAACATTCCATTGAAGCAGACAGCACGGAATTCCCACCGGCCCCTCACTCAGGACAAAATGTATCATATTAGATTATGAGGATGAGAAGATCATCACAAAGTACTTAAAATGAGAGCGTGTTGAAGGGGTAGGTGTTAAAGGGATTGCAAAGGGTCTGCTAGAAGGGGGAAGGCAATGGGAAGGGAATCATTGTCAGGGTTTACTGTCACAAAAGGAACAGGGAGAGGTGAAGGTGCTGGAGGTGGTAAGAGTGTTACAGAGAGTGGTCAGTGTATGAACAGTGTTACAAAGGCAGAATGAATTGCTGCAGCTGGATGTGTTTGCAGAGGTAGGGAGGGACATATGTATTTTTATTTATCCATTCATGGGATGTGGGTGTCACTGTTAATTACCCAGAGGACAGCTCAGAGTCAGCCATATTGCAGTGGGTGTGGAGTCACATGTTAGCCAGACCATGTTAGAATATCAGATGTCCTTCCCAAAAGGAGGTAAGTGAACCAGATGAGTTCTTCCCACTGATCAACAATGCTTTTATGGCGACCTGACCAATATCTTGTACAGATACAACATGACATCCCAACTCCAACACTTAATGCTCTGCCCAATGAGGGAAACTAGCCCAAACGCCTGTTTCACCAGCCTGTCTAACTGTGACGCCACTTTCAAAGAACTGTGTACCTGCATTCCTGGGTCACTGATGGACAAAACTACCCAGGGCCCGAACATTAACTGTACAATCCCGCCCTGGTTTGTTTCAACAAAATGGAACACTTCACATTTATCTAATTAAACTCCATCTGCTATTCTTCAGCCCACTATCCCAGCAGTACTGTTCATCCCGTTGTATCACAGATAACCTTTTTCACTGTCCACTTTACCATCAATTCCAGTGTCACCCAAAAAACTTATTTAACGGGAAACCAATATTCCCATCCAAACCATTTATCTAAATAACAAACAACAGTGGACCCACTACACCGCTGGTCACATGCCTCCAGTCAGAAAAACAACATGTCTCCCATCACCGTCTGTCTCCTATCATCAAGCCCAATTTTCTGTCCGGTTGACTAGCTTCTCGTGAACGCCATATCCTTTTACACTGATCTGAGCTTATTACCCAGTTTAAGATACGACAGGTAGAACACAGAACAGTACAGAACAAGACCATTCTGCCATGGTGACATGCCAATCCTTTATCCGACCGTAACATTAAAAAAGAATGGCAGATAAAGTTTAATTCCGATAAATGCGAGGTGCTCCATTTTAGGAAAGTACATCTTAACAGGACTCAAACGCTTAATGGTAAGGTACTAAGGAGTGTTGCTGAATAAAGAGACCTTGTGGTGCAGGTTCATAGCACCTTGAAAGTGGAATCGCAGGCAGATAGGATAGTGAAGGCGGCGTTTGGTATGCTTTCCTTTATTGGTCAGAGTACAGAGTACAGGAGTTGGGAGGTCATGTTGCGACTGTACAGCACATTAGCGAGGCCATTGTTGGAATATTGTGTGCATTTTTGGTCTCCTTACTATCAGAATTCTGTTGGGAAACTTGAAAGGGTTCAGAAAAGA
Organism: Chiloscyllium punctatum; assembly: GCF_047496795.1. Classification (NCBI taxonomy): domain Eukaryota; kingdom Metazoa; phylum Chordata; class Chondrichthyes; order Orectolobiformes; family Hemiscylliidae; genus Chiloscyllium; species Chiloscyllium punctatum. The sequence continues at coordinate 5,110,919 of NC_092755.1, forward strand.
TTTGCAAGAATGTTGCCAGGGTTAGAGGATTTGAGCTACAGGGAGAGTGTCAGAGGCTGTGGGGTGACCTTATAGAGGTTTACAAAATTATGAGGGACATAGATAAGGTAAATAGACAAAGTACTTTCCATAGGGTGGGGGAGTCCAGAACTAGAGGGCATAGGTTTAGGGTGAGAGGGGAAAGATATGAGAGAGACCTAAGGGGCAACTTTTTCACGCAGAGGGTGGTACGTGTATGGAATGAGCTGCCTGAAGAATGGGTGGAGGCTGGTACAATGGCAACATTTAAGAGGTATTTGGATGTGTATTTGAATTGGAGTGGTTTTGAGGGATGTGGGCCGAGTGCTGGCAGGTGGGACTAGATTGGGTTGGGATATCTGGTCGGCATGGACGGATTGGACTAAAGTCTCTGTTTCCTTGCTGTACATCTCTATGACTCTAACTTCCATACCCTTCGTTTTATTATCATCCATGTGCCTATCCAGAAGTGTACTAAATGTCCCTAATGCATCTAATTTTACTGCCACCGCTGGCAGTGCATTCCACATACACCACTCTGTATGTAACGAGCCTACCTCTGAAATCTCCCCTTAACCATCCGCTTATCACCCGAAAATTATACCCCCTTGTAATAGCTATTTATGTCAGGGTCAAAAAATCTCTCTCAATTCGCTCTATGACTCTCATCACCTTGTTCACTCTGTCAAGTCACCCGTCATCCTTCTTCACTCCAATGAGAAAAGCCTTAGCTCCCTCAAACTTTCTTCATAAGACATGCCCACCAGTGCAGGCAGCAATCTGGTAAATCTCCTCTTTACCCTCTCTAAAGCTTCCAGATCCTTCCTGTAATGAAGGGACCAGAACTGAACACAATATTCCAACTGGGGTCTAACCAGGGCTCTATAGAGCTACAGCATAACCTCACAGCTTTAAAACTCAAATCTCAAACTAATGAAATCCAACACAATATATTCCTTCTCAACAAGACTATCAGCCTAGGTGGCAACTTTGAGGGATCTTGGAACCCAAGATCCCACTGTTCCTCCACACTGCCAAGGATCCTACCTTTAACCCTGTATCCTGCATTCAAATTCAATCTTCAAAATGAATGACTCCACACTTTTCCAGACTGAACTCGATCTGCCACTTCTCAGCCCAGCTCTACATCCTGTCATTGTCCCATTGCAACCTACAACAGCCCTCCACACTATCCACCACTCCACCAACCTTCGTGTCTTTGGCAAACTTACTAACCAACTCTTCCACTCACACATCCAACTTCTTCATAAAATCACAAAGAGCAGAGGTCCTGTAACAACTCCCTGCAGAAAACCACAGGTCACTCAGCTCCAGGATGAATTGTTTCTATCTATCATCACCCTCTGTCTTGTGTGGGCCAGTAATCCCGTATCCAGACAGACAGGTTTCCCTGTATCCCATGTCTCCGTACTTTCTGAATGAGCAAGAAAGGTGTTTCATCACATTCTCAAAAGATTCAGTAAGACATGTAAGGCATGACCTACCCCTTACAAAATCATGCTGACTACCTCTAATCAAACTATGGTTTCCAAAGGAATAATAAATCCTGTCTCTCAGAGTCATCTCCAATAATCTGCACACCACAGACATAAGACTGACAGGTGTGCATTTCCCAGGATTATCCCTATTCCCTTTCCTGAAAAAGGGACTAATATTTTCCTGCCTCCAATCATCTGGTAAGACTCCAGTGGACAGTAAGGGCGCAAAGGTCATCATCAGATGCACAGCAATCCATTCCCTCACTTCATGTACTAACTTTGGACGCATTTCGTCTTGTTCAGCGACGTATCTATCCTTATCTTTTATGAAATTCTCAGCATATCATCCTTCTTAACATCCACCTGTACACGTACATCAGCCTGTTTCACGCTGTCCTCACAAACGACAAGACCCTTCTCAGCATGAATACTGAGACATAGTATTCATTAAGGACCTCTCATTAAGGAGCTCCTTTATCTCAGAATCTCCTCGAACAACTTCCCCATCACTGGGCTCACCGGGCTGTAATTTCCTGGCTTTTCACTGCAGCCCTTAATTAACGGAACAGCATTAGCAACCCTCCAGTCTTCCGACACCTCACTGTGTCTGTTGATAATATAAGTATCTCTGTTAGGGATACTGCAATCTCTTCCCGAGCTTCCCACAATATTCTCGCACAGACCTAATGAACTCCTGAGGATTGATCTACCATTATTTGTTTTAAAATTCCAACACTTTCTCTTCTCTAGTGAGGATTCTTTCCAAGACATCACTATTTATTTCCACGAGCTTCCATGTCTTTCGCCACCGTAAAGACAGACAAGACTATTTTGTCTAATATCTCACCCGTCTCCTCTGGTTCCACACATTGGTGATCTTATTGATCTTTAAGGGGCCCTATTCTCTACCAAATTACTATTTAGCCCTTATTGAAACTGGTGTAAAGTTCAAATTCAAATACACCATATCCCCTGTAACATTACACCCCTCCCATACCCTTACAATTCTGCCATTTATATTCACACCAACAGATTAAATCCAACAGGCTCAAAAACAAATTCTCTTTTAGCAAATGTGTTTCTAAGTGGCCAGTTATTGTATATTGACATATGCTTTCTAACAATTTCAGCATGCTGGGGCAGATGCTGGGAAGTTAGAAAACTTAACAGTGCAGCACAGAAACAGACCATTCGGCCCACCACGTCTATGTTGTCTAAGATACTATTCTAAATCATACCATCTGCCTGCACGTGGTCCATATCCCTCTATTCTCTACCTGTTCATGTTTCTGTCTAAATCCCACTTGAAACCTTTGCTCACGTTTCTGCTTCTACGACCTCCCTCAGTAACATCCACTCTACATAAAAAAACTTGCCTCACACATCTCGTTTAAACTTCCTCTTTCTCACCTTAAACCAGTATTTGAAACCAGCTCTAGTATTTGAAACTTACACACTGAAAAAGAGATTCTGATTATCTAAATTATCTAACCCTGTTCCAAATGTTATATTACTGTACCTGGTCACCTGTCAGCCTCTTACACTATCATTAAACAATCCAACTTTGTATAATTTCCTCTTACACCGAACACACTCTTAAAAATCCATAACACTGGCAACGTGCTGATAAACCCCTTTTGTCCCCTCTCCAAAGCCTCTACATTCTTCTTATTGTGTGGAGATGAGACATGCACGAGGTACTCCAAATGTGGCCAAACAACCATTTGATACAATTACAACATCAGATGCAAATCATGATGCCCAATGTTGTGACCGATGAAGGTCAGTGCTCCATTTACTTTCTTTCCCATCTGAAACACTTTTGTTACCATTTTCTGGGAGTTACTGACTTGCACCAAGATCCTTCTGTATATCAGTATCCCTCAGCATGATAACTTTCTTCTTGAATTTGACATCATCTCACACTTGTCTAGATTAAACTCAATTTGCCATTTCTGTCTATCTCTCCAACTGTTCTGTCACCTCCTGCAGATTTTAGTTAATCAGGGAAACAAGGGTTTTGTGGAAAAGTCGGGAAAGTAGAGTTGAACTGCCATGATCTGATTGAAGGACAGAGCTTACTCAATGGGCCAAATGGCCTAATTCCCCTCCTAAATCTCACGGTGTGAGCACAAACTCAAAATGTCCTGATTAATATTATTTGTCTCTACTCACAAAACTCCTTTATAATGGGATTCTTGGATATTTATAAGTACACAGCATTTGATCTACAAATATGATATGATGTTATAGAAAACTCTCACATACAATCCAGGATTCTATCCGTTACAGCACTGATACCCTTTGCTGTATGAGTCGGCATGGAGACCACTGTCATACACAGTTACTGTACTGCCCTTGCTACAAGTCCATTCAGTATCCTGATTGTAACCATATTGACATTACCATCACTGTCTGGTACCTCCAAAAGAATTCATGCTAACAGTTGCTGCTGCCTGCTTATTCTCAGCTCCACTTTTGATATTCAGATCTACATGACTGTCTTATTAATGCATTCACCTCATTCTACCTTCACAACTTGTTGGCTTTTTGCCTAGTATGCCTATTGGGACTAGATTGGGTTGGAATATCTGCTCAGCATGGATGGGTCGAACCGAAGGGTCAGTTTCCATGCTGTACATCTCTCTGACTCTATCCCAACAACCTTTCAGTATTCACTTCCCAGCGATGGTCATTCTACAGCTAAATCTCCGGAATGACAGTTCCATCATATCTGATCACTGTCATTCCTTCTCCCTTATGGCGAAAACAGGGAGTCATTCCTCGGTAGTGGCGGGTTGAACAGATGCGTAGAGGTTACAGAGATAGAGAGGCTTACAGGACTCGAGGATGTTAGAGTTAAACAGAGTTACATCTGGTCAAGAATGTCAGTGGGACACAGGAGTTTGAGGATTGGAGGACCTTTCAGAGATAGAAGAGGGAGCTGGATTAGATTCTGGAGATAAGTATAGGGATAGAGATAGGAAGAGGTAGGCAGACGAAGAGGCACAGACAGGGAGCTGTTTCATCTAGGGGATTATTGTGCATACTAACAGAGATATGGAAGGTTGTCCTGACTGAAGACGTTTACAGATATAAGAAGGCTTCTAGGCTCTGGAGGCTACATAGCTAGGAATGCAATGGAGAATGTCAGATTGCTGGGTGGGAGACAGTTACACAGGTGGGGAGGGTTGCACAAACTGAAAGAGGTTCCTGTGGCCGCGAGGGGTATGGTGTCAGGAATGAAGATGAAATTTAACAAGATAAAGATCAAAGAATTGGAGCAGGATGAGGATATTACAAATTTTTCACAGCTAAGGAAGGGTTGTAGGAGCTGGAGAAGATTACATAGATAGGAACCGATGGAGAGGTGAAAGACAAATACATCGACATGGAAGGTGGTATTGATCGGAGGAGCTTACAAGGATAGACAGGGCTGTCAGGCTTTACAGGGATGAAAGAATTTAGTATCTACTGGAGACGTTTAGGAATTAGTGTTTTTGGGACTGGAGAACCTGACAGAGACAATGACAGAGGTGTGGTGTGGACTAGAGGAGATTCCAAACCGAGGAAGGATTATCGGGACTGCAGGATATTACTGAGATGACGAATGCAGCATGGGTCAGGATTGATGCCTGCGATCCCCTGTGCTGTCGCATTGAGGACCAGTACAGCAGAGGTGAAAGCAGGACCCTCACAAGATGGTTAGAATGAAGCCTAGAATGTTGCTTGCCCAGCTCTGTATCGATGTCCGCTCTTCCAGGTCTGAATATAGAAGTCTAATACCTCCACGCTGTGCTGTTTACTGTGAGTGATCTTACCGGCTGCAGGATTTACTGAAGGCTCCAGATCTCCCTTTCTCTCTGGCTGACAAACCAGCTTCAATTAGGTGATGGATGAGACTGAAGTTAGGAACTTCCTGACTATCTGCATGAGACAGAATGGGAAATTAGATTGATGCAATGTGGACAACACATGCAGAGTGGCACTGAGTCCAGCAGAGATCTTAGGAAGCCCAGTCTCCATCCCTTGCCCGTGCTGCTGCGTCTCTCTGGAGTGGACAAATCTGTTGCCCCCGGATCTCAGACCATCTGTAAGAGGGAGAAATGCTGACAGAGGCAGCAAATAGACCGACACAGCGAGGGATACCACATGGAGAGATAATGAGTGATATCACATTATTAGACACTATATTAACAGGGAATTGTTTGAATTTGTAACAAAGGCACTGGGATAATTGTGAGGGGATTCAACCTTCCTGTCACATGACAGAAGAGGCTGACTCTCTCCCACTCTCGGTGAGGGGTGGGAGGCTGGAGTTGGCTGTACAAACCGATGTGGCCTTCCACAGACTCTGTTACACTTGTGGAAGAAGGTGGACATGAGAAGGGAGTGGGTGGGGACATTGATGTGACAGCGCGCTCCTTGTGCTGTTTTCTCCTGGATTCCCATTTCCCCCACACCAAATCCCGAATTGTTCGGACTTCGGACGGTCTTGGCCCAGGACTTAACAGATTTGATTAAGAGATGAAAACAAATGATCAATTCTGAAGAAGCTAAAGCTTAGAAATGTGGACGCATTTGTTAAAGAGATCTGAAGGTATTCTCCCAGCAGGAGGAGTGCAGTAGGAAGAGGAAACAGTGTCAGCGTTTAATCAGATGATCGGAACAGGGAGAATTGAAGCTGCTGGAGGTGGTGAGAGTGTTACAGAGAGGGTCAAAGGCCTGAACAGTGTTACATAGCCAGTACGAATTGCTGCAGCTAGAGCTGTTTGCAGAGGTAGGGATGGACATACGTATTTTCATTGATTCATTCATGTTCTGAGGATGTCACCGGTTGGATCAACATACATTACCCCACTGCTAATTGCCTAGAAGCAGCTCAGAGTCAACCAAATTGCTGTAGGACTGGAGTCACGTGTGAGTAAGACCAGGCAAGAATGCCAGATGTCCCTCCCTAAAGGACATACGTGAACAAGTTGATTTTTTCCAGATTATACAGTGGCCTCATTAACGTCCTGTACAGATACACCATGACATTCCAACTTCTACTCTCAATGCTCTGCCCAATGAAGGGGAACCATCCCAAACGCCTGCTTCACCAGCCTGTCTACCCGTGACACTACTTTCAAAAAACTGTATCTGCGTCCCTGGGTCACTGAGTGACAACAGTACCCAGGGCCCGAACATTAATTGTACAAGTCCAGCCTGGTCTGCTTTACCACAATACAACATCTTGCATTTCTCCACCTGTTATTCCTAACCTGACTGGTCCAGCAGTACTGTTGATTCCATTGTACTCTTCGATAACCCTCTTCACTGTCCACATTATCACCAATTTCAGTCTCACTCACAAGCTTGCTAACCATGGCTCCTGTATTATCATCCAAACTGTTTATATAAATGATTATATATAACCCAGCACCGAACCCCATGGCACACCGTTGGTCACAGGCCTGTAGTTTGAGCGGCAACCCTCTATGAACATGCTCTGTCTCCTACAGTTAATTCTGCTCTGTATCCAGTTGGTGAGCGCTCCCTGGTTATGTCTGATCTAAACTTACTATCCAGTCTGCCATACAGATCCTTGTCAAAGGCCTTCATAAAGTTCATGAGGACATCGTGTACTGCTCTGCTTTGACCTCTCACTTGTCTATCTCCACACTCACATTTAAGGCATGATTTCCCATGCACAAAGGCATGCTGACGATCGTTAATCTGTCCTTATCTTTCCAAAGGCATGATGATCGTTTCCCTCAGAATCTCCTCTAACAACTTACCACCCCTGCATCAGTCTCACTGGTCTGTAGTGGCTGTTGATGATGCAAATATCTCTGGGAGGGGCCCTGCAATTTTCTCCCTGCCTTCTCACCAGGCGCTGGGATACATCTGATCATGTCCCAAGGTTTTATCTAACCATTATCATTTTAAGACATCCAGCACCTTCTGTTCTCCAAGTGAATTCTTTTCAAGACATCACTATGTATTTTAACAAGTTCCGAAGCTTCCATGTCTTTCTCCGTAGTAAATCCGAACACAAAATATGTGTTCAGTATCTCACCCATCAGCAGTAATTCCACACAGACAGCCTCATTGACCTTTCAGTGGTCCTATTCTCTCACGAGCTAATTTTTCGCCCTTTTTGAAACTTGTTAAAATGCTTCTGAAATTTCAGATATCCCTCTACCGCAACGAGCATCCCCCATCCTTATCTATTCTGCCATTTAAGGTCACACCAAAATATAGAATCCAACAGATGTAAAAATATTCCTTTTATAAAATCATGCGTCTCCCATTGTTTCTAAGCATCCAGTTATCATTTATTGTCATATTCTTTATAACACATTCTAGCACGTTCCCGACTTACTGTCAGGCTAACACCGTTTGGTTTCAGACTGACTGCGCAAAGGGTTTTGGGAATCCTTGTGAATCAATCTGAAGCAGGTAGCTTATAGGATCAGCAGGTCATAGAGAAGGCAAATCAAATGTTCTAATTTATTACAAAGGGAATGGAGTCTAAAAATCGGAAGGTCTTGCTAAAACGATGCAAGGTACAAGTCAGACCACACATCGATTATGATGAACAGTATGCGTGCCCTAAGGAAAGACATTCTTGCATTAGAAGCAGGCCAGGGAAGGTTCACTCAGCTGATCCTGGAGATGTCGGATTTTCCAATGGGAAGAGGTGGAGTAGATTGCCCTTGAACCTTTTGGGGTTTTGAAGAATGGGAGATAAATTGAATGAAACATCCAGGATTCGGAGGGGCTTTGAAAGTTTAGATGTCCTTAAGTTAGAAAATTGAACAGAACAGCAGAGGAATAGGCCCTTCGGCCCACCATGGCTGTGCTAACCATGATGCTATTCTAAACTAATCCCATCTGCCTGCACATGGGCGATATCCCTCTGTTCTCTGCCTGTTCATGTTTCTGTCTAAATGCCCTTCAAATGTTGGCTCTTGTTGCCACCTCTCCCACTTCCTGAGCAGCTTCTACCCTCTCGGTAAAGACAACTGGCCTCATTCATCTCACTTAAAACTTCTCACTCTCACCTTAAACCGATGCACCCTAGTATTTGATATTTTTACATTGGAAGGAGGATTCCAACTATCCAAAGTATTCACGCCTCTCCTAATGCTATATACCTGTACCCAGTCACCCCTCAGTCTCCGATACTCACGCAAAACAATCCAACTGTGTCCAACCTCCTTACAGAAAACACATTCTCATCCAGGCAACATTCTGCCAACCCTCTGTTGCACCCTCCCCAAAACCTCCACACCCTTCCTGTGGTGTGTCGATGAGAACGACACACAACCTTCCAAACATGGCCGAATGAAGTTTCATTCAGTCACAACATGACATGCAAATGTCTGTACTCAATACTGTGCCCAATAAAGGTAAGCATACCATAATCCCCCTCTACTTCATCCTGTTGTGTTGTTATTTTTAGGGAGCTATGGATTTGCTTCCAATGTCTCTCTGTTTATCAATGCTTCCAACTAGTCAATTAGTGTACTTCTCTCTTCCATTTGACTTTATAAATTCATCACTTCACACCTGTCCCAATGAAATTCAATTTGCCACATCTCTGCCCAACGTTCCAGCTGATCTACATATTGCTGCAACCTTTAAGACTCTTCCTCACTATCCACAATTCCCCAAACTATCCCTAATCATTACAAGCCTTTCCAAATGTCGTCTGCAAAATTACTACTCAAACTGCTGACCTTTTCATCTGAATCACAGATATAAATGACACACAGACATCGCAGCACTGATCCTTGTGAAACAGCATTGGCCACAGACGTCTAATCAGAAATTCACCACTCCACATGCCTCTGTCTACTATCAACAAAGAAAATATAACATCCTACTTAACAAAGGGCAAAGATTGTGATTTGATCTTCCAGATCCCCCTTGCGATTTGGAAGCTGTCCATTCAAAATGACTCTATATTTTGATTCCCAGATTAAATTGGCTGTCTCACTAATACACTGACTGCGTCCTTTCTTCACAACAAAACGGGACCTTGTTTGGTGTTTTTGCTGATCCTGCCTAAATCCCTATAATCCCTCAATAATCACATCCCAGCCATGGTCATTCTGCAGCCACACCTCCACAATAACAGTTCGATCATATCTGTTCTCTTCAGTTAATGTTGTCATTCCATCTGCCTTGTTGCAAATGTATGGCCCGTGTCACCCAGTGAGGGCCTTGGAGGGATGGTTAGAGGTCACAGAGTGGGAGAGATGTTTGAGGGCGCGACAATGTTGCAGGGTTAAATAAAGTTACATTTGCTACAGAATGTTCGCAGGAGAAAACATTTTATTGTTTGGAGGAAGTTAGAGAGATAAAGCGTCTTTGATTAGATTGCAGAGATAGGGATGTGTGTAGGGTTGTGGATCATTAGATGGACTATGTTGATCAGGGCGTAGAAACATTCACAGGATTCCAGGATATCGTACATTTAACAACAGTTGTGGGATCTGGAGAATATCACAGTGACAGGAAGGCATGGACTGGAGAATATTACAGGGAAAAGGTGGGTAGAATGGACTGGAGAATGTTGCAAGCACATGAAAGATTATATAAGCTGGAGAATGCTGCAGCAATAGAGAGGAGTATATGGACTGGAGGATGTTGCACGGAGAGGGATGAAGTTGTAGACTAGATACAGTTAGAAGGAGAGATAAATTTATGCACTGGAAGGTATGTCAGAGAGAGTGAGTGGTGTGCATGCTGCAAGATACGACAGGGATAGGGAAGAATGTAGAGATTGGAGAAGAGTGAGTGATAGAGAGTCTTGTGAGAGACCAGATTCACTTATGAGCATAGGATGTGCTACAGTGAACAGCCTTTTGAAGATATAAATGAGGATACAATGGCCACAAAGCAGTCACACCTATATATAGGAATTGAAGAGATTACACAGGCTAGGAGTGTTGTATGCAGGGGAGGAGATTAACCTGATAGGGAAGCTTTTAGATCCTCACCAATGTTAGGAAATAATGGGAGTTGCAATGGTAATAGCAGATTTCAACAACTTGGAGGATATGGACCTGAAGGAGCTTTGACAGATAGCAATGGTACAGTAAAGGGAATTGTAGTGGCTTCCGTTTCATAAGCAATCCATAAGCACTTAAAATAGCCTGTTTGACATGTGCATTATCTCTCGACCATTCATCAGACAGCGCTGCAAATATTTCATTGGCTCTGCCTACCAGCTTAGACTCAACTGGCATTACCCAGAAGACCTCGGGCCACGCTACTTGTCTGTGCAATTTTTCAAATGAAATACAGAGTTCCTTCTCAGTAGAGTCACAGGTAGTTAGGATAGCGAAGAAGGCGCTTGGTATGCATTCCTTTATTGGTCAGAGTATTGAGTACAGGAGTTGGGAGGTCATGTTGCGGCTGTACAAGACAGTAGTTAGGCCACTTTTGGAATGCGGCATCCAACGTTGTTCTACTTCCGATCGGAAGGATTTTGTGAAACTTGAAAGGCTCCAGAAAAGATTTACAACAATGTTGCCAGGGATGAGCATTAGGGAGAGTTTGAACAGGTGATGGTTGTTTTTCCTGGAGAGTCGGAGGCTGAGGGTGACCTTATAGAGGTTTATAAAATCAAGAGGGGCATGGATAGGGTAAATAGACAAAGTCTTTCTCCTGGGGTGTGCGAGTCCAGAATTATAGGGCGAGGTTTAGGGTGAGAGTAGAAAGATATAAAAGATAAAAAGGGGCAACTTTTTCATGCAGAAGATAGTACATATTTGGAATGAGCTGCCAGAGGAAGTGGTGGAGGCTAGTACAACTGCAACAGTTAAAAGGCATCTGGATGGGTATATGAATAGGAAGGGTTTCGAGGGAGATTTGCCGGGTGCTAGCAGGTGGGACTACATTGGGTTGGGATATCTGATCTGCAGAATGGGACCATGAATGGGTTGTGGAACCTGGAGGATGTTATGATTTGAACCACAGGTAATGTTTAATTGGATCTTTCAGCCAATCTTACAGATGGTATAATTGCAGTATTTAAGAAGCATTTGGATGCATATATGAATAGAAAGGGTTTAGAGGGAGATAGGCCAGGTACTGGCAGGTGGGACTAGATTGGGTTGGAATATCCTGTCGGCATGGACGGGTTGGAATGAAGGGTCTGTTTCCATGCTGGACATCTCTATGATTGTAAGATCGGCTGAATTGTCCAATCAAAAATTACCTGTGGTTCAAATCATAATATCCTCCAGGTTCCACAAGCCATCCCCGTCCCACCCTGCAGGTTCAATGAATCCCGGAAACTCTAACCTTCTGCAAGTCCCACGTCCCTTCCAACATTTGTACCATCCTCCAGGTTCTCCAGCCCTTCATACCTCGTAACATGGCCCAGACTCTCAAACTCCTCCTTCCTCTGCAATGTTCCCCAGAAGTGCACTGGAGGATGGTGGGGGTAACAGAGATATGGAGGGATATCAGGATGGGAGGATTTTGCAGACATTAGGAATATATGGACTGGAGGAGGTTTCACAGTTTATGAGTGTTGTAGGGACTGGAGGAAGTTACAAAGATAGGGATAGTTTTAGATTGGAGGATTCTGCAGATAACCTTTACGTGGTTAAAGGCAGGATTCTTAGCAGCGTGCAGGAACAAAGGGATCCTGTGTCCCTCAGGTTACCACCCAAGTTGACAGGCTGTTAAGAAGGCGGATGGTGTGTTGGCTTTCATTAGCAGGCGGATTGAATTTAAGAGATGTGAGAATTTGCTGCAGCTGTACAGAACCCCAGTTAGACCACACTTCGAATATTGTGAACAGTTCTGTTCGCTTCATTGTAGGGAGGACGTGGAAGCTTTAAAGACAGTGCAGAGGAGATTTAGCAGGATGCTGCCTGGACAGGAGGGCATGCCCATAGAAGGTAGGTTGTGGAAGCTCGTGCTTTTCTGAACACAGCGAAAGAGGAAGAATGGTGACTTGATGGAGGTGTACAAGGGAATGAGAGGCATAGATAGAGTGGATAACCAGAGACTACTTCCCATGGCGAAATGGCTATCACAAGAAGATATAAGTTTAAGATAATTGGCAGAAGGTTTAGCTTACATATCAGAGGGATATGGGCCAGGTGCTGGCAGGTAGGACTAGATTGGGTTGGGATATCCTGTCGGCATGGAAGGGACTTGTACGTTATTTACACAGAGTGTGTTGGGTGCATGGAATGGACTGCCAGCCGTGGTAGTAGATTCAGACACATTACAGACATCTAAGCAACTCTTGGACAGGCAGATCAATGATAGTAAAATGTAAGGTATGTAGGTTCATTTCATCTTCAGAGCAGGATAAAAGGTCAGCACAATATTGAGGGCGGAAGGGCTTGTACTGGAATGTGCTATGCCATGTTCTAAATAGCAAGGGTTATGATGGCAGCAAGAGGTTTCGGGAAGCGGGAGAGGATGCGATCTGAATAAAGTGACACAAATAGGAGGCGTTGCTAAAGTTGTATGAGGTAACAGAGACAGCAATGGTCTGATCTGGAGCAGATGACCAGACTGCGAGAATTGTGGGGACTGGAGGTGCTTTCACAGGGAGGGAGGAGCATAGAGCCACAGGAGGTTACAGAAATGTGGAGAGCTGTCAGGCCTACAGAAGTTCTTAGAGATGGGGAGGTTGGGAGGAATGAAGCAGTTTACAGGGATAAGGATGTTGGTAGAATGGGGTGTTTTACACAGACAGGAATGTTTCAGGTGAATGGAGCTGAGTACAGAGCTAAAGTGGGTTGTATAGATTGGAAAAACAAATTGACATATGGAGGGTAGTCATGACTGAAGATGTTTATAGACACAGGAAGGCTTAGGTTCTGCAGGTTATTTAGATAAAGAGGGTGTGGAATCAGATAGATTCTCCAAGTGATAAAGACAGCAATTTTGGTTGGAGAGAGTTTCACAGATTCGGGAGCATTAGTAACCTTCTCGAGTTTGGCCAAAGTGGAAAGGGTTGTAGGGGAGGGTGATGTTTACACATGCAAGAGCTGGAGAAGATTGTGGAAATGAGTAGATGGATGGAGACACTGGAGGAGCTTACATTAACAGGGTGGGTGCTGGCAATGAAAAGATATCACATAGATAGTGGGTCTTGTAGGAATTGTATTGAAAGCGTCACAGGCATTGAACATAGAACATAGAACATTACAGCGCAATACAGGCCCTTCGGCCCTCGATGTTGCGCCGATCAAAGCCCACCTAACCTACACTAACCCACTATCCTCCATATACCTATCCAATGCCCGCTTAAATACCCATAAAGAAGGAGAGTCCACTACTGCTACTGGCAGGGCATTCCATGAACTTACGACTCGCTGAGTGAAGAACCTACCCCTAACATCAGTCCTATATCTACCCCCCTCTTAATTTAAAGCTATGCCCCCTTGTAATAGCTGACTCCATACGTGGAAAAAGGTTCTCACTGTCAACCCTATCTAACCCCCTAATCATCTTGTACACCTCTATCAAGTCACCCCTAAACCTTCTTTTCTCCAATGAAAACAACCCCAAGTGCCTCAGCCTTTCCTCATAGGATCTTCCTACCATACCAGGCAACATCCTGGTAAACTTCCTTTGCACCCGTTCCAGTGCCTCCACATCCTTCCTATAGTATGGCGACCAAAACTGCACACAATATTCCAGATGCGGCCGCACCAGAGTCTTATACAACTGCAGCATGACCTCAGGACTCCGGAATTCAATTCCTCTACCAATAAAAGCCAGTACGCCATATGCCTTCTTCACTGCACTATTTACCTGGGTGGCAACTTTCAGAGATCTGTGTACATGGACACCAAGATCCCTCTGCTCTTCCACACTACCAAGTATCCGACTATTAGCCCAGTACCCCATCTTTTTATTACTCTTACCAAAGTGAATCACCTCACACTTAGCTACATTGAACTCCATTGGAATGACTTCTGCAGATTGGGAGTGTTACAGGGACTGAGAGGATTGTAGGGTCTCCACAGATTGATCGTGTCTTTAAGAATATGTAGATACGGAAATCTTAAACCAAATGTATGCAGTGTTCATTTCAAGACCAGAGCCTTATTATCCCTCATCAGCCAAGGATGCTTAACCCTGCCAGCTTTTCCCTTTACCCCAATGGGGCATACTGGTCCTGGAATCCTGAGATCACACTTTGAAAAGCCTCCCATTTGCCAGTTGTTCCTTTTCCTTCAAACAGACTCACCCAATCGATTGGAATCATAATTTGTGGAGGTGCCGGTGTCGGACTGGGGGTGTACTAATTTAAAATCACCCGACATTCGGTTCCAGTCCAACCAGTTTATTTGAAAGCACTAGCTTTCAGAGCACTGCTTCTTCATTAGGTGGTTGTGGAGCACAATCCTAAGGTACAGAATTTATAGCAACAGGATGGCAGTGTCATGGAATATAATATCAAATAAATTTAGTTGAAGGCCTTTCATCTGTTACAGTGATCAGCAGCGCTTCCAAAGCGAGTTGGATTATAACTGGGCATTATGCAATTTTAAATTCACGGCATTTACGCTGGCCAGATCCTGCAGAATGGCCCCAAACCTGGCCCTGTTCCAGTTTTCCTCTTCAAACTGTGGACCTGCTGACCTTTCTCCATAACTATGTTAAAACGAAGACAGTTGTGGGCACTGGACCCAAAGTGCTCTCTGAATGACACTTCAGTCACTTTCCCGACCTCGTTTTCTGAGGGGAGGTCCAGTGTTCAACCAGCCTGAGTCGAGTAGGGCCTTCTGCATATTGATTTAGGAACCTTCCTTGGACACATTTGAAAAATTGCCCTCCGTCCAGGTCTTTTTATACTCGAGGTGTCCCAGTCAATACAGGGAATATTAAAATCTCCAGCCTGCACTCCTCTATTATTTCGATAGTTATCTGCAATCTCTCTACACAGCTGCTCGTCTGATATCTGTTGGTTCTACAACAGTCTACAATACAGTGCCAACAAAGTGACCACCCCCCTTCTTCTTTCTAACTTCTAACCATGTGGAATTTTAAATGAATATATGTTTTAAAAATTGGAATTAACAATCCATAAATAAGCATTGATAAAAATCCAAACACTGACCTTCAGAGGAAGACAACAGTTCACTCTCAAATGGTCTGCACGACATACCCACAGCAAAGTTTTTGTCTCTCAATTACCCTGTGAAATAGGCGAGCCAGCTCCTTAGCTCAAGGGCAGCAAGGGATGGGCAATAAAGGCTAGTCAGCCAGAGACACCCACATCCTATACCTGATTTTTTAAAAATCCATTCAGATTGGTCCCTGCTCAGTTTCAGTGGAACAATGTCCTGGCCAATCACATTGGTAGATTTATGGACTGGGCTTTAAACTGACAGAGAGGATGCAGGGACAGGCTTCAGGTGAAAGGAGCTTTCCAAATCCAAAGAGAAAACATGAAGCATCAGAGCAGCACGGGAATGTGACCGAAGACCACAGAACGGAACAGGATGGGACAAAGTTTAACTAAAACTATAGATCAGCAAATCCATTTGTGACAGGAAACTGTGGGAACGAGTAAATTATGTTTTTTTTTAATTCATGGACAAAGTCTCTGCAACAAGTTAGATGGATTTGTGACAAAGAGATAAAAGAGATTTAGACACCAGAGAGATGTGGTTACAGGGTGAACAAAAGGTGGAACATAAATATTCAATGGCTCACAGCCTTGTGCAAATTCAGGCAAAATGGACGACAGTAACAATAATGGGTAAGATAGGCATTACAGAGAAAACATTTGGCCTCAGATCACGAAGTAGAGTCAGTCTGAATGTAAATTCTGGCTACTACTTGCCAAGGACACAAGCAGCAGAACAGTTTTAGACCACCCACCGAACAGCATTTCATGGCTTGTCACTGCAATAAATAGGAATTTATTGGAATTTTTAATAACGGCATGGTGAACATTTAGTGAAACGTCAATATTCGCAAAGTGTGGGACAATCACACTGACAACAGTGATATTGGAAGAGGAGTTCAAAGAATTTTTTTCAGTGTTTCTTGGAATAACACATTGTGCAACTGGCGAGGGATGTAACTGTCTCAGAGCGACTGTTGTGTGATAAAACTTAGTGAATGAGTAATGTCACCTGGAGAGATCCTCTGGGAAATTGTGATAAAGTGCAGTTTAAAGGAATATAAAGTTTTAAAGTGAATCACAGAAAGGACAACTAGAAACAAAAATAGCCAATTACATGGGTTTGAGAGGAGAACTGACCAAGGTAAACAGGCTAAACAGACTGAAATATGTGCCTGTAAATGAACAGTGGAAAACCTTTGAGGGAACAGTGTAAAACACTCAACAAAAGGAATTACCCTGAAACAGACAAAAACTCAGCAAGAAATCCCCACCAGTCCCTCACTCAGGACAAAATGGATCATATTAAATTATGAGGCTGAGAGGATCACCACAAAGTACTTAAAATCCTGAAGTGAGAGAGAGTTTTAGAAGTTTTAAAGGGATTGCAATGGGTCTGATCGCAGGACGAGGGCAGTGGGAAGGGGAATCATTGTCAGGGTTTATTGACACGATAGGAACAGGGAGAGATGAAGTTGCTGGAGGTAGTGAGAGTGTTACAGAGAGTGGTCAGGGCCTGAACGGTGTTACAAAGCCAGTAAGAATTGCTACAGCTGGAGGGGTTTGCAGAGGTAGGGAGGTACATATGTATTTTTATTTATTCATTCATGGGATGTGGGTATCACTGCCTGGACCAGCATTCTTTGACCCCCATGCTAATTACCCAGAGATTGTTGGTGCCCTGGTAGATAAATATAATACTTTGCTGGCCACAGGTGAAGTGCTGAATGACTGGAGGATCGCTAATGTGGTTCCTTTGTTCAAGAAGGACAGCAGGGATGGGCCAGGTAATTACAGAGCAGATAGTTCGACAGCAGGGGGAGGGAAATCATTGGAAACAATTGTGAGGATGAATCGACACATGCACGGATTTGGCAGAGGAAGATAATGTCTGAGGAATTCAGTTCAGTTATTTTTTAAATGGTGCTTAAGTATATTGATGAAGGCTGTGCAGATGATGTGGTTTACACGGACTTGACTAAGTCCTGAAACAAGATCCAACATGGAAGGCTGGTCCAAAAGGACTGGGTTCCAAGGCAAGATGGCAAATTGGGTGGAAAATTGGTGGATAGCATACTTTCACCAGTGGATGTACCACAGGGATCTGTGCAGGAACCATTGAACATTAATAACTCGGATGTGAAAGCAGAAGTTATCATTAGTCGGTTTGCAGATGACATGAAAGTCGTGGGTGTTGTTCACAGTGAGGGGGATGGTCTCCGTCTGCAGTCCGATGTCTATCGGATGATAATCTAAGCAGAAACTAGTTCTGATTGAAGTGAGGTAATGCTCTGTGGGAGGGACGAAAGAGGAGTAAAGACGTAATAAACGGTAGGTCCTTGCGGAGTACTGCGGAATACAGGGACCTTGGTGGACAAGTCCATAGATCCCTGAAGGTGTCAGCACAGGTTGACAGGTTGGGAAAGGCACCTCAACTGGGAGCGGGACAGCGACCCACATCCTGCTGGGGGTGAATTGCTAGAGCTGCTTGAGAGGATATAACCTAGGCTGGCAGGGTGTTGGACCTTAAATAGACTTAAGGCCAGTAAGAAGATTGAGGCTGGTACACGAGTTAAAGACAGCAATTTCAGCAGACAAGGCAGGCAAGAACATAACAGGGAATGGGGGAAAACTGATGATTAAACTGCATTTATTTCAATGCAAGGGGCCAGACAGCTAAGGAAGATGAACTCAAGGCATGGATTGGAACATGGGTATGGGATATTATAGTTATTACAGAAACACAGCTGACGGATGGGCAGGACTGGCAGTTCATTGTTTCAAGGTAGAGATGCTACAGGAAGGGGAGGCAAGAGAGGACGTGTGGTAGTGGGTTTGATTGCATGAATCATCACAGCAGTACTTAGAGAGGATATTTCTGTGGGATCGCCCAGTAAAGCAATGTTAGTGGAACTGAGAAACAAGAGTGGGTCATCACTTTGATACGATCAGACTGAGGAACAAATATGTCGGGACATCTTAAATATCAAACATAATAATAGGGCTGTTATGGTAGCGTTTATGAACTTTCCAAACCTAGTCTGGGACTGCCAGTGTTCAGTGTTTAAGGGAGGAATTTGGTAATTGTGTTCCAGAAAACTCCCAATCAATATGGAATTGGCCTGAAAAGATGAAGGGGCAAAACCTGACCTCCACTTGGGAATTAAGGTCGGGAAAGGGACTGAGATGTGAGTGGGAAAGCATTTTGCCAAAGTGACCACAGTTCTAGTAGTTTGAAAACAGCTTTGGAAAAGGACAGGCCTGGTCCACAACTGAAAGTTATAAAATGAAGCCTGACCAATCTTGATTGTATTAGCCAGGAACTTTCAAAATGTGATTGGGGAAGGGAATTATTTACAGGGAAAGGGAAGTTTGGCAAGTGAGAATATTTTAAAAGTGAGATAAATTGATCGATCAGCGCCAGCATTTTCCTGATTGTGTGCAGGTCAATGCTGCCAGCATTCGGAAACACTGGCTGTCTATTGAGGGTCTGGTCAAGGAAAAGGGGGCACATGTCATGTATAGCCAGGTGGATCAAGGGAATCCCTGAGGATATACAGGGGCTGTAGGAATACAATTTGGGTAGAAAACAAGAATGGAGAAAGGCTAAATGAAATAGCCTCAGCAGAGAAGGAAAGGGGAATCCAAAAGTGATTGTATCAGTATATTAAGAGTGCACAAGTAACTCAGGACAAAATAGTGTCCATTAAAGAACAATGAGGCCATCGATGTATGGAACTGCAGGATATTTGCTCAGGTCGTAAACATTTTTTTCACTCCAGAACTTACTGTGGAGAAAGACTGGGGAACTCAGGGAACAAGAGTAATACGTTAGACCACAATTGGAGTTCTCTGCAATTCCAGTCTCTCTGCTACAGGAAAGATGTTGTGAAACTTGAAAGTGCTCAGAAAAGATTAACAAGATATTGCCCGGGTTGTTGCTGAATAAGCTGGGGTTACTGTCACTGAGAAACAGAGACAGAGGGGTGACCTTACAGAGGTTTATATAAACATGAGCGGTATGGATCGGATAAACATTCAAGGCCTTTTCCCACAAGTTGGGGAGTCCAAAACTAGAGGGCATAGGTTTAAGTTTAGAGGTGAATGGTTTACAGAGGGACTGAAGGGACAGCTTTTTCACACACATGGTGATGTGTGTATGGAATTAGCTGAGACAGAAAGTAATGGAGACTAATACAATTACAACATTTAAAAGGTATCTGGATGGGCATCTGAATAGTAAGAGTGTAGACGTATATGGGCCAAATGCTGGAAAAGGGAATGGATTTATTTAGATCTTCTGGTAAGCCTGGACGAGTTGGGGACGGAAGGGTCTGTTTCTATGCTGTATATCTCTGTGACTTGAAAAGAGTGCATGTTATAAAAGAGGTGGTGCTGGAGGTTTTAACAAACAAAGCTATAGCAAGTCCAAGAATCTGATTAAGAGTATCACAGGACACTGTGGGATGCTAGGGAAGAAATTGTGGAGCCCCGAGCAAAGGTATGTGTACTACTGACAGCCATGTGTGATGGGCTGGCAGGCTGGAGGGTGGCATCATGGACAGTAAAGGATGTTTTCTGAGATTACAAAGGGATCTTGATGAAGTGAGTGAATGGGCTGAAAAACTAGAGATGGAATTCAATCGGAGTAAATACGAGGTAATGCACTTGTTAAAACAAACAAGAGTAGAGCTTATACAATTAATGTTCGGGACTCGGTTAGTGTATTAGAGCAGAGGGACCTCCGGGTTCAGGTACATAATACTTGAAGCTTGCATCACAGGATGGATACGACAGTGCTTGGCATGCATGACGATGGCTCAGTCCATTGAGTGGAGGATTTGGGACGTCATGTTGAGATTGCACAGACATTTGTGAGGCCTGTTCTGCAATACTCTGTCCAGTTCTGGTCGCCCAGTTAACAGGGTGGATATTATTAAGCTGCAGTGCATTCAAAAGAGATTTACCAGGATATTGCTGGGCATGGAAAGCCTGAGATCTAAAAAATGGCACGATAGGCTGTCTTTTTTCACTGGACCCTGGAGGTTGAGACATGATGATAAAAAGTTTTATGAAAAAAAAATGAGGTATATAGATCAATTTAATGGTGTTTGCCTTTTCCTCAGGTTGGGGGAATCTCAAGAGGAGGGGCCACATTTTTAAGTTAGAGGAGAGAGGTGTTCAAAAAAAAATTTGGGGCAATTTGCTACACAGAGGGTGGTTTGAGAGTGGAATGAATTTCCTGAGAAAAAGGTTGATGTGGGTACAATTACAACATTTAAAAGATATTTGGATAAACAGGTGAATAGGGAAGGGTTGGAGTGATATGGGCCAGCAACAGGCAGCTGGGAAGAGTTTAGTTTTAGATTATGGTGGGTATAAACTGAAGGGTCAGTTTCCATGCTCTATGGCTCTATGAAAAGAATATAGTTTTATTCCATTATTGAAGAAAGGATCAGGGCTGGGTCCATTGATGTGCATCATCTACATAAACGATTTGGTTGAAAATATAGGAGTGATTGTGCAAAAGTTTGTTTATGATCAAATGAATGGTGTCGTGGGCAGTAAATACGGTTATCAAAGGGGATCTTGACCAACTGGGCTAGTGGACCAAGGAATGAAAGATGGAGTTTAATTCAGGTGCTGGATTTTATTAAGACAAACCATGGAGGACTAACACAGTTAATGGAAGGCTCCATCCAAGGTTGTCGAACAGAGAGAGCGAGAGAGAGAGAGAGAGAGAGACCAGGGGGTGCAAGTTGCGTTGTTCCTCGGAAGTGGCATCACAGGTGGACAGGGTGGGGAAAGCGACATTTGGCACGTTTGCCGACATTGGCCAGCACTTTGTTACATACGTTGGAGATATTTGTAACATTGTCCTAAATATTTCCCCTGGACAGAGGAGGCCACGGGGTGACCCTAAGAATGGTGAATAGCCAAGGGTAGGTGAGTCCAAAACTAGAGGGTATAAACAGGAGGTGAGAGAGCAAGGATTAAAAGAGGGAACTGAGGGGGAACATTATCCACAGAGGATGGTGCATAGACGGAACAGACTGCCTCAGGCACATGGGAGAAACAAGAACAATTACAACATGGAAAATACATTTGGGCAGGTACATGGAGAGGAGACGGTTTGAAGAGTTAAGGGCTAAATGCAGGCAAATGAGACTCATTCAGTTTAGGTAACATGGGCATTGAGGAGTTGGACCACAGGTTCTGTTTCCGTGCTGTATCACTCTGTATCCGGCTAAAGAGGATTAGTGTACCAAAATAAGGCATGTTGTAGACACTGAAGCAAGTTACAGCGATAGGGATGGTAGTCTGGAATGCACTACAGCTCAAATATGTGGAGGGACTATCGGGAATGGAGCAGGTTACAGGGACAACTACTGTTATAGGAGATAAAAATGACTGAAGACACTGGTGCACAAGCCATGCCACAGATACAGTGCTGTACAGTAGTGACTCTTAGTACAGTGTTGGATGGAGAACACAGAACAGAAAGATCCCAGGCAGCATTCCCAACCTCTCGTCGCAAGCCGGCTTTAACCTCTGTTGTCCTGATGCTCACTAAGACAGCACAGGCCTGGATTGATAACTCTGAACTCCTGATGCTGTCTTAGTGCAACATAAGTTAAAGTAGATGTGGTGATTGAGCATGGGGTGTGTCTATACTGTGCTCCCAATCCAGCACTGTATCTATGTCATGTCTGGTTAGGCGATGCTTGGACCCCTCTCATTGCTCCCTGCTCTGTGCACTGTGAGTGATCTTACCTCACTGCAGGATTTATTGAAGGCTCCAGATCTCCCTGCCCTTTGTCTCTCTGGCTGACCAAACATCTTCAATGAGGTGATGGATGAGACATACAGCATTTGGGAAGTCTATTGAGTCAGCAACTTCCTGAGTACCTACAGGAAGCAGAGAAATAGACAGAATGGGAAATTAGACTGATGCAGTGAGGGTTACACAAGGAGAATGGAAATTAGCCCCACAGGTATCTGGAAAATCCCAGTCTCCATCCCTGGCCTGTGCTGTTGTGTCTCTCTGGAGTGGAGAATTCTGTTAGCTCAGGATCTGTAGTAGCTGCAAGAGTGAGAGACACTGACAGCGGAAGCAATTAGACCCACACAGTGAGGGATACCACATGGAGAGAGACTGAGTGATATCACTGGAGTGCTGGAAGACTTCAGGATCACACAATCATGTTGGAAGAATGGGTTTCACTTCATGTATCAGTGCTCAGGGATGAGCAACCAGTGAGCAGGTGAAGTGATGGCCTAATAACATTATTGTTAGGGCATTTGTCCAAAACCTCAGCTAATGCTCAGGGGACGCAAGTTTGAATCCCATCATAAGATATGGTGGAATTTAAAATCAATAAAAATAGCAATTACCAATCCATAAACAAATATTGCTGAAGTACAAAAATCACAATCCCTTAGATTAGATTGCATACAGTGTGGAAACAGGCCTTTCGACCCAACCAGTCAATACCATCCCTCCAAAGAGTAACCCACTCAGACCCATCTCCCTCGACCTAATGCACCTATCATTATGGGCAAATTAGCATGGCCAATTCGCCTGACCGGAGCATCCGGAGGCAATTCACATAGACACGGGGAGAAGGTGCAAACTCCACACAGTCACCCAGAGCTGGAATCGAACCTGGGACCCTGGTGCGGTGAGGCAGAGTGCTATCTCACTGCTACCATTATGTGATGAAACTTCGTGAATGAATAATTTCACCGGGAGAGATCCTCTGCGAAATTGTGATAAAGTGCAGTTTAAAGAAATATAAAAAGTTTAAAAGTGAATCACAGAAAGGACAAGCTACAAATAGAAACAAAAATAACTAATGACATGAGTTTGAGAGGAGAACTGACCAAGGTAAACAGGCTAAACAGACTGAAATATGTGCCTGTAAATGAACAGTGGAAAACATTTGAAGGGACAATGCAAAATACTCAACAAAAGGACATTCCATTGAAACAGACAAATCCTCAGCAAGAAATCCCCATCGGTTCCTCACTCAAGTAAAAAGGATCATATTAGATTATCGGGCTTAGAGGATCACCAAAAAGTACTTAAAATCCTGAAGTGAGAGAATGTTTTAGGAATAAGTTTTAAAGGGATTGCAAAGGGTCTGCTCGCAGGAGGAGGTCAGATGGAAGAGGGAATAATTGTCAAGGTTTTATGTCACTAAAGGAACCGGGAGAGCTGAAGGTGCTGGAGGTGGTGAGAGTGTGACAGAGAGTGGTCAGGGTCTGAACGGTGTTACAAAGCCAGTACAGATTGCTGCAGCTGAACGTGTTGGCTGAGGTAGGGAGGGATATATGTATTTTTTATTTATTCATTCATGGGATGAGGGTGTCACTGATTGGAACAACATTCTTTGCCCCACTGCTAATTACCCAGAGTATAGCACAGAGTCTGCCATGTTGCTGTAGGTCGGGTGTCACGTGCAGGCCAGACCAGGTTAGAATACTGATCAACAATGCTTTTCTGGTGGTCCCACCAACGTCCTGTACAGCCACAACGTGACATCCCAACTTCTACTCTCAATGCTCTGCCCAAAGAAGGTAACCATCCCAAACGCCTGCGTTACCAACCTGTCTACCTGTGACACCACTTTCAAACAACTGTGTACATGCATCCCTGGGTCTTTGACTGACAACACCACCCAGGGCCCGAACATTAACTGTAGAAGTCCCACCCTGGTTTGTTTCACCAAAGTGGAACACCTCACATTTATCTAATTAAACTCCATCTGCTATTCTTCAGCTTACTATCCCAGTGTACTATTTGTCCTGTTGTATCAGAGATAACCTTCTTCTCTGTCCACTTTACCAACAATTTCAGTGTCACTCAAAAACCTTACTTACCACAAAACCAATATTCCCATCGAAACCATTTATCCAAATGACAAACAACAGGGGACCCACTTCCCCGCTGGTCACATGTCTCCAGTCAGAACGGCAACATGTCTCCCATCACCCTCTGTCTCCTACCATCAAGCCCAATTTTGTATCCAGTTGACTAGCTCCTCCTGAATGCCATATCCTTTTACATTGATCTGAGCTTATTACCCAGTTTAACATACAGAATGTTAAACACGAACAGTACAGCACAAGACCCTTCGGTCATGATGCCATGCCCATCTTTCACTGTAAGATGAAACGAACTTGCCTACCCTTCATTTTGCTATCATCCATGTGCCTATCCAAGAGTCTGTTAAAATGTCCCGTTCCACCCACCTATCACTCTCTGTGTAAAGAACCTACATCTGAAATCTCCCCTTACCCATCCTATTATCACCTTACAATTATGCCCCCTTGTACCATGTATGCCATGGGATAAAGAGGTCTCTCACTGTTCACTCTATCTTTGCCTCACACCATCTTGTTCACCTCTACCAAGTCACACCACACTATTCTTCACTGCAATGAGAAAAGCCTTAGCTCCCTCAACCTTTCTTCATAAGACATGCCCTCCAGTCCAGGTAGCATCCTGATAAATCTCCTCTTTACCCTCTCTAAAGCTTCCACATCCTTCCAGTAATGAAGGGACCAATGTTGAACAGAATATTCGAATTGGGATCTAAACAGGACTGTATAGAGCTGCAGCTTAACCTTGTGGCTTTAAAACTCAATCCCCCAGTTAATGAAAGCCAATACAGCATATTCTTTCCTAACAACACTATCAGCTTGGTGGCAAATTTGATGGATCTCTGGTCATGAAATCCAAGATCCATCTGTTCCTCCACACTCTTCAGTATTCTGCCTTTACCCCTGTATTCTGCATTCAAGTCTCACCTTCCAAAATGCAGCACTTCACACTTTTCCAGATTTGACTTCATCTGCCACTTTTCAGCCCAGCTCTACATCCTGTCAATGTCCCATTGCAACCTCCAGCAGACATCTACACTATTCACCACTCCACCAACCTTCGTGTCATTGGCAAACTTACTTTCCCACTCTTCCACTCAGACATCCAAGTCATTCATAAAATCACAAAGAGCAAAGATTTTTTGACCTCTCTCTGCAGAAAACCCACTGGTCACTGAGCTCCAGGCTGAATGATTTCCATCTGTCATTATCCTCTGTCTTCTATGGGCCAGGAATTCTGTAGCCAGACAGGCAAGTTTTCCTGTATCCCATGCTCTGTACTTTCTCAATGAGCCATAAATGTGTTTTGTCACATTCTCAAAGGATTCAATAAGATTTGTGTGGCATGACCTGTCCCTTACAAAGGCCATGATGACTTTCTCTAATGAAACTATGGTTTTCCAAGGAATCATAAATCCTGTCTCATAGCGTCCTCTCCAATAATCTGCACATCACAGACAGAAGACTGACAGGTCTGTGATTCCCAGGATTATCTCTATTCCCTTTCTTGAACAACGCATGGCTGATTCACCTAACCTGCACAACTTTGCGCTGTGGGTGGAAACCGGAGCACCTATCGGAAACCCACGCAGACATGGAGAGAATGTGGAAACTCTACACAGACAGTCGCCTGGGGCTGGAATTGAAATCGCGTTCCTCGTGCTGTGAGGCAGCAGTGCTAACCACTGAGCCACCGTGTGCCCCATGTAACTCTCTAGAGCCCTGTTTCTGATCCTTGGTTCCTCAAACGTAAGTTAGCTTCCTTCTTCGTCTTGACTAGATGTTCTACATCACTTGGAAGCTTGTCAAATGCTTTGCTGAAGTTCATGTAGACAACGCTGACTGCTCTGCCTTCATCTATCTCTTGGTCAACTCCTCGAAGAGTCAATCCAGTTTGTGAAACATGGTTTTCCACTCACAAAGCCATGCGGACTATTTCTAATCAGCCCTTGCCTTTCCAAATATATGTACCTCATTTCTCTCAGAATCTCCTCCGATAACTTACCCAGCACTGACTCAGTGGGCTGTGATTTCCTGGCTGCTCCCTGCAGACCTTATGTGATGGAATAGCATTAGCCACCCTCCAGTCTTCAGGTAACTCATTGTGTCTGTTGATAATATAAATATCTCTGTGAGGGACACTGCAATCTTCTCCCCTAGCTTCCCATGAATATTCAAGGATAGACCTAACGAGCGACTGAGGATTGATAGACCTTTATTTTTTTTAAGATTCCAGCACATTTTCTTCTCTGTTGAGGATTCTTTCCAAGACATCGCTATTTATTTCCCCAAGTTCCCGAGCTTCCATGTCTTTCTCCACAGTAAATTCTGACAACACTATTTTGTCTATTATCTCACCCACCTCCTGACAGTTAAGGTGTCCTATTCTCTACCAAGTTACACTTTAGCACTTATTGAAACTTGTGTAACGGTTTCTGAAAATTCAAATAAACCGTATCCTCGGGACAGCCACTCCTACACCCGTATCTATTCCGCCATTTATATTCAAACCAATAAAAATAAAATCCAACATGCTCAAAAACACATTCTCTTTTTCTTAAAAGCGTTTCTAAGGGTCCAGTTATTGTTCATTTACATATCCTTTCAAACATATTTCAGCTCCCGACCTACTGTCAGGCTAACACTGTTTGGTTTCAGACTGGCAGCAGAAAGGGTTATAGGAGTTCGTGTTTATCTTTCTGAAAATGGTAGCTTACAGGTTCAACAGGTAATAGATGTTTTGGAAATAAGGAGGGTCGTGGGGACTGAAGGACATGATGGAGATAGGGAGTAATGTGGGGTCTGTATGAGATTATGGACACAGAGAGTGCAGTGGTGACTGAAAAACATTATGGAGATAGGGAGTGCTGTGGGGCCTGAAACGAGCCAAAGAGATCTGCAGCGCTGTTGGGCCTGAAGGAGGTTGCACAGATCAGGAGGATCATAGGGATTAAAGGAGGTTACTCTGAACAGGAGGGTCGTTGGGTCCTTATGAGATTATGGAGATTGGGAAGGTCGTGGAGCCTTTTGGAAGTTATGGAGTTAGGGAGGCTTGTAGGCAATGATTCAGGTGACATGGAGAGGAAGAGCCGTGGGGACTGAAGGAGTCTATGGAGACAGGGAGGGCTGTGGGGACTGAAGGAGGTTATATCGATAGTAAGTTTATAGAGAAGCACAGGAAAGAAGAACAGGTATCCGCCATTTGACCACAGAGTCCGTCCCACCATTCAATCTGATCACGACTGATCATCTACCCAGTACAGTATTCCTGCTTTCACACCTTACTCTGATATTATAGTGACTTCTGGCATTTCGTGATACAGCGGGCTGTCGTAACTGGGACGTGGGTGTGCCTTACAGATATAGGGAGGGTTGTGGAAACTGGAACAGGTGACATATACAGGGAGGGTTTTAGGAATGGGATTACTTTACACGGATTTGGAGGAATGCAAGAATGGTACATGCAACCAATCACAGGGAGGATTTTGGGAGCTCGACCTGAGATGGGTACGGCTGAGAACAGAAGTGAGTCAAACAAACAGTCAGGACAGGCAGGGACAAGGTAGGATTAATAAATTAAACTGCATTTATTTCAATGCAAGGGGCCTAACAGGGAAGGCAGATGAACTCAGGGCATGGTTGGGAACATTGGACTGGGATCTCATAGCAATTACAGAAACATGGCTCAGGGATGGGCAGAACTGGCAGCTTAATGTTCCAGGATACAAATGCTACAGGAAGGATAGAAAGGGAGGCAAGAGAGGAGAGGGAGTGACATTTTTGATAAGGGATAGCATTACAGCTGTTCTGAGGGAGTATATTCCCAGAAATACATCCAGGGAAATTATTTGGGTGGAACTGAGAAATAGGAAAGGGATGATCACCTTATTAGGATTGTATTACAGACCCCCCAATAGTCAAAGGGAAATTGCCAAAAAAACTTGTAAGGAGATCTCAGCTATCTGTAAGAATAATAGGGTTGGTTTGTTAGGGGATTTTAACTTTGCAAACATTGATTGGGACTGCCATAGTGTTAAAGGTTTAGATGGAGAGGAATTTCTTCAGTGTGTACAAGACAATTGTCTGATTCAGTATGTGGATGTACCTACTAGACAAGGTGCAAAACGTGACCTACTCTTGGGAAACAAGGCAGGGCAGGTTAGTGAGGTCTCAGTGGGGGAGCACTTTGAGGCAAGTGACCATAATTCTATTCGTTTTAAAATCGTGATGGAAAAGGATAGACCAGATCTAAAAGTTGATGTTCTAAATTGGAGAAAGGCCAATTTTGACGGTATTAGGCAAGAACGTTTGAAAGCTGATTGGAGGCAGATGTTTGCAGCTAAAGGGACAGCTGGAAAATTGGAAGCCTTCAGAAATAAGATAACAAGAGTCCAGAGAAAGTATATTCCTGTCAGGGTGAAAGGGAAGGCTGGTAAGTATTGGGAATTCTGGATGACTAAAGAAATTGAGTGTTTGGTTCAGAAAAAGAAGGAAGCATATGTCAGGTACAGACAGGATAGATCGAGTGAATACTTAGAAGAGTTTAAAGGAAGTAGTAGTATAATTAAGAGGGAAATCAGGAGGGCAAAACGCGGACACGAGATAGGTCTGACAAATAGAATTAAGGAGAATGCAAAGGGTTTTTACAAATATATTAAGGAAATAGGGTAACTAGGACCCCACAAAGATCAGCAAGGCGGCTTATGTGTGGAGCCGCAGAAAATGGGGGAGATATTAAATGAATATTTTGCATCAGTATTTACTGTGGAAAAGCATATGGAAGATTTAGACTGTAGGGAAATAGATGGTGACATCTTGCAAAACGTCCAGATTACAGAGGAGCAGGTGCTGGATGTCTTGAAAAGGTTAAAGGTGAATAAATCCCCAGGAACTGATCAGGTGTACCCGATCAGTGTGGGAAGCTAGAGAAGTGATTGCTGGGCCTCTTGCTGTGATATTTGTATCATTGATCATCACAGGGGAGGTGCCAGAAGACTGGAGGTTCGCAAAAGTGGTGCCACGGTTTAAGAAGGGTGGTAAAGACCAGCTAGGGAACTATAGACTGGTGAGCTTGAACTCAGTGGTGGGCATGTTGTTGGAGGGAATCCTGAGGGACAAGATGCACATGTATTTGGAAAGGCAAGGACTGATTAGGAATAGACGACATGTCTTTGTGCGTGGGAAATCATGTCTCACAAACTTGATTGAGGTTTTTGAAGAAGAAACAAAGAATATTGAGGAGGGCAGAGTGATAGATGTGATCTATATGGACTTCAGTGAGGCATTCGACAAGGTTCCCCATGGGAGGTTGATGAGCAAGGTTAGAACTCATGGAATACAGGGAGAACTAGCCATTTAGATACAGAACTGGCTCAAATTTAAAAGACAGAGAGTGGTGGTGGTGGGTTGTTTTTCAGACTGGAGGCCTGTGACCAGTGCATGCCACAAGGATCAGTGCTAGGCCCTCTACTTTTTAACATTTACATAAATGATTTAGATGCGAGCATAAGAGGCATAGTTAGTAAGTTTACAGATGACACCAAAATTGGAGGTGTAATGGACAGCGAAGAGGGTTATAACAGGATCTGGACCAGATGGGCCAATGGGCTAACTGGCAGATGGAGTTTAATTCAGATAAATGCGATGTGCTGCATTTTGGGAAAGCAAGTCTTAGCAGGACTTATACACGTAGTGGTAAGATCCTAGGGAGTGTTGCTGACCAAAGAGACCTTGGAGTGCAAGTTCATAGCTCCTTGAAAGTAGAGTCACAGTTCGATAGTATAGTGAAGGCGGCATTTGGTCTGCTTTCCTTTATTGGTCAGAGTATTCAGTACAGGAGATGGTCGGTCATATTGCGGCTATACAGGACATTGGTTTGGCCACTGTTGAAATATTTATGCAAAACCGGTCTCCTTCCTATCGGAAGAATTGTTGTGAAACTTGAAAGGGTTCAGAAAAGATTTACAAGGATGTTGCCAGGATTGGAGGATTTGAGCTACAGGGAGAGGCTGAACAGGCTGGGACGGTTTTCCCTGGAGCTTCGGAGGCTGAGGGGTGACCTTACAGAGGTTTACAAAATTATGAGGGGCATGGATAGGATAGGATAAATCGACAAAGTATTTTCCCTGGGGTCAGGGAGTCGAGAACTCGAGGACATAGGTTTAGAGTAAGAGGGGAAAGATATAAAAGAGACCCCTAAGGGGTAACGTTTTCCGGCAGAGGGTGGTACGTGTATGGAACGAGCTGCCAGAGGATGTGGTGGAGGATGGTACAATTACAATATTTAAGAGGCATTTGGATGGGTATATGAATGGGAAGGGTTTGGAGGGATATGGGCCGTGCTGGCAGGTGGGACTAGATTGGTTTGGGATATCTGGTTGGTATGGACAGATTGGACCGAAGGGTCTGTTTCCGTGCTGTACATCTCTATGACTCATAGAGGTTATAGAAATAAACTGTGTGGTCACGTCTTGTGGAGATTAAAGGTATAAAGTTTTGTAGTTACCGAAGGAAGTTACATCAGTCGGGACCAGCAGGGTTTACAGACACTGAGTGCATTTGAGAGACAGCAACAGTTCATAGTCATCATTAGAAATACAGAAACTAATTTATGAGAGAAGCAGGGTGACTCTGCTTTGTGCCCAGAGACAAGGAGGAGTCCAACAGCTGGAGGAGGTTATTAAGGTACAGAGCTTTTTTGTTGTTGTGACGGGAAGGTTACAGAGATCATGAAGGTAATAGGAGTTCAAAAAAGTCACAAAGACAGGGAGGCTTTTCAGGTCTGGAAAGGACGACACTGACCAGGATGGCTTAAGGAACTGAAGAGTTGTTTTTCTTAAGTTAAGGAGAGGTGTGACAGCACCCGGGATTAAAGGCAAAGGCAGAAACCTGGAGAGTTTTACTGATATGAGGAGCTTACAGGGATAAGCAGGATTGTCGGGGCTGATAGAGATAGGGAAAGTTCATAGGTTCTGTGGAACAGATTAATTTACAGACAAGATGGTGATAAGGAAGCCTGAGAATTTTCTCATGTTGCTTGCCCAGCATTGTTCCTACATCATGCCCTCAGGGTCTGAATTAAAGTCCACTAACTCCTCCCTGTGCTGTTTACTGTGGGTGATCTTACCGGCTGCAGGATTTACTGAAGTCTCCAGATCTCACTCTCCACCTCTCTCTGGCTGACCAACTGTCTTCAATGTGGTGATGGATGAGACAGGAATTGGGAATTCTGCTGAGTCAGGGACCTCAGGAATACCTACAGGAGACAGAGAAGTAGACAGAATGGGAAATTAGACTAATGCAATGAAGGTTACACATGGAGAATGGCACTGAGTCCCACAGAGATCTGGAAATTCTCAGTCTCCATCCATGGCCTGTGCAGTTGCTTCCCTCTGGAGTGGTGAATGCTGTTGGCTCAGGATCTGGAGTAGCTGCAAGAGAGAGAGACACTGACAGAGGCAGTAATTAGACCCACACAGTGAGGGATATCACATGGAGAGATACAGTGATCTCAGCAGAGTGCAGGAATGTATCAGGATCACACAATGGTAACATCAGAAGTGGTTCTGACCAGTGAGCACTGCTACTCAGTACTCAGGGAGGACTGAGCTATTTTATTGGGACAGGTTCCTCTGGTACCAGGATGATGCAGTGTGATACAAATGGACACAGATGAGGAGGGGGACAGGTCTGAGGTGAATGGAAATTCCCAAGTCCAAAGAGAAAGTTTGAAATATTGGAACACCATGGAGATGTGAATGAAGACCAAAAGAAAGAAACAGTAAGGGACTGAGTTCAATAAAAATACGACATTTTCAAACAGATTTGTGACAGGAAATTATTGGTTAAAATAAAGTAAATGCCATTTCCGACCGTCACAATTTCTCATACACCACAATTACATCACTTCCGCCCCTCACATCATCGCTAATGTCACACACTCAGTGACTTCCACGCCCCCCACTGCCATGTTAGCCACAACTTCCACCCCCACTAACGCCACTAACCTGCATTCTGCTGACAGCACCCCCAGGTCCCACCATCACCATCCCTGCCCCCAGAACCCTGAGGGGAACACCACCCCTGCTCATGACTCCTTCCCCATTCCCCCTAATACCACACCCACTCCAGTTTCAGGCTCCGTCGCCTCCCCCAGCTCCACACCTATGCTTGGTCCCAGCTCCCAGTCCTGCAGAGTTTTCACCATTCCCCCTGACCGCCCCCTCACTGAGGACGAATGATCAGTCCTCAGCAAAGGCATCACCTTTATCCCCCTCCATCCACACATCAATGAATTTATTACATGCCGTAACATCGAACACTTCTTCCACCGCCTCCGCCTCAGAGCTTACTTTTGCAATGAAGACTCCCGCCTATTTTCTGAGGACCCCTTTGCCGGCCTCCAAAAAACTCCATCCACCTGGACACCCCGCGCTGGCCTATTACCTGTCTTCGATTTCTTCATTTCCAACTTCCACTGAGACATTAAACGCCTCAACCTATCTACCCCCTCCCCCACTCCAAACTCTCACCCTCACAATGTGCAGCCCTCCACTTCCTCTGCTCCAATACCGACCTCACCATCAAACCAGCAGATAAAGGGGGTGCAGTGGTAGTCTGGTGCACTGACCTCTACACCGCTGAAGCCATTATGCCAACTCAAAGAAACCTCCTCCTACCACCCCCTCTACCATGACCCACCTCCCATCACCAAACTGTCATCTCCCAGAGCATACAGAACCTCATCACCTCAGGAGGAGATCTCTCACCCACAGCTTCCAACCTCATTGTCCGGGATCCCCCACTGCCCGGTTCGACCTCCTTCGCAAGATCCACAAGCCTGACCACCCTGGCCGACCCATTGGCTCAGCATACTCCTACCCCACCAAACTCATGTCTGCCTACCTCGACATTGTCCTATCCTCCAGTTCAGGAACTACCCACATCCGTTCGAGACACCACTCAACCCTCCACTCCTCCAAGACTTCCGTTTCCCCAGCCTCCAACGCCTCATCTTCACAATGGATATCCAATCCCCCTACAACTCCATCCATCATGACCAGGACCTCCTAGCCCTCCGTTTCTTCATCTCCCGACGTCCACAACAGTACCCTTCCACCGATACTCTCATTAGTTTGGCCGAACTGGTCCTCACCCTTAACAGTTTTTCCTTCAAATCCGCCCACTTCCTCCAGACCAAAGGGGTAGCCATGGGCACCCGTATGGGCCCCAGCTATGCCTGTCTCTTTGTCGGCTAAGTCGAACAGTCCATCTTCCGTAGTTACAAAGGCATCACTCCACACGTCTTCCTCCGCAACATTGATGACTGCATTGGCACCACCTCGTGCTCCCTTGAGGAGTTTGAGCAATTCATCAACTTCACCAACACATTCCACCCTGACCTTAAATTTACCTGGACCATCTCTAATACCTCCCTACCCTTCCTGGACCTCTCCATTCCCATTAATGAAAACCGAGTTGACACCGACATTTTTTTACAAACCTACCGACTCCCCCAGCTACCTAGATTACATATCTTCCCACCCTACCGCCTGCAAAATTCCCAACCCCTATATCCAATTCTTCCACCTGTGCTGTACCTGCTCCCAGATGGGTCAGTTCTACCACAGAACACACCAGATAGCCTCCTTCTTTAGAGATCGGGATTTCCCTTCCCACGTGTTAGAAGATGCCCCCCAAAGCATCTTGTCCACATTCCGCACCTCCGCCTTCAAACCCCACCCCTCCAACCGTAACAAGGACAGAACGCCCCTGGTGCTCGCCTTCCACCCTACCAACCTTCGCATAAACCAAATCATCCGCCGCCATTTCTGCCACCTCCAAATGGACCCCACCACCAGGGATATATTTCCCTCCCCACACTCTCCATTTTCCGCAAAGAACATTCCATCCGTGACTACCTGGTCAGATCCACGCCCCCCAAAACCCACCATCCCTTCCGAGCACCTTCTCCTTCCACTGCAGGAATTGCAAAACCTGCGCCCCTCACCACCATCCAAGGCCCGAAAGGAGCCTTTCACATCCAAAGTTTTACCTGCACATCAACCAATATCATTTATTGTATCTGTTGCTCCCGCTGCGGTCTCCTCTACATTGGGGAGACTGGACACTTCCTAGCAGAGCACTTTAGGGAACATCTCCGGGACACACGCACCAATCAAACCCACCGCCCTGTGACCCAACATTTCAACTCCCCCTCCCACTTTGCTGAGGACATGCAGGCCCTGGGCTTCCTCCACCGCCACTTCCTCACCTCCCGACGCCTGGAGGAAGAACGCCTCACCTTTCGCCTCGGAACACTTCAACACCAGGGCATCAACGTGGACTTCACCAGTTTCCGCATTTCCCCTTCTCCCATCTCACCCCACCTCCAACCTTCCAGCTCAGCACCGCCCTTATGACCTATCCTAATGGCCTACCTCCCTTCCCACCTATCCATTCCACCGTCGTCTCTGACCTATCACCCCCATCCCCACCCCCATTCACCCATTGTACTCTTTGCTACCTTCCCCCATCCTCCACTCTGACGAATCACCTTCTTCCCCACCCCATTCACCTATTGTACTCAATGCTACTTTCTCCCCATCCCCACCCCCCTCTCATTTATCTCCCCACTCTGCAGGCTCCCGGCCTCTGTTCCTGATGAAGGGTTTCTGCCCGAAATATCGATTTTCCTGCTCCTCGGATGCTACCTGACCTGCCGCGCTTTTCCAGCACCACTCTAATCTAGACTCTGGTTTCCAGCATCTGCAGTTCTTGTTTTTACCTTATTGGAGGAGGAGACTACCGAGATAAGGCATGTTGTAGAAACTGAACCAAGTTACAGGGATAGTAATGGTAGTCTGGAATGCAGTACATTTCAAATATGTGGAGGGATGATCGGGAAGGGAGGAGGTTACAACGATAGGATATGTTATAGAAATTAAAAATTTTTGAAGACCCTGGACCACAAGACATGCCATAAATACACTGTTGTAGAGTAGTGAGTTTTAATATAACAGAACTTACATTGGGGTGGTGATTGAGCCTCGGGTGTGTGTGTGTACTGTGCTCCCCTCCAGCACTGTGTTTATGTCATGTTGTGTTAACAGATGTTTGGAGCTCTCTCATTGTTCTTTGCTCTGTGCACTGTGGGAGACCTTACCTCACTACAGGATTTATTGAAGGCTCCAGATCTCCTTTCCCTTTGTCTCTCTCTGGCAGACCAACTGCGTTCAATGAGCTGATGGACAATCCACCCCGCAGCTGGGAAGTCTGTAGAGTCAGGACGTTCCTGAGTACCTACAGGAGACAGAGAAATAGACAGAATGGGGAATTAAACAGATGCAGGGGATTACACATGGAGAATGGCACTGAGTTCCACAGAGATCTTGAAAATGGAGCGATATTAAGTAATAGTCCCAGATTGCTGGAAGATGTCAGGATCACACAACTGTGTCAGAAGAATGGGTTTAGCTTCATGATGCCCTGGTATCAGTGCTCAGGGATGAGCACCCAGTGAGCAGGTGAAGTGATGGCCCAGTGATATTATTGCGAGAGAATGTATCCAAAACCTCAGTTAATGTTCAGGGAGGCAGGATTGAATCTCACCATCTGAAATGGAGACATTTGAAATCAATAATTTTAAAAATAATAATTAACAATCCACAAATAAGTATGAAACCATTACTGATGTACAACAAATCCAAACACTTGTTCTTCAGATAAGGACATCTGCCCATCCTCACGTGGTCTGAACGACATACCCACATCAAAGTGTTTGCCTTTCAATTACCCTGTGAAATGGCCGAGCAAGCAACTCAGTTCAAGGGCTTCTAGGGCTGGGCAAGAAACGCTGGTCAGCCAGAGACTCACACATCCCATATCTGATTGAAAAAAAAGTCCATTAGGAATGTCCCCCTGGAACTGTGCTGGGAGTAGTGTCCTGGCCAATCATGTCGGTAGGTTTATGGACAGGGCATTCAACTGACAGAGAGGATGCAGGTGAAAGGAGCTTTCCATATCTAAAGGGAAAAGGTGAAGCAATGGAACAGCATTTTGAAGTGGCTGAATACAAGCAGAAAGAAACAGGATGGGACAGAGTTTAACTAAAATTGTACATCAGCAAATAGATTTGTGAAAGAAAATTGTGGAAGAAGTATATTATGGTTTTTTTTGAACGGACAACGTTGCTGCAATAAGGTCGATGGATTTGTGACACAGAGATAAGAGAGATTTAGACACCAGGGAGAAATGGATACAGGGTGAACAAAAATATTCAGTGGTTCGTAATCTTGTGCAAATTCAGGCAAAATGGGTAAAGCTAACAATAATGGATAACAAACGCATTACAGAGAAAGCATTTGGCATCAGATCATGAAGTAGAGTCAGTCTGAATATAAATTCTGGCTACTACTTGCCAAGGACACAAGCAGCAGAACAGTTTTAGCCACCGAACAGCATTTCATTGTTCATCACTGCATTAAACAGGAACTCATTGGAATTTTTTAACAAAGGCATTGTGATAATTTTGGAAAACTCCAATATTTGTATAATCTGGGACAAACACACGGTCAACATTAATATTGGAAGAGGAGTTCGGTTATTTTTTTTTTCAGTGTTTCTTTGAAAAACACATTGTGCAACTGTTAAGGGACATAACTATCGCAGAGCGACCGTGTAATGAAACTCAGTTAATGAGTAATGTCACCGGGAGAGATCCTTCGGGAAATTGTGATAAAGTGCAGTTTAAAGAAATATAAAGATTTAAAGTGAATCACAGAAACGACAAGCTACAACTAAAAAACAAAAATAGCCAATGACATGAGTTTGAGAGGAGAACTGACCAAGGTCAACAGGCTAAACAGACTGAAATATGTGCCTGTAAATGAACAGTGGAAAACATTTGAAGGGACAATGCAAAATACTCAACAAAATGACATTCGATTTAAACAGTAAAAACCTCAGCAAGAAATTTCAACTGATCCCTCACTCAGGGCAAAATGAATCATATTAGATTATGAGGCTGAGAAGATCATCAAAAAGTACTTAAAATCCTGAAGTGAGAGAGTGTTTCAGGAGTAAATGTTAATGGATTGCAATGGGTCTGCTCGCAGGAGGAGGGCTGTGGGAAGGGGAACCACGGTCAGGGTTCATTAACACAATAGGAACAGGGAGAGGTGAAGGTGCTGGAGGTGGTGAGAGTGTTACAGAGAGTGCTCAGGGTGTAACAAAGCCAGTACGGATTGCTGCAGCTGGTGGAGTTTGCAGAGGGAGGGAAGGACATAGGTATTTTTATATATTCATTCATGGGATGTGGGTGTCACTGCCAGGAACAACGTTCTTTGACCCCTCTGCTAATTACTGAGAGGGTATCTCAGAGTCAGCCATATTGCTGTGGGTCTGGAGTCACATGTCGTCCAGACCAGGTTAGAATATTTGATGTCCTTCCCTAAAGGAGGTTAGTGAAATAGATAAGTTCTTCCTCCTGATCAACAATGTTTTTATGGTGGCCCCACCAATGTCTTTTACAGCCACAACATGACATCCCAACTCTTACTCTTCATGCTCTCCCGACTGAAGGTAACCATCCCAAATGCCTGCTTCACCAGCTGTCTACCTGTGACACCACATTCAAAGAACTGTGTACCTGAGTCACTGGATCTCTGACTGAAAACACTACCCAGGGCCCGAACATTAACTGTACAAGTCCCACCCTGGTTTGTTTCACCAAAATGGAACACCTCACATTTATCTATTTAAACTCCATCTGCTATTCTTCAGCCCACTATCCCAGCAGTACTGTTCATCCTGTTGTATCATAGATAACCTTCTTCACTGTCCACTTTACCACCAATTTCAGTGTCACCCGAAACAATTACTTACCAGGAAACCTATATTTCCATCCAAACCATTTATCCAAATGACAAACAACAGGAGAACGACTCCACCGCTGGTCACATGCCTCCAGTCAGAAAAACATGTCTCCCATCACCCTCTGTCTACAACCATCAAGCAAATATTATATCCAGTTCACTCGCTTCTTGTGAATGCCATATCCGTTTACCCTGATCTGAGGTTATTACCCAGTTTACCAGACAGAACACAGAACGCAGAAAAGTTCAGCCCAAGACCCTTCGGCCATGATTTCATGCCAACCATTTATCCAACTAAAAGATCAAACTAACCTACATACCCTTCATTTTACTATTATCCATGTGTCTGTCCAAGAGTCTATTAAATGTCCCAAGTGTGTCTAATTTTACTATCACCAATGGCAGTCCATCCAACCACCTACCATTCTCTCTCCTCTTATCCATCCTCCATTCACCTTAATATTACGCCCCCTTGTAATAGCCATTTATGCCATAGGAGGAAAAGTCTCTGACTATTCACTCAATCTGTGCCTCTTATCATCTTATTCACCTCCACAACGTCGCCCCACCCCCTTCTTCACTCCAATGAAAAAAGCCTTAGCTCCCTCAACCTTTCTTCGTAAGAACTGCCCTCCATTACAGGCAGCATCTTGGTAAATCTCCTGTGTACGCTCTCTAAAACTAGCACAGCCTTCCTGTAAACAGGGGACCAGAACTGAACACAATATTCCAAGTGTGGTCTCACAGGACGCTATAAAAATGAAGTAAAACCTCACGGCTCTTACAGTCAATCCCCTTCAAAGGGGAGCCAACACAACATATGCCTTTTAACTACCCGACCAACGTGCGTGGCGATTTTGAGGGATCTATGGACACAGACCCCATGATCTCTGTTCCTCCGCACTGCCAAGTATTCTGCCTTACACCCTGTATTCAAATTCGACCTTCCAGAATGAATCAGCTCACACTTTTCCGGATTGGACTGCATCTGCCACTTCCAGCCCAGCTCTGCGTCCTGTCCATGTCCCATTGCAACCTACAACAGCCCTACACATTCCCCACCACTCCACCAACCTTCATGTGATTGACAAACGTACAAACCCACTCTCTAACATCTACATCCAAGTCATTTACAAAAATCACAAAGAGCAGGGTCCCAGAGCCGATTGTTACAGAACACCACTGAACACTGAGTTCCAAGCTCAATACTGTCCATCTGCTGCCACCCTCTGTCTTCTCTGGGCCATCCAATTCTGTATCCAAACAGATTTCCCTGTATCCCAATTTTCCTTCTTTTCTGAATGAGCCATACACATATTCTGCCATATCCTCATGGAATTCAATAAGGTTTGTGAGACATGACCTGACATCTCACAAACCCATACTGATTGTGGCTAATTTAACTATGGTTCTCCAAGTAGTCATAAATCCTATCTTTAGACTCCTCGCCAATAATCTGCACACCACAGACATGAGACCAAATCTGTAATTCCCAGAATTCCACCTCTGTAACATGTCTCGGACATTACAAATCTTCCCTCCTCTGCCATGTTCCCAGAAGGGCACTGGAGGGTGGTGGGGGTTACAGAGATAGGAACGAAAATCAGGACAAGAGGATTTTGCTGCCATTAGGAGGTTTGCAGTGCCAAAAGGAGACTTCAGTAATTGTGAGGTTTCATGGTGATGAAGGTATTTGAGGAGGAAGGGAGGGAGGGAGGATTGTAGGGAAATGAAAGGTTTCACAGGTTAGGTGTTTTGTTAGGGCTGCAAGAGGTTACTGAGTTGGGGAGGGTGTAAGCACTGGTGGATATGACATAAACATGTGGTTTTGGTTGAATGGCAGGAAGAGGATGCAGGAAGCTGGAGAGTATGGGGTCTGAACGAGGTTACACAAATGGGAAGAGTTGTCAGGAGTGCATGTGTTTACAGAGACAGCAATGGTCTGATCTGGAGCAGAGGACCCAGATTGAGAGGGATGTGGGGACTGGAGGTGGTTTCACAGGTTGCGAGGACCATTGACCCTCAAGAGGTGACAGATATGTGGAAAGCTGTAGGGCTGACAGAAGTTCATGGAGATGGGAATGCTGGGAGGGATGGAGAAGTTTTCAGGGATAAGGATATTTGTAGGCCAGGGCAGGATCACAGACAGGGACTGTTTTAGGGAGCTGAGCAGATTACAGAGATAAAGATGTTTGTATCGACTGGAAGATCAAACAGAGATATGCAGGGTAGTCGTGACTGAAGATGTTTTTGACATAGGAAGGCTTAGGTTCTGGAGGTTATGGAGGCTGTGGAATCTGCATTTCTTTTCAGAGACTGGGACAACAATTTTGGTCAGAAACAGTTTCACAGGTAAGGGAGCATAGCAGAAACAGGAGGAAGTTGTAGGGGAAGGTGACGTTTAACAGATAGTGGTGTAAGAGCTGGACAAGGTTATGGAGATGGGTAGATGGTGGAAACACAGGAGGAGCTTACATTGACATGAGGGTGATAGTGACAGGAGCGTGTTAAATAGATAGTTGGTTTTGTAGGGACTGGATTGGGAGAAGCACAGGCATGGAGTGAATTCGACAGATCAGGATTACTGCAGAGACCTGAGAGGATTACACAGATAGGGATGGTGGTCGGGTCTCCACAGACTGTTGGTGTTTAGGGACTCGAAGAGATTTGGTCGATAGGGAGGGATGGAAGAGCTGCAGGAGCTAATGGAGAGTTGACGAGTTGTAGCAATTTGCAGAGGTACGTTTCTCAGACAGGAGTACGTTATAGATAGTGAGGGGTGTGTGGTCTGAGTAAGTCAAAAAGAGGAGAGTTTTCGCGTCTGGAAGTGGTTACACTGACAGGGACAGTTGAAGAGACTGAAGCAAAAATGTGTGGAGAAGGTTACACAGATAGGGAGGTGAGTAGGGACTGAAGGTGAATACACAGACATGGAGGGTTGTATTGTTAGACGGAGCTGAGAGGGATGGGGACCGGTGTAGGGATTTACACAGATAGGGAAGGTTGTGTTTTTGGAGAAGGTTACACTGATACAGACAGTGTTAGGGAGCGTTTAATGGACTACAGAGGAGCTCAAAGAGAATGTATTATGGGGAGTGGAGGAGATAACAGACACAGAGATGGCTGTCGGTTTAAAAAGAGCTTCTCCAGATCCTCAGTGCCGTCAAGCTGGAGGGAGATTATAGCAGTGAGTGTTGCCAAGACTTAATTACTTCACTGATATAGAGCAGGTCTCAGAATGTAACTGTCAAAGGGAAGTTGAGACAGTCCAGATGAGTTTTCAGAGACACAAAAGTTTATGGGAGTTTCAAGAGGGAACAATGATTGGGAGTGCTGTACCAAATGGTAATAGTTATAGGGAGGGTTCTAAAATCAGGAAGAGGTGACAGACATATCGATCTTTGTAAGGACTGGAGAAGGTTACATAGGCAAGGAGTGTTTTAGAATCTGGGGGAGATTACAGTGTTAAGGAGAATATTGGGGATAAGGCCAGGTGTAAGAGACGGGGATGTTTGATAGGGCTGGACAATAACGTGAATAGAATCAGCATAGTGTGCAAACAGGCCATTCGGCCCAACCAGTCCATTCCAAATCTCTGAAGAGCATCCTACCCAGACCCACCCCTCTACCTATACATTAGACCCTGCATTTCTCGTCGTGAACTTACTTAAACCACACATTCCTTAATACCACAGTCAATTTATGATGGCCAATTCACTGATGATGCAAATATTGGGGACACACACACACACACACACACACACACACACACACACACACTCAGCAAGGGAGCGACACACAAACATACACAGTGAGGGAGATACCCGAGACACACAGCGAGGGAAGGACACACACACGCAAATCGAGGGAGGGGCACAGACAGAGAGTAAGGGACACACACACAGCGAGGGGGGACATGCACACACGCAGCAAGGGAGGGAAACGTACACACGCAGCGAGGGAGGGACACGCACAGACACGGAGCGAGGGTGGGACACACACACATACAGTGAGGGAGGTAGACGCACTCACACAGCGATGGAGGGACACACACAGCAAGGGAAGGACACAGACACACACAGAAAGGGGGGACATGCATACGCACACACACAGATATAGCGAGGGAACGACACGCACACACAGTGATGGAAGACATGCACACACACAGCGAGGGAGAGGCACGCGCTCACACAGAGCGAGGGACACACAAGAGAGGGACACATGCACACAACGAGGGAGGGACACACACACACAGCGCGGGAGGGACACACACAGTGAAGGAGGGACACGCACAGACACGCAGCGAAGGGACACACACACTCACAGTGAGGGAGGGACACTCACACACACAGCAAGAAAAGGATATGCACACACAATGAGGAATATACACGCACACACACAGCGAGGGATGGACACACACTGCGAGGGACAGACACACAAACAGCGAGGGAGCGTCACGCACACAGCGAGGGAGGGACACGCACACAGCGAGGGAGGGACACGCACACAGCGAGGGAGGGACACGCACAGACACGCAGCGAAGGGACA
The DNA here is from genome assembly GCF_047496795.1 of Chiloscyllium punctatum. Lineage (NCBI taxonomy): Eukaryota > Metazoa > Chordata > Chondrichthyes > Orectolobiformes > Hemiscylliidae > Chiloscyllium > Chiloscyllium punctatum. The sequence goes on from NC_092755.1 coordinate 5,153,851, forward strand.
CACACACACACATGCACACACACAGTGAGGGAGGGACACGCAGAAACACGCAGTGAGGGAGGGGACATGCACATACACAGCGTGGGAGGAACACGCACACACAAAGTGAGGGAGTGACACGCACACAGACAGGAGGCAGGATACACACACAGAGAGGGGAGGACATGCACACACACAGCGAGGGAGGGACATGTGCATACACATAGCGAGGGACACACACACGAGGGAGGTAAACATGCATACAGCGAGGGAGGGACACACACACACACACAGCGAGGGGGACACGAACACACACACAGCGAGGGAGGGATACCCGCACACATACACACACGGCGAGGAAGGGACACGCACAGACACGCAGCAAAGGGACACACACACACACACACACACACCCAGAGCACGAAAGGGATACGCACACACAACGAGGAAGAGACTTGCACACACACACAGCGAGGGAGGGACACACACACACACACACACACGCACACACACAGCGAGGGAGGGACACGCACACACAACGAGGAAGAGACACGCACAGACACATCGAGGGAGGGACACACACACACACACACACACAGAGTGAGGGAGGGACACGCATACACGCACACACAAACGAAGGATGGACACACACGCCGAGGGAAGGACACACACACAGCGAGGGAGGGACACACACAGACACGCAGCGAAGGGAAACACACACACACACGCACACACACAGTGAGGGAGGGACACGCTGAGACACTCAGTGGGGGAGCGACACGCACACACACAACGAGGAAGGGACACGCACAAACACAGCAAGGGAGGGACATGCACATACACACAGTGAGGGGGATATATGCAGACACACAGTGAGGGAGGGACACACACGCAAAGCGAGGGAGGGACACACACAGACACGCAGCGATGGGAAACACACACAAACACACAGTGAGGGAGGGACACGCTGAGACACTCAGTGAGGGAGCGACACGCACACACACAACGAGGGAGGGACACGCACACACACAGCAAGGGAGGGACATGCACATACACACAGTGAGGGGGATATATGCAGACACACAGTGAGGGTGGGACACACACGCAAAGCGAGGGAGGGACACACACAGACACGCAGCGAAGGGAAACACACACACACACACACACACAGTGAGGGAAGGATATGCACACACAGCGGGGGAGGCACACGCTGAGACACTCAGTGAGGGAGCGACACGCACACACACAACGAGGGAGGGACATGCACACACACACAGTGGGGGCAATACAGGCAGACACACAGCGAGGGAGGGACACACACACACTGCGAGGGAGGGACGCGCAGATACACACAGTGAGGGGGACACACGCAGACACACAGCGAGGGATAGGGACACACACACACAAAGTTAAGGAGGGACACACGCAGGCGTGAACGCACACACACACACACACACACACACACACACACATAAACACAAACACAGAGCAAGGGAGAGACACACACACAGCGAGGAAGGACAAACACACACACTTATGTTGAGGGGAATACACACAGACACACAGTACGGGAGGGACACACACATACACTGCAAGGGAGGGACCCGCACACAGCGCGATGTTGGGACAAGCACACACATGTCGAGGGGGAGCGCATGTGCACAGAAATTGAGAGGGGGCACGCACACACAGTGAGAGGCGAGACACACAGACAGGGCAAGGGTGGGATACACGCACACAGCAAGGTGGCCACGCACTCACACACACACAAGGGACGGACACACACACAAGCAAAGCGAGGGAGGGGCACGCACACATTCATAGACACACACACACACAAAGGGCAAGGGAGGCACATGCACACACGCACACACAAACACAAGGGACGGACACACACACTAGCAAAGCGATGGAGGGACACACACACACATACAGTGAAGGAAGGGACACACACACACACATGTCGAGGGGGAGGGCATGTGCACAGAAATTGAGAGGGGGCACACACACAGCGAGAGAGGACACACAAACAGCGACGGAGTGAAACATACACACACAGTGAGGGAGGGACACACACACACAGCAAGGGAGGGAAGGACATGCGCACACACACAGCGAGGTAGGGACGTTAACACACACAGGGGACACACATTGACACTGCGAAGGAGCAAGTGAGGGACACACACACAGCAAGGGAAGAACATGCACACACACAGCGATGGAGGGACAATCACACAAAACGAGGGAGGGACACACACAGGGAAAGAGGGACAAACACACACACGGCGAGGGGGAGGAAATGTGCACAGAAAGTGAGAGGGGGCACGCACACACAGTGAGAGGGGACACACATTGACACAGCGAGGGAGGGACACGCGCACACACAGCAAGCAGGGACATGGACTCACACAGCGAGAGAGATGTACACAAAGAGCAAGGGAGGGGGACACATACACATACACACAGCAAGGGAGTGACACGCACACAAAACAAGAGGGACACACACACAAAGCGAGGGAGGGACATGCACACATACACACAGCGAGGGAGGGACACAGACACACTCACACACACATAGAGGGAACGACTTGCACAGACATAGCGAGGGAGGACGCACACACACAGCGAGGGAAGACACGCGCACACAGCGAGGGAAGGACATGCACACACACAGTGAGGGAGGGACACACACACACTCACACAGCGTGGGAGGGACACTCACACACACAGCGAGAGAGGGACACTCACACACACACACACATAGAGGGAAGGACTTGCACACACACAGCGAGGGAGGACGCACACAAACAGCGAGGGAAGACACGCGCACACAGTGAGGGAAGGACATGCACACACACAGCGAGGGAGGGATATACACAAACACAAAGAGCGAGAGAGGGACACGCACATAAACAGCAAGGCAGGGACATGCACACACACAGGGAAAGAGGGCAAAGCAGACTCACGGCGAGGGGGAGGGCATGTGCACAGAAATTGAGAGTGAGCACACACACACAGCGAGGGGGACACGCACAGACATGGTGAGGGAGGGACACACGCACACACAGCAAGGGGGGACAGGCACTCACACAGTGAGGGGTGATGCAGACACACAATGGTGGGGATATGCACAAAGAGCAAGGGAGGGACACACACACAAGGGAAGGACACACACTCACAGAGCGAGGGAGTGACACGCGCACACACAGCAAGAGGTGCACACACACACACACACAAAGCAAGGGAGGGACATGCACACACACAGACACACAGCAAGGGAGGGACACACACAAACTGTGGGAGTGACACGCAGCGAGGGAAGGACACTCACATACACTGTAAAAGGGTCACACAATCTCACAGCAAGAGGGGACACGCACACACAGCGAGGGATGGACAAGCACATGCTCAACCACACAAACACAGACACACAATGAGAGAGGGACACGCACACACACAGCCAGTGTGGGACATGGACACACACACACACACACACACACAGTGAGGAGGAGACACATGCACACACAGCGAGGGAGGGCCACACACACGCACAGCAAGAGGGGATAACTCACACATACACAGCAAGGGAAGAACACGCACACACACAGCAATGAAGGGACATGCGCACACACACACACACACAGTGAGGGTGGGACCCCACACACACACAAACACACACACACACACACACACACACACACACACATACACACAGAGCGAGGGAGACACACACACACACACATATACAGAGCGAGGGATGGACACACATACACACACACAGAGCGAGGGAGGGACACACACACACTGACAGAGAGGGAGGGATACGCAAACACAGTGAGGGAGTGACATACGCACAAACACAGACACACATAGTGAGAGAGGGACACGCACACACACAGACAGGGGGAGACATGCACACACACAGAGCAAGAGAGGGACATGCACGCACACACAGCAAGGCAGCGACACATGCACACACAGTGAGGGAGGGCCACGCACACGCACACGCACACGCAGCAAGGGACACACACACACACACACACAGAGCAAGGGGGAAACTCACACATACTCAGCGAGGGAGGGACACGCACACACACAGACAGCGAGGATGGGACCACACACACACACACACACACAGAGCGAGGGAGGGACAGGCTGAGACACGTAGTGAGGGAGGGAGGATGGACACACACAGCGTGGGAGGGACATGCGCACACACAGCAAGGAAGTGACACGCACACATAGCGAGGGAGGGACACACAGTGAAGGAGGGACGAGCACACACATCGCGAGGGGGAAGGCATGTGAACACAAATTAAGAGGGGGCACACACATGCAAAGCGAGGGAGGGACACGCACAAATGCACACACACACACACACACACACACACACACACACACAGCGATGGAGGGACACGCACATACACACAGTGAAGTGGACACACGCAGACACACGGCGAGGGATGAACACACACAGCGACGGATAGGGACACCCACGCAAAGTGAAGGCCAGACACACAAACACACAGTGAGGGTGATACACGCAGACACACAGCGAGGGAGGGACATTACACACTCTGCGAGGGACGGGGACACACACACGCAAAGCGAAGGACGGACACGTACACATACACACACAAACACAGAGCAAGGGAGAGACGCGCACACACAGCGAGGGAGGGAAAAACACACACATTTACGGTAAAGGGAATACACGCAGACAGACAGTAAGGGAGGGACACGCACATAGACTGCAAGGGAGGGACACGCACACACATGTAGAGGGGATGTCATGTGCACAGAAGTTGAGAGGGGGGCACACACACACAGTGAGAGAGGACACACACAGACATGGCAAGTTTTGGACATGCACACAGCAAGCTGGTCACACACTCACACACACAAGGGATGGACACACACAAAGCGAGGGAGTGACACTCAACCATACATACACACACAAACAGAGAGTAAGGGAGAGACAGGCACAGACGCACACATGCACACAAATGACAGACACACACACACACACACACATAGCAAGGGAGGGACATGCAAACACGCACACATTCGCACAAGGAACGGACACACACACGCAAAGGAAGGGAGGGACACGCACAGATACACACACACACATAAACACAGAGCAAGGGACAGACGAGTGCACACACAGTGAGGAAGGGACACACACATACACTGCAAGGGAGGGAAACGCACACACCGCAAAATAGGGACAAGAACACACATGTCGAGGGGGAGGGCATGTGCACAGAAATTGAGAGGGGGCACGCACACACAGCAAGAGGGGACACACATAGACATGGCAAGTGTGGGACACACGCACACAGCAAGGTGGTCACGCACTCACACACATAAGGGACGTACACACACCCAGGCAAAGCGAAGGAGGGACACGCACAGATGTACACACACACACACACACACACACACACACACACACACACACATAGCAAGGGAGGGACACATGCACACACAGCGAGAGAGCGACACACAAACACACACAGTGAAGGGGTTACCCACCGACACACAACGAGGGAGGGACACGCACATGCACACACACAGAGGGAGAGACACACTCACACATACAGAGAAGGAAGGGACACACACACACACTCGTCGAGGGGGAGGGCATGTGCACAGAAATTGAGAGGGGGCACACACACACACAGGACACACACAGACATGGCAAGGGTGGGACACGTGCACTCAGCGAGAGAGGGACACGCATACACAGTGAGGGAGGGACACGCACACACAGCGAGAGAGGGACACACGCACACAGCAAGGGAGAGAGACACACACACACGCACACACACACATACACAGCGACGGTGGGACACACAAACAGCTAGAGAGTGAAACGTACACACACATAGTGAGGGAGGGACACACACACCACACACACACACAGCGAGGGATGGACACGCACACACAGTGAGTGAGGGACATGCACACAGCGAGAGAGTGACACACGCACACAGCAGGTGAGACACACACACACACACACACACACACACACAGCGAGGGGGGACACACACAGGGAAAGAGGGACAAGCACACACACGGCGAAGGGGAGGAAATATGCACAGAAAGTGAGAGGGGACACACACACAGCGAGGGATGGACATGCGCATGCTCAAGCACACAAACACAGACACACAGCGAGAGAGGGGCATGCACACACACAGTGAGGAGGAGACACATGCTCACACAGCGAGGGAGGGCCACACACACGCACAGCAAGAGGGACAACACACACACACACACACACACACACACACACACACACACACACACACAGAGCAAGGCGGTAACTCACACATACACAGCGAGGGAAGAACACGCACACAAACACAGCAAGGAAGGGACACGCACAGAGCGAGGGGGACACACACACACACCGACAGCGAGGGAGGGATATACTCACACAGTGAGGGAGCGACATGCGCACAAACACAGAAACACATAGTGAGAGAGGGACACGCACACACACAGACAGGGGGAGATATGCACACTCACAGAGCAAGAGAGGGACACCTGCGCACACAGCGAGGGAGCAACACATGCACACACAGCGAGGGAGGGCCACGCACACACACACGCAGCAAGATGGACACACACACACACAAAGCAAGGGGGAAACTCACACATACACAGTGAGGGAGGGACACGCACACACACAGACAGCGAGGGTGGGACCACACACACACACACACACACACACAGCGAGAGGGCCACATATGCACACACAGCGAGGAAGGGCCACGCACACACACGCATACCAAGAGGGACACACACCCACAGAGGAGGGAGGGACACACATACACAGAACGAGGGAGGGACACAGACACAGACAGCAAGGGAGCGACACTTGCATGAGGAAGCACACAAACACAGACACACACAGCGAGAGAGGGAGGGACACAGACACACAAAGCGAGAGGGGGACATGCATACACAGCGAGGGAGGGAAACACACAAACACACAGCGATCAAGAGGGGGACACGCACACACACAGCGAGGGGTGAGACACATGCTCACACAACGAGGGAGGGCCAAGCACACACGCGCACAGCAAGAGGGACACACACACACACACACACACACACACACACACACACACACACACACAGAGCAAGGGGGGAAACTCACACATACACAGCAAGGGAGGGACACACACACACACACACAGGGAGGGACACACAATATAAACACCGAGAGAGGCACACACACACAGACACACACACAAACAGTGCGGGAGGGACACACCCACACACACACATAGTGAGGAGGGACACACCCACAAACACAAAGCAAAGAAGGGACACGCACACACACAGCAATATTGGACACGTGAGCACAGACACCAAGGCGGGAACGCACACACAGAGACAGCGAGGAAGACACACACACACACACACACACACACAGCGAGGTAGGGACACACAGCGAAGGGACAGACGCACAGGCACAGCGAGGGAAGGACATGCACATACAGTGAGGGAAGGACATGCACGTGCACATACACAGAGAGCGAGGGACACACACACAGTGAGGGAGGGACACACACACAGAGCGAGGGAGGGACATGCTGAGACACGCAGCGAGGGAGGGAGCATGGACACCCACAGCGTGGGAGAGACACGCAAACACATAGCGTGGGAGGGACACACTGCGAAGGAGGGACAAGCACACAGACCGCGAGGGGGAGGGCATGTTCACACAAATTGAGAGGGGGCACACACACGCAAAGCGAGGGAGGGACACGCACATATACACAGTGAGGGGGATATATGCAGACACACGGTGAGGGAGGGACATACTTAGCGAGGGATAGGGACACACACGCAAAGTGAAGATGGACACGCAAACACACACACACAGTGAGGGTGATACACGCAGACACACAGCGAGGGAGGGACATTACACACACTGCGAGGGATGGGGACACACACACATACACACACACACACACAAACTCAGAGCAAGTGAGAGACACGCACACACAGTGAGGAAGGGACAAAGACACACATATACGGTGAGGGGAATACATGCAGACACACAGCGAGGGAGGGACACACACATACACTGCAAGGGAGGGACACACACACACCGTGAACGAGGGACAAGCACACATATGTCGAGGGGGAGGGCATGTGCACAGAAATTGAGAGGGGGCACACACACACAGCGAGAGAGGACACATTCAGACACATCAAGGGTGGGATACACGCACACAGCAAGCTGGTCACACACTCACACACACAAGAGATGGACACACGCAAAGCGAGGGAGTGAAACGCAAACATATATACACACAAAAACACAGAGCAAGGGAGAGACAAGCACACTCGCACACATGCACACAAGGGACGGATACACACACGCAAAGCGAGGGAGGGACATGCACAGATTCACACACACACACACACACATAAACACAGAGCAAGGGACAGACGCGTGCACACACAGTGAGGGAGGGACACACACACACTGAGAGGGACAGGGACACACACACGCAAACATACACACACACAAAAACAGCGCAAGGGAGAGACGCACAAACACAGTGAGGAAGGGACAAACACACACACTTACGGTGAGGGGAATACACGCAGACACACAGTGAGGGAGGGACACGTCCATACACTGCAAGGGAGGGACTCGCACACACCGCGAAGGAAGGACAAGCACACACATGTCAAGGGGGAGGGCATGTGCACAGAAATTGAGAGGGGGCACACACATGCAAAGCGAAGGAGGGACACGCGCACATACACACACAGACACACACACATATAAACACAAAGAAAGGGAGAGACACGCACACACAGCGAGGGAGGGAAAAACACAGACACTTCTGGTGAGGGGAATACACGCAGACAGACAGCGAGGGAGGGACACGCACATACACTGCAAGGGAGGGACACGCACACACTGTGAAGGAAGGACAAGCACACATGTCGAGAGGGAGGGCATGTGCACAGAAATTGAGACGGGGCACACACACACGTATACACCCACACACACACAGCGAGAGAGGACACACACAGACACGGCAAGGGTGGGATATGCACACACAGCAAGCTGGTCCCAACTCACACACAAGGGATGGACACACACGCAAAGCGAGGGAGGGACATGCACACATACATACACCATACAAACACAGAGCAAGGGAGGAACATGCACACACGCACACATCCACACAAGGGACGGACACACACACATACACGTACTGAGCAAGGGAGGGACATGCACACACGCACACATGCACACAAGGGAAGGACACTCACAGATACACACACACACAAAGCAAGGGACGGACACGTCTAAACACAGTGAGGGAGGGACACAAACACATAGCAAGGGAGCGACATACAAACACACACAGTGAGGGGGTTACTCACAGACAAACAGCGAGGAAGGGGCACACACAAACACACACAGCGAAGGAAGTGACACGCACACAGACACAGCGAGGGGTGACATGCACACACACACTGCGAGGGAGGGACACACACACCGTGAGGAGGGACATACACACAGCGAGGGAGGGACACACACACACACACACACACACACACACACACACACACACACAGAGGGAAGAACACGCACACAGCAAGGGTGGGACACACAGCAAGGGAGGGACACGTGCACACACGCACAACGAGGGAGGGACATGCGCGCCCGCACACACACAGACACACACACACACACACACACACACACACACACAAACACTCAGAGCAAGGGAGTGACACGCAAACACAGCGAGGAAGGAACCTACAGAAACACACACAGTGAGGGAGGGACACATACACACATGCACACACAGTGAATGAGGGACAAGCAGAAACACGGCGAGGGGGAGGGCATGTGTACAGGAATTGAGAGGGGACACGCACACACAGCGAGAGGAGACACGCACAGACACGGCGAGGGAGGGACATGCACACACACGAGGGGGGACATGTACTCACACAGCGAGGGGAGAAGCGCACACACAGTGAGGGGGATATACACAAAGTGCAATGGAGGGGCACACACACGCACACACACACGGGATGCACACACAAACAAAGAGCGAGGGAATTACACGTGCACACACAGCCAGAGGGACACACACACACAAAGCGAGGGTGGGACACGCACATACACTGCAAGAGGGACACACATACTCACAGTAAAAGGGACGCACACACACAGAGCAAGGGAGGGACACACGCATGTGCAAGCACACAAACAGAAACACACACAAAGAGAGAGGGACATGCACACACAGCGAGGGAGGGGCACACACACAAACACACAGAGAGCAAGAGAGGGACACTTGCAAACACAGCAAGTGGGAGACACATGCACACACAGCAAGGGAGGGCCATGCACACAGCAAGGGACACACACACACACACACACACACACACACACACACACACACACACACAGAGCAAGAGAGGGATACACGCACACAAAGCCAGGGAGGAACTTGCACACACATCAGGGAGATTCACACACACACACACACACACACACACACACAGAGCGATGGAGGGACACACACATTCACACAGTGAGGGATATACACGCAGACACACGGCGAGGGAGGGACCCACACAGAAAGTGAAGGAGGGACACACAAACACACACACAGTGAGGGGGATACACGCAGACACACAGCGAGGGAGGGAGGCACACACACTGTGAGGGACAGGGACACATACACGCAAAGTGAAGTAGGGACACGCACACATACACACACACACACAAACAGAGCAACGGAGAGACGCGCACACACAGTGAGAAAGGGACAAACACACACACTTATAGTGAGGGGAATACACGTAGAAACACAGTGAGGGAGGGACACGCACATACACTGCAAGGGAGGGACACGCACACACCGCGAAGGAGGGATAAGCACACACATGTCGAGGGGGAAGGCATGTGCACAGAAATTGAGAGAGTGCACACACATGCAAAGCGAGGGAAAGACATGCACAAATACACACACAAAAACACACACACACACACACACACACACACACACACGCTGCGAGGGAGGGACACGCACATGCACACAGTAAGGGGGATACACGCAGACCCACAGCGAGGGAGGTACACACACACACACACGCACACACACACGCACGCACACACACACACACACACACACACACACACACACACACACCCCGAGGGACGGGGACACACACACGCAAAGCGAAGGATGGACACGCACACATACACACACAGGCACACACACACACACACAAACACAGAGCAAGGGATAGACGCGCACACACAGCGAGCGAGGGACAAACATACACACTAACGTTGAGGGGAATACACGCAGACACACAGCGAGGGAGGGACACGCACATACACTGCAAGGGAGGGACACGCACACAACGAGGGGGGACATGCACTCACATAGCGAGGGTGAAGCGCACACACAGTGAGGGGGATATACACAAAGTGCAATGGAGGGACACACACACACACACAAAGAGCGAGGGAGTGACACGTGCACACACAGCCAGAGGGACACACACACACACACAAAGTGAGGGTGGGACACGCACATACACTGCAAGAGGGACACACACACACAGAGCAAGGGAGGGACACGTGCATGCGCAAGCACACAAACAGGAACACACACAGCGAGAGAGAGACACACAAACTCAGCGAGAGAGGGACACGCACACACACAGCCAGCGAGGGACATGCACACACAGCGAGGGAGAGTCACACACAAACGCACACACATAGCAAGAGAGGGACACACGCAGACACACAGCGAGGGGGAGACACATGCAAACACAGCGAGGAAGGGCCACGCACACACACACACACACAACAAGAGGGTCACAAACACACACACACAGCAAGTAGGGGAAACTCACACATACACAGCGAGGGAGGGACACACACATGCACACACTCACAGCGAGGGAGGGACGGACACATACACAGCGAGGGAGGGACGCGCACACACAGCCAGGGGGGTGCACGCACGCGCGCATGCGCGCGCACACACACGCACACACACGCACACACACACACACACACACACACACACACACACACACAACAAGGGACGGATACGCACATACACAGCAAGAAAGGGACACTCATACACACAGGGAAGGAGGTACAAGCAGACACACAGCGAGGGGGGTGGAATGTGCACAGATATTGAGAGGGACACACGCGCACACAGCAAGAAAGGACATGCATTGGGAAAGTGAGGGAGGGACACATTCCCACACAGCAAGGGGGGACATGCACTCACACACCGTGGGGAGATGCGCACATACAGTGAGCGGGATATACACAAAGAGCAAGGGAGGGACACACACACTCACAGCAAGGGAATGACACGTGCACACACAGTGAGAGAGGGACATGCACACACACACAACGAGGGAGGGACACACATATACACAGCAAGGGGGGACACGCACACTCACAGCGAGGGAGGGAGAGATACACACAGAGCGAGAGAGACACATGCACACAACTCGACGGAGTGACACACACGCAACCAGCGAGTGAGGGACACACAGCGAATGGGGACACACACTGACGTATACTGTGAGGGTGTGACACATACACACACACACAATGAGGAAGGGAGATGCACACACACACACACACACACACACACAGCGAGCGAGGGACACACACAGCAAGGGAGGGACTTGCTGAGACACACAGTGAGGGAGGGACATGCACACACAGCGAGAGAGACACACATACACACACACAGTGAGCGAGAGACACAAACACACAGCGAGCGAGAGACACACAAACAGCGAGGGAGTGAAACGTACTCACACACATTGAGGGAGGTACACACAAACACACACACACACACACACACACACACACAGCGAGATTGGAAGGACATGCACACACACAGCGAGGGAGGGTCATACACAAATACACACATCGAGGGAATGGCAGACACACACACACACACACACACAGGGAAGGCGGGACAAGCAGACACACAGCGAGGGGGAGGGCATGTGCACAGAAATTGAGAGGGGGCACGCACACACAGCGAGAGGGGACACGCACAAACATGGCGAGGGAGGGACACACGCACACACAGCAAGGGGGACATGCACTCACACCGTGAGGGGAGATGCGCACATGCAGTTAGGGTGATATACACAAAGAACAAGGGAGGGACACACACAAGGGACGGACACACACACAGCGAGACTGTGACGCACACACACAGCAAGAGGCTCACACACACAAAGCAAGAGAGGGACATGCACACAGACACACAATTAAGGGAATACATGCAGACACACAGCGAGGCAGGGACACACACACACACACACACACACAGCGTGAGAGGGACACACAGACCCACAGTGAGGAAGTGACACACACACACACACACAGAGCAAGGAGTGGAAACTCACACACACACAGTGAGGGACGGACACTCACACACACAGACAGTGAAGGAGGGACACACACACACACACACACACACATACACACATACACAGAGGGAGGGGCGACACATGCACACACACGCACAGCAAGTGGGACACATACACCCACACACAGAGCGAGCGGTCTCCTTAATGATCAATGAAGCCAACGATGTGTGAAACTACAAGATCCAAAACAAATATTTCACTTTGGAACTTACTGTGGATAAAGACTGGGGCGCTCAGGGAACTAAACAGTGTTTTGTCTGACCACTATTGGAATACTGTGTGCAATTCTGGTCTCAATGCCATCGGAAGGATGTCGTGAACATGAAAGGGTTCAGAAGAAATGACCAAAGATGTTGCCAGGGTTGGAGGGCTTGCGCTTCAGGGAAAAGCGTGAATAGGCTGGGGCTGTTTTCAGTTGAACGTGGGAGGCTGAGAAGTTAACCCATAAAAGGTGTTTAAATTCATGATGGTCATCAACAGGGTCAATAGACAAGGTTATTTCCCCATGCGAGGGAAACTTTTCAAAGGGGTCTAAAGGACAATTGGCTCCCGCAGAGTGGATGGAATAAGCTGCCAGAGCAAATAGTGGAGGCTGATAGAAATACATTTAAAAGGCATGTGGATGGGTGTAGGAATAGCAAGGGTTTAGGGGGATATTGGCAAAATTGTGGCAAATGTGACTAGAAACGTCATGCAGGAGTTGGTCCAAAGGGCCTGTTTCCGTGCTGTACATGTTTATGACTCAATGTCTTGAAATGAGTCCACATTATAGAAAAGAAGGTGCTGGAGGTTTTAAAACACAAAGGTAGTTAAGTACCCAGGACCTGATCAAATGTATCTCAGGACATTGTGGGAAGCTGGTGAAGAAATTATTGGGACTCTCGCAGAGATATTTGTACCATAGAGTGCTATGTGTGATAGGCTGTTAGACTGGAGGGTGGCATTGTGGACAGTGAAGAAGGTTTTTTGAGTTTACAAAGGGATACTGATGAAACATGTGAATGGCTGAAAAACTGTAGATGGAGTTCAATCTGAATAAATGCGAGGGAATGCATTTTGTACAACAAACACGTGCAGGGCTTATACAATTAATGGCAAGACCTTCAGTCGTGTTATAGAACAGAGGGACCTCAGGGTTCAGCTACATAATTCTTTGAAGTTTGCAACATGGAGAGACAGGATAGCTTTTTAAAAAAGGTGCTTGCCTCACTTGCTTTTATTGCTCAGTCCTTTGGATATAGGAGTTGAGAAGTCGCATTGAGATTATACAGGCCATTGGTGAGTCCTCTTCTGGAATACTGTGTCCAGTTCTGGTCGACCAGTTATAGGAAGGATATTATTAAGCTGGAAAGGGTTGGGAGGAGATTTACTGGGATATGGCTGGGTACGAAAGGCTTCAGTATAAAGAAATGCTGAATAGGTTGGTATTTTTCACAGAAACCTGAATGTTGACAGATGACCTCATAGAAGTTTATAAAATCATGATGGGGATAGATAGAGTTAATGGGAGTTGTATTTTCCCACGGACAGGGGAGTTTCAAGACAAGGCACTACATTTTTAATTTTAGAGGAGAGACATATACAAAAAAAAAGACATGAGAGGCACATTGTTACACAGAGGGTGGGTTGTGTGTGGAATGAACTTCCCAAGGAAGGGGTGAACATGGGGACAATTACAATGTTTAAAAGACATTTGGATTAGTACAGGAATAGGAAAGGTTTGAAGGGATATGATCCAGGAACAGGCAGGTGGGATGAGATCCGTTTTAGAGTATGGTTAGCGTTAACCGAACAGTGCGGTATGACTCTGACTATGATTATAATGTTGTGTCATTAATTCAAAAAGGCTGCAAGAGAAAGCTTGGGAACTCCAGACTGATGAGTGAGACATCATGGTGGTCTCTTGTTGGGAGGACATTCTGAGAGGTAGGCCTTACATGCATTTGGAAAGATAAGGCGTGATTACGGACAGCAAGCATGGCTTTGTGCGTGGGAAAACACGTCCAACAAACTTGATTGGAGTTTGCTCAAGATGTGACCAAAAAGATAGACAAAGGCAGAGCAACAGACATTGTTTCTGGCTTCCGCAAACCCTTGTTCAGGATGTAGCATGATACATTGGTTAGTAAGGGTAGATCACAAGGGATCAGGGAGAGCTAGCCAACTGGATACAAAATGGGATGACAGTGGGAGACAGAGGGTGGTGGGAGAGGGTTCTTGTTCAGACTGGAGGCCTCTGACCAGCAGTGTGCTGTAAGGACTGGTGCTGGGACCACTGTTGTGCACCACTTAGATAAACAATTTTGAGAAAATATAGGAGTCCCTGTTAGTATGTTTATGGATACCAAGATTAGTGGAAGAGTAGGCAGGGAATATAGTTATCAAAGGGGATGTTAATCAACTGGGCCAAGGAATGAAAGATGGAGTTTAATTCAGGTGTTGGATTTAGTTAAGACAAACTAGGGAGGACTAACACGGGTAATTGTCGGGACCTGGAGAGTGTTGTAGAAAAGAGAGTGACCAAGGGGTGCAGTTACATTGTTCCTTGGACTGGCATCACAGGGCGATACGGTGTTGAAAGCGGCAATTGACACACTTGTACTCAATGCTCTGATCAATGAAGACATGAGTTGGAGATATTGGTAACACTGTCGTCAATATTTCCCCTGGGTAGAGGAGGCCACGGGGTGACCTTAGACCATGTAGGGTCGAAGTAAGGTGAATTGCCAAGGGTAGGTGAATCCAAAGCTCGAGCCGTAAACGTGAGGTGAGAGAGCAAGGATTTAAAGAGGGAGCTGAGGGGCAACGTTATCCACAGAGGATGGTGCATAGACAGATGGACTGCCAGAGGAAATGGAAAAACAAGTACAATTACAATATGGAAAAGACACTTGGGCAGGTACATGGAGAGGAGAAGGTTTGATGGGATATGGGCCAAACACAGGCAAACGCTACTCCTTCCAATTAGGGAACCTTGGCCGAAGAGTCATGCCGCACAGAAACAGACCCGATGTCTCCAGTTATTGGAGGACGAGACTATTGAGACAAGGCATGTTGTAGAGACTGAAGCAAGTTACAGCGATACAGATGGTCATCTGGCCTGGAGGTTTCAAATATGTGAAATAATTGGTGAGGGAGAGAAGATGACAGAAATCGGAACTGTTATAGGAGTTAGAATGATTGAAGACACTGGTCCTCAATACAAGCCATAGATACAGTGTTGGAGAGGGAATAGTTAACAGAAAGATCCCAGGCAGCATTACCACCCTCTCGTGGGACGCCTGCTTTCCCCTCAGTTGTTCTGATGCACCCTAAGAAAGCACAGGCCTGGACTGATAACTGTGAACTCCCGATGCTGTTTCATTACCACAAAACTTGCAGCAGGCGTGTTGATTGAGCCTGGGTTGTGTTTGTACTCTGCTCCCTCTCCAGCACCTTCTCTATATCACGTCTTGTTAGCTGCTGTTTGGATCCCCCTTATTACTGTCTGCTCTGTGCAGTGGAATGATCTTACCGGCCAGCAGGATTTATTGAAGACTCCCAACCTCCATGACTTTGTCTTTCTGGCTGACCAACCATCGTCCCAACCAGCAGTTGGCAAGTCTATTGAGTCAGGAACTCCATGAGTACCTGTAGAAGACAGAGAAATAGGCAGAATGGGAAATTAGACGAATGCTTTGAGAGTTACACATTTCGAATGGCACTGAGCCCACAGAGATCTGGAAAATCCCAGTCTCCAATCCTAGCCTGTGCTGCCTCATCTCTCTGGAGTGGAGAATTCTGTTGGCTCAGGATCTAGAGTAGCTTCAAAAGTGAGAGACGCTGACAGAGGCAGCAATTAGACCCAGACAGTGAGGGATAGCACATGGAGAGGTACTGAGTCACATCACCAGAGTGCCGGGTAAAACAATTGTGCAGGAAGAAAGGGTTTTGATTCATGCTGCACTGGGATATACAAACTGCGAGCAGGCGAAATGATGGCCTAGTGGTATTATTGTGTGACAATTTATTCAGAAACTCAGCAAGTGTTCTCTGGACACAGGTTCAAATCCCACCATTGCAAATGACAGAATGTGAAGTAAATGCTTCAAAAACGATAATTAAAAACCTGTAAATGAGTATTAAACAATTGCTGATGTTAAGAAAAAGTCATCGGGTGCATTCCTGTCTTTAGTGAAGTAATCGAAGATGGGACTGGGATCTCACAGGTATTACAGAAACACAGGTGAGGGAGGGATAGGACAGGCAGCTCAATGTACCAGGAGCCAGATGCTGCAGGAAGGACAGAAGGGGAGCTGAGAGAGGAGGAGAGCTGCGGGTTCTGATTGGGTGAAACATCACAGCAGGACTGAGAGAGGATATTCCTGGAGGATCGCCCAGTGAAGCTGTGTTCGTGGAATTAATCAATAACAATGGGTCTTCCCTTTCCTCTGATTGTTCTACAGACCCCGAAAACCCCGCCCTCCTGCACCTTGACCTTCTCAAGATGGCGGCCCTCAGGCCCACGCACCCTCTTCCCTCAAACAAATGCAGCCGTGACCCTGGGCCGCTTCCCTGATCAGAGACCGCCGCCTCTTTACCCGGGCCTGGAGGATCATTTTCGAGTTATTTTTATCCTTTATCCGGGACTTGTGAATTCTCTCCGCTCTTTTCTCCCAACGAGGCTCCCACACACTGGCTCTGAGCGCCGCTCTGTGAAGCCGATCGCAGCCGCTGCCAGAGAAAGCAGCTCCATTTCTCTCTCTCTCTCTCTCTCTGTGCCCTGCATAGAAACCAAACTGCGCGTTAGTCTGAAGTGATCAGTGAGTTTGTAGAGAATATTCATATCTGCATAGACTGATGGGTAAAATATTAGTCATTAACAATTGCTTTGTCGAGTTACAGTCATAGAGATGTCTAACATGCAAATTGTCTGCTCCAAATCAACCATCCCGCCAGCTATGTAAATTACCAATCGTACTGGGAGTTTGAAAGTCACTTTCTTACTCGAGTCGTGTAAATCGATTGGAAATATGGACGTTATCAGATTTACATTTAAACTACAGTATTTTAAAAAATTTCACATTGATTTATGAGAGACGTTTAATGCTCCACTAAGTCGTGAGAATGATCAATCCTGCAAAATAGTTTGCTTTCTGACCAATGTTGAAGCGTTCACTCCCGAGAATGCTTTGGCCCCTCTCCTCATTTACTCTGGTTAGAGGACCGGCCGCTCCTCGGTGCTCCTGTTCCGCCCCTTCCTCCCAATTGCATAGTTGATTAAGGAGTGACTTAGCAGGCAAGGGACAAAGGAAGTTCGAGTCAATGTTTTGTGACGCGTTGAAAATATGCCGAATCCTGGACCGAGAGGCCTGGGTTCAATTCACAGCTTGTGCAGATGTATGTAATAACAACTTTTAGCAGGTTCATCAGGAAAACCAAGGGAAGTCAGGAACAGAGTGAAAACAAGAGAAAATGCATGCAATGTGGTGCGGCTCTCAATGCTCAGATGATTTGACTCTTCACCAAACGTTTCAGGATCCCAGTCCAGACTGTTGCACTCCTCTTAGTGCACAGCCAGATACCACGATAGTGGGGCAAAGTGGTGGGATATAGAGGTGCTTTTCTGGAAGGCGATCGGTTTTTGTGGTGAAAACAGTTGAGAAGGAGTCGAGTTTTGTATGGAGCTACCTGTCCTCCTCCTGTTGCAGCCTCTTATTATTGCCCTGACTCTACCTCGTACATGAAGAAAGTGAGGACTGCAGATGCTGGAGATGAAAAATGTGCTGAAAAATGTGTTGCTGGAAAAGCGCAGCAGGACAGGCAGCATTCTCTACTTCGTACATGTTTTTTAGAGATCAGTGACACTTCGTAAGCCCACAGTACAAGACCCTTCACTCTGCTTAAGACAGTAAAACTCTCTTGTAGCACAATAGTCAGAGAATAATACAGCAGAACAGGCCCTTCGATCCTTGATGTTGTGCCACCCTATGAACTATTCTCAGCTCGTCCCCCTACACTATCCTGAAATCACCCATGTGCTTATCTAAAAGATTGTTTTAATCTCACTAATGTGGCTGAGTTAACTAAATTAGTAGGTAGTGGATTCCATGCCCTAACCACGCTGAGTAAAGAACCTGCCTCTGACATCTGTCTTAAATCTATCACCCCTCAATTTGTAGATAATCCCCCTCTTAAACACTAATGTCATCATCCTAGGAAAAAGACTTTCACTGTCTACCCTATCTAAGCACCTGATCATCTTGTATGTCTCTATCAAATTTTCTCTTCGCCTTCTTCTTGCCAATGAGAACACGTTCAAGTCTCTCAAACTTTCCTCATAAGACCTTCCCCCCCAGACCACACAACATCCTGGTAAATATCCTCTGCGCCTTTTCCCATGCTTCCACATCCTTCCAGAAACATAGGCACCTGAACTGCACACAATATTCCAAATATGGCCGCATCAGATTTTTGTATAGTTGCAGCATGATATTGCGGCTCCAGAACTCAATCCATCTACGAATGAAACCTAACACACTCTATGCCGCCTTAACAGTACTGTACACCTGGGTGGCAACTTTCAGGCATCTATGTACATGGCCTCCAACATCCTTCTGCACATCTACACTAACACGAATCTTTCCATTGTCCCAGTACTCTGCCTTCCTGTTATTCTTCATAAAGTGCATCACCTTACATTTAGCTACATTGAACTCCATTTGCCACCATTCAGCCCAATTCTGCAGTTTATCCAAGTCCCCCTGCAACCTGTAACATTCTTCCACACTGTCCACGACTCCACTGACTTTCGTGTCGTCTGCAAATTTACTAATCCATACACCTATGCCTGCGTCTAAGACTTTTATGAAAATGACAAACAGCAGTGATCCCAAAACAGATCCTTGCGGCACACCACTAATAAGCGCACTGGAGGCTGATTATTTTCCATCATCCACCACTCGCTGCCTTCTTTCAGAAAGCCAGTTTCTAATCCAAACTGCTAAATCACACTCGATTCCATGTCGCTGCATTTCCTCTTACAGCCTACCATGTGGAACCTTATCAAAGGCTTTACTGAAGTCCATGTATCCCACGTCAACTGCCCTACCCACATTTATATGCTTGGTGACCATCTCAAAAAACTCAATGAGGTTTGTGAGACATGACCTGCCCTTGACGAAACCATATTGACGATCTGAACTCATATTGTTGTTTGCCAGATGATTACAAATAGTGTCTCTTATAATCCTTTCCAAAAACATTCCTACAACAGAAGTAAGGCTCACTGGTATATAATTACTTGGGTCATCTCTACTGCCCTTCTTGATCAAGGGCATAACATTTGCAATCATCCAGACCTCTGGTACTGAACTTGTAGGCAATGAGAACTCAATATCAAAGCCGAAGTCTTTGCTAACTTCTCCCGAGCTTCCCAGACAATCTACGGATAAATCCGATCTAGCCCAGGGGACTTGTCTACTTTCAATCCTTCTAGAATTGATAACACCTGTTCGTAACTAACCTCGATCCTTTCTAGTCTAACATCTTCTATCTCATTATTCTCAATATTCTAATTTTCCTGAGTGAAAACCAATGAGAAATGTTTGTTTAGCACCTCTCCGATTCCCACAGTGTCCACACTCAACTTCCCACTTCTGTCTTTGATTGGCCCTATTCCTACCCTATCGTTTATTCCTCACGCACCGATCGAAAGCTTTAGGGTTCTCCTTTATTCTATTCGCTAGAGACTGACCGTGTCCTCTCTTTCCTCTTCTTAACTCTCTTTAAATCCTTCCTCGTTGATCTGTAAGTCTCCATCGCCTCATCTGTACCATTTGTCTCATCAACACATAAGCCTCCTACTTCGTTTTAACAAGAGATGCAATTTCTGTAAATCACGGTTCCCTTACCTTATCACTTCCTCCCTGCCTGACAGGGACATACCTATCAAGGACACGCAATATCTGTTCCTTAAACCAGTTCCACATTTCCATTGTCTGCATCCACTGCATTTCATTACCCCCTCCTATGCATCCTAATTCTTGCAGAATCGCATTATAATTGCCACTGCCACATTGATAAGTCTTCACCTGTGGCATGTATCTATCCATTTTCATCGCTAAACTAAACATAACTGAATTATGATCACTCTCTCCAAAGTCCTCACCTGCACCTAAATCAAACACCTAGTCCGGTTCATGACCAAACACCAGATCCAATGTGGCCTCCCCTCTTGTCGGCCCTTCGAGATACTGCATCAGCAAACCCTTCTGTACACATTGGATCCATCCGACGTACCAGAGTTATTGCATTTCCAGTCAATGTTGGGGAAGTTAAAGTCCCCCATAACGACCACCATGTTACTTTCACTCCTACCCAGAGTATTTTTTCTAATCCTCTCTTCCCCCTCCCTGGAACGCTGTGGCGGCCTATAAAAAATCCAAACAGTGTGACCTCCCCTCTCCTGTTTCTAACCTCAGCCCACACTACTTCAGTAGACAAGTCCTCATCAAATGTTCTCTCAGCCACCGTTATACTCTCCTTGACTAACATGACATGCATGGGCCCATTGCGGTGCTTCAAATTCCATGAGGCAGCCATACTGTCTATGACAGACAGACTTAGTCTGGAACCTCCTCTATCCTTAAGACCTTATGCACTGCCTACGCTCCTACATTTCCCCTTTGCACGTTCTCTTTTCAACCCACCCCATCCCTCCCCACCTGCATCACTCCACAATTGGATCTGTCAAGGGCAGAAGTTTGTGGAAAACCCTCCCTAACCTTCTCTATCCTATTTTAAGATGTATTTTAAAATCATTCTCCTTAATCAATGTTTTGATCATCCATGAAACACCTTAGGAGATTTGCCATTATGAAAGATTCCATACAAAGCAAGTATTTGTTGTTATGGCTGTACATTAGGAGAAACAGAAATGATGCTTTCAAAATTCTAACAAGAAAGTCACTGATAGGCGCAGTGTGTAGGATAAATAATAACATCACATTGGGATGGACAATAAACAAAGAAATAACGAATGCCTGTAAAAATGGCATGTCAATTACCATGGGTGATTTTAATCTACATGTAGATTGGTCAAACCAGCTCAGTCAGGGCAGCCGTGAGGAGTTCATTAAGTGTATCGATAGTTTTTTTGAACAGTATGAAATGTAACCGACAAGGAGTAAGCTATCCATGATCTGACCCTGTGCAATGAGGGAGGATTAATTAATGACTTCAGAGTTAGGGATCCTCTTGGAAGAACTGATCATTGTATAGTTGAAGTTAGAATACATATGGAGAGTGTGAAGATAAATTACCTGCCCTCGATCTCTTCAAAGCCAACTGCCACTGTGACATTAACAGCCTCAACTTCTCCACCCCTCTCACCCACTCCAACCTCTCACCCTCGGGATGTGCAGCCTTCCACTCCATCCGTTCCAACCACAATCTCACTATAAAACTGGCAGACAAGGGAGGCCCGGTCGTAGTTTGGCGCACCAACCTTTACACCGCTGACGCTAAACGCCAGCTCGTGGAAACCTCCTCCGACTGCCCCCTGGACCATGACCCCACCTCCCACCACCAAACCATCATCTCCCAGACCATCCATAACCTCATCACCTCAGGGGATCTCCCATCCACCGCCTCCAACCTCATAGTCCCTCAACCCCGCACTGTCAGTTTCTACCTCCTGCCCAAAATCCACAAACGTGACTGCCCAGGCCGACTCATTGTCTCAGCCTTATCCTGCCCCACCGAACTCATCTCTGCATACCTCGACACGGTCCTGTCCCCCTTAGTCCAAGAACTCCCCACCAACGTTCGGGACATCACCCACGCCCTCCACCTCCTCCATGATTTTCGTTTCCCCGGCCCCCAACACCTTATCTTCACCAGTCCCTATACACCTCCATCCCCCATCATGGAGAACTCAAAGCCCTCCGTTTCTTCCTTTCCCACTGTACCAACCAGTATCCTTCCACTGACACCCTCCTACGACTGACTGAACTGGTCCTCACCCTGAACAACTTCTCTTTCCAATCCTCCCACTTCCTCCAACCAAAGGAGTAGCCAAGGGCACCCGCATGGGCCCCAGCTATGCCTGCCTCTTCGTAGGAAATGTGGAAAATCTTCCGCAACTATACTCGTAGATTCATGAAGGGCAGGTCATGCTAGACAAATCGTTTGGAATTCTATGAAGACATTTCGAACAAGGTGGACTACAGGGACCCACTGGATGCGGTGTACATGGATTTCCAAAAGGCCTTCAAGAAGGTGCCACGCAAGTGGCTGTTGCATTATTTAAGGGTGCATGGGATAGAGTATTAGCATGGATGGAAGATTGGTTGACTAACAGGAAGCAAAGAGTGGAGATAAATAAACCTTACTCTGAATGGCAATCAGAAACTAGTAGCGTGCCTCGAGGATCAATGTTGGCACTGCAATTATTTAGAATTGAAACAGATGATTTGGAGTTGGGGACCACATGTAGGGTGTCAAAGTTTGCATATTAGACTAAGTTGAGTAGCAGGACAAAGTGTGCTGAGGACTGGGAAACTTTGCAGGGGGACATAGATACATTGAGTGAGTGGGCAATGGTTTGGCAAGAGCAATATTATGTTCATAAATGTAAAGTCATACTCTTTGGTTGGAGTAACATGAATAAAAAGATTATGAGTTGAATTTTTTAAAAAGTTACATTATTTGCTATGCAGAGGCACCTGAACATACTTCTGCAGGAGGGTTAGTCACCAGGTATAACAATCAATTCAGAAGGCAAATGGAATTCTGTCCTTCATTGCTGAAGGGATTGTGTTTAAAAACAGAGGTTATGTTCTCGCTACAGTGGGTGCTGGTGAGGCCACACCTGGAGTACTGCATGCAGTTTTTACCTCCTTACGTGCTCAAGGATGTACTGGCCCTGGAGGGGGTGCAGAGGAGGTTAACTATGTTGATTCCGGAGGTGAGGGGTTTGGCTGAACAGAGACTGAGTAGATTGGGATTATATTCATTGGAATTCAGAAGAATGGATAGATATAAAATAATGAATGGAATACATAAAATAGAAGCAGAGAAGATGTATCCATTGGCAGGTGAAGCTAGGACAAGAGGGTATCACCACAAGGTTAGAGGCAGCAAATTTAGGAGTGAATTGAGAAGGAACGTCTTGACCTCGATGGAGTGCATTGCCCAGGGAAGTCGTTGATGCTAGTTCAATGAACGTTTTTAAAGCTAAGTTAGTATTTTTGAAAAAGAAATAATTAATTAAGGAATACGGTGAGAACGTGGGTAAATGGTTCTGCATCCACGAAATGATCAGCCATGATCTTATCGAATGGTAGAGCAAGCTCGAAGGACAGGACGGCCTTCTCCTTTTCCTCGGTCTTTTGTTCTTATGTTATGCATTTCTCCCTCACTCGTGACTTGGAGGTGCTGGTGTTGGACAAAATTAAAATTCACAGAACACCAAGTTATAGTCCAACAGGTTTAGTTGGAAGCACTACTTTGCTGGTCCTTCATCATGTGGTTGCGTGATTTTTAACTTTGTCCCTCACTCTTGTAACTGATAAACAGCAACAAAAGCCACGAAGCAGTGCGCATGTTCCAGCTGACAGTTGGTATTGTGGACAATGAAGAAGGTTATCTCAGAATACAATGGGATATTGATCAGATGGGCCAATGGGCTGAGGAGTGGCAGATAGGATTTAATTTAGAGAGATTAGGTGAGTATATCTGGTTGTCATCGACAGGTTGGACCGAAGAAGTGATTGATGTCAGCGGCGGACCAATGCATAGGCAGGGGAGGAGGTGGAGGACCTGGCGGGGCAGTTGTTCCTCCGACCAATCAGTGAATGAGGGCAGGACTAGACTATAACACGTGATCATACTCGCGGTGGGCGCGGAATTTCGGGACATATGTGCGGAGTGCTTTTGGTAAGGAAAGAAATAAACAGCAGGAAGCGGGAGGGAAAATGTGTTGGTATGGTCTGAGAGATTTTCCAGTCATTTGGTTCACATCGGAAAATACAAATTTGAAACTTACAGTCACGTTTTTGCAGAAAACGGGAATATGCCTCGTTGAGTAATCGGCCCGAGTGACCGCCGCTATCTTTATTCGGGGCAATGATTCACTGGACACGTGCGCGGCCGCCAGCTTTGTAGGGGGCAAAGTTCAGAGGGATGTGAGTGCAGCCTTCTCTGGTAAAACAGTCAAAGGGCAAGATTTACACAGAGCACTTTCAAACCCAGAGAAATGTATTTTTTTTTCTGAATTTGTTTCGTCATTCATTTAAATGATTTGGATGTGAATAGAGGTCGTATAGTTAGTAAGTTTACAGGTGACACCAAAATTGGCGGTACTGTGGACAATGAAGAAGGTTATCTCAGAGTACAGTGGGATATTGATCAGATGGGCCAATGGGCTGAGGAGTGGCAGATAGGATTTAATTTAGATAGATTAAGCTAGGATATCTGGTTGGCATAGGTTGGACCGAAAAAGTCTGTTTCTGTGCTCGACATCCTTGACCGTGGGATCATAAAAGTGAACTCTGCTCTGGTTTACCTCTGGGTTCTCTGATGTCCACTTGTTCATTATCTAGCTTCCTCAGTCTCTCATGGGTGTATTTTTGCTCTGTATAGAATTTTACTATTACTTTCACAGCTGTTTTGTAAATGAATTGAAAAATGTAGAGCTGGAAAAGCCCAGCAGGCCAGGCAGCATCCGAGGAGCAAGAGAATCGACGTTTCGGGCATAAGCCCTTCTTCAGGAATGTAAATGAATTGACCACTGCTGCCCGGCTCCTGACCATATGCTGTTCGATTATCAGGTTTCTTTTCCACAATATCTTTGACAGTCAAGAATTCTTTATTCCAATAAGCGAGTGTATTTTCCTTCAAGTTCTGACAGTCAAATTCTGCACCATTTTCATTCCCTGTAATTCATATTGCACTCATATTGTCTATAGAAACAGTCACACAGGTGAACTCAAATATAAACACATCATTGAGAGTCTGAACTAAAATGAGTTATTGAGATATGAAAGGGTGTGTGGTGCAGGGAGATAGGAATGATTACAGCCTGGAATTAATTCAAAGGTGCAAAAGTAAATTGTTGTTGCTTATAAATGGGAGTCTTTTGATTGATCAGCAAGTTTTGGTACAAGTGAGCACTTCGGCAGTAGAGTTTTCAATATTCTTGATATTATCAGGAGAGTGAATGTGGGATGCTGGCCATGAGTAAGTTTACATAATGAATTCTAGAGTCAACAAAAGGAATGAATGAGAGTTTCAGCAAATGAGCTGAGACGGTGGTGAGGTCAGGTGATATCACTGAAGTCGAAATAGTGGACTTGGAGGGGGTCTTGCCTGTCATCCGCACCTCATTCAGCTGTTTGTCAGTTTGTGAATCAAGTCTGTAACAATCTCAGGAGCTGAGTAGCCCTGGCAGAACCCAAACTGGGCATCGCTGAGCAGGTGCTTGACAGTACTGTCTATGAGACCTTCCATCACTTCATTGCTGAGCGAGTGTGGACTGATGGATGGGAATTGGCTGAGTTGGATCTGCCCTGTGTTTTTGTGTTGGAACATACCTGAGCAATGTTCCACAAAGTCGGTAGGTGCCAGTGCTGGAGAAGTACTTGCCTTGGTGGGCAGCAAGTTCTGAAGCACAGCCATCATTTGATTTGCCCAAATATTGGCAGGGCTCATAGCCTTTGCACTACTTATCCATTTCTTGATCTGATTTGAAATGATTCAATTTGAAATAAACCAAGTCGATTCATATCTATGATGTCAGGGACCAATGGAGAAGGCTGATCCACTTGGCACTGCTGGCTGAAAATCGCTGCTAATGCTGTCCTCTTATCTGGTGAATGGATGTGTGAGACCCCTCCATCAGTAAGGATGGGGATATCTGTGATGTTGTAATTGTCCATTAACATTCTTGACGAGGTGTGGCAGAACTTCAGAACTCAGATCTAATCCATTGTTTATGGGATCACTTAGTTCTATTTGGTGTTGCTTGGTCGCTGCACCAGGTTGGCACCTCATTTTTAGCTTTGCCTGGTGCTGCTGGCATGCCCTCCTGCATTCAGGGTTCAACCAGGGTTGATTCCCCTGGCTTGATGTTAACGGTTGAATGGGAATATACCAGGCCATGAGATTTCAGATTGGACTGGAGTACAGTTCTGCTGCTGTTGTTGGCCCACAGTGAGGCAGATGTTGCAGGGTCAAGATGGCTGATTGTGTTGTTGTATTTGCTAGTGCATTGGTAGATGTAATGTGGTCCATTCAGTTTCATTCCTTTTAGATTAGATTACTTAGTGTGGAAACAGGCCCTTCGGCCCAACAAGTCCACACTGACCCACCAAAGCGCAACCCACCCAGACCCATTCCCCTACATTTACCCCTTCACCTAACACTACGGGCAATTTAGCATGGCCAATTCACCTAACCTGCACATTTTTGGACTGTGGGAGGAAACTGTAGCACCCGGAGGAAACCCACGCAGACACGGACATGGGGAGAATGTGCAAACTCCACACAGTCAGTCGCCTGAGGCGGGAATTGAACCCAGGTCTGTGGCACTGTGAGGCAGCAGTGCTAACCACTGTGCCACCGTGCCGTCCTTTGTTGAGACTGTGCAGTGAATAATACAATGAGTGATTTGATGGGCCACTGTCGTGTTTCTTTCCCTCAAGGACATTGTCAATGGCAGAAAAAACATCCCCAATGGTTCCATGGCAAACAGTAGAGTCTTCATTCCAGTTTCTTTTTTTTTCTTGACTTCAGAGCAACCCTCTACCAATTTGGGATTCAAACATGAAGTTCAGTTGTATATTTTAATATTCTTGATAAATGATAAATACGACAGTTTTGTTCACTTATTTTTAGAATCACTATCACAGGTTTTGTTTTTTTTATTTCGAAAACAATGTCCATTATCCAGTCTCCTCCATCCTCCCCTCCTATCACTACAGTGAGGGGCACATGTGGTTTCTCTGTCAATAACATTGAAATAATCCGATCAGCCTCCTCTGTTTCTTTCCTCCCTCTCCACAAGCCCACCGAGCCAAACTGCCTCACAAGGGTCCTCTTCATTTTAGTACTAAACTTACATTTCCTAGAGTCTCTTGTCAAGCCTTATTAGAGGTCATCTTGACCATTTACCCTAGTGTAGTTAAATCATGGACATTCCAAATCTCTCTCTCATCCTCCTGCATGTCACACCCCACCCCCTTGCCAATTCACATATATTGTTCCATGATCTGTCTGTCTTTTCTGGTTATGTCCTTCTCTCCCATTCTGCTAAAAGCTAATATATGACCTCATCGTCATTGGAAAATCCTGCTCCATCTCGACTCTCACTTTCCTTTCTGAATTCCTTGTATTTGGTGTCCCTCCAGGATCTATCCTTGGTCTGTCCTGTTTCTCACCTGCATACTGCCAGGAGGTAACATCGCCCAAAAGCAGTGTGTTAGGTTTCGCATGTACACGGCCAATGTCCAACTCTCCCTCCCCATCATCCATCTCCATTAATCCACTGTTACTCAGTTATCAAACTACTTACCACACTTCGATTAGCTGCAATTCACTCCAATGAAACACTGCAATAGCCTTCAGTTGCTATTCCAAATTCATTTCCCTTCCTGCTGTGTTCCTCCCTCTCACTGGGAAGTGTCTGAGGCAGAACTACATTCTTCACAATATTGCTTTTATATCTGACCCCAAGGTGACCTTCTGAACAGACATCTACACAATCACAAATACCAGGAATTCAAATCACGAAAATGTTGGTTGTCTCCTCCTCACCCCAGCTCCATTGCTACTGAAACCCTAACCTGTGTCGGTGTTGCCTTTAACTTGACAAATCTGAAACAGAACCCTAGATTTCACGACTGACCCAGAATCTGGTTCAAGACTCACTCGTAATGGGACACATCCTCTCCGTATTTACCCTGTCAAACCTCGTTAGAATCCTGTATGTTTCAAAGAGATCACCTCTGCTTCTTCCTCAGTCCAGTGAGTAGATTCCCTACTTGTTCAGCCTTTGATTACAGGATAATCCCTTCAAAACAGGGATCATCCCAATGGATCTTCTCTGAAATGCCCCCAATAAACTGCTCTAATTCATTAACTAAAGCGACCAAATCTGTTCACGTTACTCCAGATGTGGTCTCACTCGCCATTTGTTTAGTTGCCCTAAGGTATATACTCCAAACTCTTATATTGCAATCTCTTTGAAATAAGGGACAGGATTCCATTCCCTTTCCTGATTCCCTGTTGAAACTGTGTGCTAGCTTTCTGCGTTTGCTGCTCATTTTCCCCCCGGTCCCTTTCTGGTGCAGCTTTCTACAGTTTATCCCAAGTTATACTCCATTTGCCAACTTTTTGCCCACTTTTCCTGTGAATATCTCTCTGTAAACTGTTTATAATACTCTTGGAACTTTCCTGTTATGCCTTTTCTCGTAGATTCCCCCCCCTCCCCCCCTCATTATTCGAAACATTTACTGGGAGCACTGGGCAGTGGGAAGCATGCTCAGTTGCTCTCTTTTCAGCGATACTCTGTTTTGTGACTGGAAGGAGCTTGCTGCCCCTTGGTGAGAATGGAGACAACTTGCCCATCGAGCTGCATGAGCCTTTCACTCCCCATGTCTTATTGATGAGGCACAGCGGCAGCACGGAAGAAAGAAAAGGAAGCAAATCCTGCTCTCCATATCTGACTGAATCTTGGATCATTCTGTCCCATGTTCAGTCACATGAAGTCCCAAGGTGGAAACTCATAGAAACCCACACAGATTTGCCCCTGAATTGCCTGCTAACCTCCACCAGGGGTAATGTGTACAGTCATCCTGCGCCAGGAGGAGGGGATTGTATGAGTTTCAAACTTGAACTTAAAGTGATGGATTTTATAAACTTAATTACAGGTGGACATTCAAATGGTAATGTCAGTAATTGTAACGCCAAACTCTGACAGAATTACTCAATACATCAGGACGTGGATATTCATATTGTGTAAGAGTATTGTGTTCCAGATCAATACAATTTGCTGCATAAAGGTTCTCCTTTGAATCAAACCATCCTATCAAGATATCTTCCCAAATCTTCAACATGTGTCCTGGCATCCTTGTATAATGAGCTGACGGGTGCAAGGTTTATTATTATAACGTGTAATTTTAGTAAACCGCTCTGTCACAGCTCCGCACATTTTCCTTTGCTACAAGGAGAATTCTCTCAGTTTTTCCAAAACCCTGATTCCACAATGTTCTTTTGCTATCTATAAGGTACACATCAGGATTGTGTTGGAACATTCTCCACTTGCCTGCATCAGTGCACCCCCAACAATATTAAAGAAAGTGAACATCCTCCAGGGTAAAGCACTGTACCTGAGTGGTTTCCCATCCACCACCTTCAGCATTCCCTCTCCCCACCCCCGAGGGACAGTGACATCACTGTGTGAAAGATCAAGTCAGCATTTGTCCTCCCTGACCATAAGACTACTCTCTCATTAGAGAGAGATGTCTGGTGGTGGTTAACCTGAAGGTTACCACAGCGCAGGCAAGGGGATAGGTTGAAAAGGAGAGTCCATTAATTGTGGATGGTTATTCTTGACGTGTATTCGCAACACACATGTCACATGAGTAATTAATGTTAAAACAGCCCCACAAATTCTGCAACTAAAATCCCTCATTCCTTGAACCATCCTAGTAAATCTCCTGTGCCCTCATCTCAGGGTCCCTGCCATCCTTCCCAATGTGTGGGCGATCTCTGGTTTGCACACACCCAGCTGCTCTGTGTTCCTGTGGGTGATATCATAGAGCAACAGTTGCACTAAACCTCACTGTATGGAAATGAGTGAGAGACAGAAATCCCGATGGCATTTCAGATATATTTAGGAACACACTTGCAATGCCAAGGCTGACAGGTCTATGGGCTCAGTGCTGGAAAATGGGATTAAAATAGTTAGCTGGGAGATTTCTTTACAGCAGAAACCCGATGGACCACAACACCTTTTTTCTGTCTCCACAGATGCATAATATAGGAATATGACAAGCCACAATAGAAACCAGGTCAGAGAAGGTGATATTAGAATAGATGATAAGTGATTGATTAATGTATTTTGGAGGAAAATGTGACAGAGGTTAAGCGGGACATTGTGGAGCTCTGGGTGCAGGAATCTGAAATAGAAATGGGCTATCCTGAAGGTTGTAATTAAAGAAAGGCACATCACAGAGATTTGTCAGTGTGGACAAGATTAGAGATAGGGAGGGTGTTGAGACTGGAGGAGATTAGAGATTGGAGGATGTCGCATTGATTGAGATGTTTTTGATAACAGAGATAGTGATAGTTCTGAGGCTAGAGAGGAATTATAGAGATAAGGATGAGTTATTAGCTTTCCCAACACAACCTCTTTACTGATAATAATTGTTTCTCTGTCTTTATCTGCCATTGCCTCCGTAGGCCTGCAACAATGACAGTACGCAGATAGTATGTTCCCATTAAGGCCAATGGTGGGAGGCGTCGAGAATGCTGCATGACCTGAGAAATTGAGGCTCTGGTCAAGAAAACTAAGAAAGGATATGGCAGGTACAGAGCACTGGGTTTGAGTGAGTCCCTAGCGGACTATAAGTGCAGTAGGAGTATGCTCGTGGGAAACCAGGAGGCACACAAGTGGACATGAGATAGCTTTGGGAAATAGGTTTAAGGAGAATCCAAAGAGATTCTACAAATACTCTAAAGACAAAAGAATAACTAGGCAGAGAATAGCTACCCTCAAAGATTAACAAGACTGTCTATGGAATGGCAGGAGGTGGGAGAGATTCTGTAAGTATTTTATGTCAATTTTTACTGAAAGCGGATATGAAAGTTAGAGATGTTGGAGAAATAAATAGTGATAACTTGGCAAGTGTACATATTATAGAGGAGGAGGTACTGGATGTCTTAAAATGCATAAAGGTAGATAAATCCCTGGAATCTGATCAGGTGTATCCCAGAACCTTGTGGGAAATTAGGGAAGCTTTTGCTGGGACCCTCGCTGCGATATTTGTATCATCGATCGCCACAGGTGAGGTGCTGGAAGCCTGGTGCCATTATTTGAGAAAGGTGGTAAGGAAAAGCCAGGGAACTATAGACCAGTGAGCCTGATGTCAGTGTCAGAGAAGTTGTTGGAAGGGATTCTCAGGGACAGGATTTACATTTCATTGGAAAGGCAAGAAATTATTAGGGAGAGTCAGAATGGCTTTGTGCATTGAAATCCGTAACTTGGACTTGAGAAAGACACAAAGTTTCACTTAACACACTGGTTAGCAGGTTCAACACCATAGGATTCTGGCGGAACTCGCTGTTTGGATACGGAATTGGCTGGAAAGTCAAAGAGTCATAGATGTACAGCACAGAAACAGAGACCCGTCGGTCCAACCTGTACATGCTGATCATATATCCCAACGCAATCTAGTCCCACCTGTCAGCACCCGGCCCATATCCTTCCTATTCATATGCACATGAAGATGCCTTTTAAATGTTGCAATCGTAATGGCCTCCACCACTTCCTCTGGCATTTCTTTCCATACACGTACCACCCTCTGTTTGAAAACGTTGCCTCTCAAGTCTCTTTAAAGTCTTTCCCCTCATACCATAAACGTATGCCCTCTAGTGCTGGGATCCCCCACGCCTGGGAAAAGACTTTGTCTATTTATCCTATCCATAAACATCGATAAGATCACCTCTCAGCCTCCGAAGCTGCAGGGAAAACTGCCCCAATCTATTGAAACTCTATTCAACCCCCAGCCTAGCTCAAATCCTCCAACCCTGGCAACGTTCTTGTAAATCTTTCCTGAACCCTTTCAAATTTCACAACATCCTTCCAATAGGAGGGAGACCAGACTTGTACGCAACGTTCCAAAAGTGGCCTAACCAATGTCCTGTACAGCCACAACATGACCTCACAACTCCTGTACACAAGACTTTGTCCGATAAAGGAAAGCATACCAAATGCCCCCTTCACTATCCTATCTGTCTGCACTCCAAGGACTCTTTGTTCAGTAACACTCACCAGGACCTTACCATTAAGTGTATAAGTCCTGCTAAGACTTGAGTTTCCAACATGCCAATCCTCAGCCCATTCACCCATCTGATCAAGATCCCATTGTACTCTGAGGTAATCTTTTTCACTGTCCACTACACCTCCAGTTTTGGTGTCATCTCACTAACTATACTTCCGATGTTCACATCCAAGTCATTGATATAAATGACGAAAGGTAGTAGATCCAGCAGTGATCCTTGTAACACTCCACTAGTCACAGGTCTCCAGTCTGAAGAGCCAGTTCTGTATCCAAATGGCTAGTTCTCCCTGTATGCCATGCGCTCTAACCTTGCTGAGCAGTCAGTGCCATAGTGGAGGGTGCTTTTTGGACTGGAAGCCTGTGATGAGCAATACGTTATCAGGCTGGGAACTGGGTCCACTGCTTTTTGCCATTTATATAAATGATTTCTATGTGAATATAGGAGCTATGGTTAGTAGGTTTACAACAGACACCAAAATTGGAGGTGCAGTGGACAGCAAAGTTACCTGAGAATACAATGAGACTCCAATCAAAAGGGCTGAGGAGTGGCAGATGCAGTTTAATTTAGATAAATGTGAGGTTCTGCATTTTGGAAAAGCAAATCAGGGCAGGACTTCTACACTTAATGGGAAGGTCCTGGCGAGTGTTGCTGAACAAAGAAATCTTGGAGTGCAGTTTGAAATTTCCTTGAAAGTGGAATCATAGATAGGCAGTATAGTGAAGAAAGTGTTTGGTGTACTTACCTTTATTGGTCAGTGCATTTAGTACAGGACTTGTGACGTCATTTTGCGGCTGTACAGGACATCCATTCAGCCACTTCTGGAATTCTGCTATCAGTCCTGGTCTCCTTGCTATCGGAATGATATTGTTAAACTTGAAAGGATTCAGAAATAATGCAAAGATGTTGCCAGGGTTGAGGGATTGAGCTATAGGGAGAGGCTGAATATAAGGAGGCTGTTTTCATTGGAGAATCGGATGCTGAGAGGTGACCATAGAGGTTGATTAAAATCGTGAGGGATATGGATAGGGTAAACAGCCAGAGTCCTATTCCTGTGTAGGTGAGTCCAAAACTAGAAAGCACAGGCGTGAGGGAAAATATTGAAACGGGATATTCGGGGTAAAGTTTCAAGCTGAACGTGGTATGTGTATGGAATGAGCTGCCAGAGAAAGTGTGGAGGCTGGTACAGTTAAAACATATAAAAGGCATCTCATTGAATGTGTGATTGGGAAAGGTTTAGAAGGCTATGGGCCAACTGCTGGCATATGGGCCGAGATTAATTTAGGATACCTGTTCGGCATGGACAAGTTGGACTGAAGGGTCTGTTTCTGTGCTGTACATCTCTATGACACTAATAAATTAAAATTAAGATAGGTTTCTCTTTTATGGAGAGTTAGCAGAAGGCCAGACAATTCTCCTTGGAGGTGAGAAGGTTAAGCAGTGATTTCAACCAGGAGTTGATTTGTTTCCAGGGTATTTCATTTACAGAGAGATAGAGTGAGAAATTTTTAACGTCTCAATTTTTAGTAACTATTTTCAGGTAACTGGCAAATAATGCAGGTTAAAAATGTGAAGATAATTTTACTCACTAAGTTCTGAGCATCTGGAACAGTTTGACCGACAGCTGGATACAGATTCAGTAGTTATTGTCAAAACAAATTTGGAATTTAACTTTTTTAAGGAAGGATTTGTAGGGCTATGTCCAAATGGGAGGTGAATTGGGATAGACTGACACCATCTCCAGAGGGAGAGAGTACAGCCCCAATGGGCTGAATAGCCCCCAGCCCCTGTGCTCTGTGATACCGAGGCATTCACTGTGAATGATGAAGCTCATCACAGGGCAGAGCCGTAGAGATGTACAGCATGAAAATAAACCCTTTGGTTAAACTGGTCCATGCTGACCAGATATCCCAACCTAATCTAGTCCCATTTGCCAACACTTGTCACATATCACTCTACACCTGCCTAGTCATATACCCATCCAGATGCCAAATGGTATAATTGTACCAACATTCTCCACTTCCTGACAGAAGATTCCATACACGCACAACCTCAGTGGGAATAAAAATGTCCCTCAGATACATTTCAATTTCTTCCTCACTCATCTTAAACCTATGCCTTCTTATTCTGGACACCCCCACCCCAGGGAAACAACCTTGTCTATTTATCCTACCCATGCCCCTCATGATTTTATAAATCTCTATGAGGTCAACCCTCAGCCTTTGATGCACCTGGGAGGATCCCACCACTCAGGTGACAATGGGGCCTGGCTAATTGACACAGCTTCAGGCCAATAGGAGAGTTGGCGTGATCCTACAGCCAATGGGAATGAATGAGGGGTGGGTCCAGCAGGCCAACGCACGACCATCAGCTTTGCAGGCGCCGTGTCACTGTGAGGGGGGACTGAATGTGAAGGAGTGGGAGAGACAGCAGATACGGGGAGAGAGATGGAGGTAGAGTGCACTGGAAAGGTTGATAAACACTGTTTCCGTCTGCTGGACCTGAATTAGATACTCCGGGTAAATTAGAACCAAAAGAACTGCGGATGCTGTAAATCACACACAACAACCAGATGGTACTGGAAAAGCTCAGCAGATCAGGCAGCATCTGTGAAAAGAAATCAGTTCGCATTTTCAATCCAGTGACGCTTCCTCAGGAACTGATGTTACTGAGAAAAGAATGTCCGTTTTTATGCAGAAGGTAGGGGTTAAGTAGTAAATGATAGGTGGGGATAGAGTCCAAAGAGAGAGATCGGCGCATTTGGACAAAGGAGTGGATAACGATCTGATGGGAGGAGGGTGAACAGCTGTTTATGGGGACTGTAAGTGACGAACCATATGTAGTATGTAATGGCAGGCTACGTAATAACAAGGCCTGGTATGTGGGGTAGGGGGCAAAGACATTAGGACGTGGGAGAGTTCAGGACTTAAAATTATTGAATTTGATGTTGAAGCCAGAGGATTGCAGGGTCCCTGAGTGGGAGATGAGGTGTTGTTCTTCCAGCTTGAGTTAAAGTGTGGCGCTGGAAAAGCGCAGCAGGTCAGGCAGCATCCAAGGAGCAGGAGAATTGACGTATTGAGCATGACAGCACTTCATCAGAAATGTGGGTGGTGGCATACAGCTGAGAGATAAATAGGGAGGGATGTTGGGGTTGGGGGAAGGGAGCTAGGGGGGCATTAGGTGGTTGTCGATGGAGGGTAGAATGGACAGTTGGAAAGGAAGATGGGCAGGTGGGACTGTTCAAGAGGGTTTTGCCGAGTTGGAGGGTTGAATCTGAGATTAGTTGGGGGAGGGAGATGCGGAAAACTTGATGCCGTGTGGTTGAAAGTTCCCAGGGTGGCAGATGACGTGTTCTTCCTCCAGGTGTCGGGTGACTCGGATTTGGGGATGGAGGACTTGCATGTCCTTGGCAGCGTGGTGGCGGAGGGACTGGCGGGTAGCCGAAATGGTCAGCTACAGGCCGGTGGGGTTGGTTGGTGCATATGTCCCAGAAATGTTCCTTGAAATACTCCACAATTTGGCATCCCGAGAGCAAGGGACGCAATAGGTGAGGTGTTTGGGTGGGCAGGGAATTCTCTGCTGGATGTGGGAGGATCCAGTGGTGCCTTGGATGGAGGCGAGGGTAAGGTGTTGGCGAAGATTTTCCACCTCTTGCAGTGGTAAGCGAAGGTGCCTGGAGTGGAGGATGGGTTGGTGGGGAGTGTGGATCTAACGTGGAAGTCACAGAAGGTATGGTCTCTGTGGAATGCTGGAAGGGGTGGGGAGGGAAATATATCTCAGGTGGTTGGATCTGATGGTGGAAATAGCAGAGGATGATGCGTTGTATCTGGGTGGAAGGTGAGGATGGTGGGATTCCATCTTTGTTGCATTTGAAGGGGTGGGGTTCAAGGGCAGTGGTGTGGGAAGTGGAGGACATACACTGGAGGGCATTGTTGACCGCATGTGAGGGACATTGCAGTCCTTGAAATAGGAAGCCATTTGGTATGTTCTGAAGTGTTCTTCCAGCTTGCATCAAACTTCACTGGAACACAGCAGTAAGCATGAGACAGAGATGTTGGACAGGGAACAATATTGTGTGTTAAAGAGCAGGCAACTGGAAGGTCAAGGTCTTTTTTGCAGGCACAATGTAGATCATCAGCCGCCATTTCCACCACCACCACTGAGATGCTAGAAGGTTCCTGTCTCCTCCATTAACAGGTTTCGAACTTCCCACTCCTTTATGTTTCCAAATGTTCCTGTGTCTCTTTGGGCTCTGTCCCCACCTATTAGTTACTCTTTAATCCCTATCTCCTGTAGTCCACAGATCTGTAGGTTAGGTGAATTGGCCCAGCTAAGTTTCCCGTAGTGTTCAGGGATGTGCATTAGTCCGGGGAAATGGAGAGTAATAGGGGAGGAGAATGGGTCTGGGTGGAATAAACTTCGGAGGGTGGGTGTGGAGTTGTTGGGTCAAAGGGCCTGTTTCCTGAAGGGAGTCTAATTTTCCCAGCTGTGATCGGTTCTGAGGAAGGGTCACTGGACCCATGATGACCCTTGGTGTGTGCAGGAGGCGTAAAGGGGAAAGGGGAGAGTGGCAGCAGAAACCGGATGAAATGCATCAGTGTAGACTGGGAGGGTTTAGGTACACTCTGCGCAGGTCGTTAGTCTGAATTAGAAACTCTTGGTCCCACGTTTGCAGCAAAGATGAAGATGGCTTGGGCCTCAGGCAGTGAGAGGACCTGGGTTATGGCCGCCATCTTTATTTGGGGCAAGGTACAGCAAGGAGCGTGCACTTGTCCTCTTCCTGGGTGGGGGCTGGGTGATTTGAAGAGGAGCATTTACACATCAAACACATACCAAGAGAAGTGTTTGCCTTCACTATTCATCTTGCACTGACTGTGAGCTTTGTTTTGTAAATTCATTTTATAGGATATTAATTGAAAATAATT
Source organism: Chiloscyllium punctatum (assembly GCF_047496795.1). Lineage (NCBI taxonomy): Eukaryota > Metazoa > Chordata > Chondrichthyes > Orectolobiformes > Hemiscylliidae > Chiloscyllium > Chiloscyllium punctatum. Next base: position 5,192,289 of record NC_092755.1, read on the forward strand.
GAGACTGGGATCTCAATAAACAAGTTTCTACAGTCAGCGGAGTCATCAGGATATGAATATCATTGGCATTTAACTATGGAACGAGAAAGGTTTGTCTGTTTTGTCTGTGGGAAAATATCTTCAATATGTTTGTCAAGCCAAAAGCAGAAAGTTCAAGTTCGTGCTTGGATAACCCTTGGGGTATGTGTTCAATTCTTGGCCCTGTAGCTGTGGAAGGAGGTTTTGGCCTGAGAGAGTGCACAGATTTATTCAAATTACACCTCGTATTTTTGCAGGAACTGTCAGGTTTAGTCTCAATCATCCACTTTATAATGTTAATCTGTAAACTCCCGACTTCCAATTCTCTGCAAATTTCTCACTGAAATTCCTTGTGGACTCCAATTCCAGCACCATTTCAGGTGGAACTTTCCAGATTCTGACAACTGTCTGTTCATTCAGAAACTGCTGACGTCCATTTTGAATCTGGGGTTACAAAGGGCTGAATTGAAAGATGCAATGCTGATCCTGAGCTCCCATTGAAGTGCATTGGAACAGTACAGGAGGCTGAGGGAAGTGTAGGCGTGAGCAGACAATGACAATGGCAGAGCTGCACCAAGAGTGCTGCTTGGCTCAATGAGAGTGTTTTGGAGTTGGGTGTAAATAGTGAGGTGAGACAGGGAGAAGGTGAAGCTGCAACTCAGTTTGAGTTCAGGCCTTTCAGAAATTCACAGTCCCAATGGGAATAGCCAATTTGTCAGTGATACCTGCGGAGTATTTAAGTTTTTAAAGTGTGACATATCAGCTAAAATAAATACTTTTTTTGTTCTTATAATGTTATTATAATGTTTGAAGTGAAGGAAGGTTGCTCGCTCATTTAAATTCTCTTAATGGGAGTAACTAGATGAATGTAGAGAGATGTTTTGACAGGGCTCCTCAGAGCCGTGGTGTGCTCCTCTTGCACAATATGGGCAATAAGGGAAGCTTCCAGTGTCTTCACGGGAAATCAGAAACAGCCAGGTTCATGACACCACAGAGAGCTCTGCTGCACAGAGCGGGAGGAAAGAGAGGAAACACGACTGTAGTGACAGGGGATTCAATGGTCAGGTTTAGGGCGGGGACTGCTGTGGCCACAGACATGAATACAGGATGGTACGTTACCTCCTGGAGCGAGGATCCGCCATATCATGGAGTGGCTCAGGGCATTCTGGAGCTGGAGGTTTAACAGCCAATGGTGGTGGAACACATAGATACCAATGACATCGCTAAACAAAGGGATGAGGACCTGAAAGCTGGATACAGGGAGACCAGGGATGTATTAAAATGTAGCTGCTAAAATGTAATAACCCGAGACTTGCACCCAGTGCCATGTGCTAGTGAGAGCATGAATAAGAGGGCAGATCAGTTGGATATGTGGCTGGGGGAATGGTGTACCAGAGAAGGGTTTAGATTCTTCAGGCACTGGGATTGTTTCCGAGTCGGACATGTACCAGTCTGACCGGTTACCCCTGGGCAGAGCTGGGAGAAATATCCTGGTGGGGGCTTTTGCAGTTCCATTGGTGAGGTTGTAACTAGTCTAGCAGGGGGATGAGAACTAAAGTGTAGGCTTAGATGGGTCAGATTCAGGTCAGGGAGTGGGAGGTAGAATATTACTGAGGCTGTCAGCAGCTCAGAAAGCCAATGGAAAGGAGGAATAAACGAGGATTGAGTCCCTGTTCATCCATCAGTCCTGCCATCCCAGGAATCAGAGTCAACAAAACCTGGAGCTGTACAGTTCTCTGTCGCCAAGTTCTTCAGCAAAATGGTGGAAATCTGCAATAAAACCAAAAAGCACTGGAGATCCTCAGCAGGTCGGGCAGCATCTGAAATGGTGACAGATGCAGGAAACATTGCAGCCTTGAAGAAGTTGTGGGATGGCATTATAAAATGCGACAGGGAAAATATCCTCCACCCCTCCTTATCGTTCAAATATTTCAATACTGGCAATACACTTGTAAATCTTTTCTGAACTCTTCCAAGTTTCCCAACATATTTCCAAGAGCAGGGAGAGTGGAATTGAAAGCAGTTTAGGCATTACAACAGTGGCCGAGCCAATAAACTGTACAGCCGAAACATGATCTCCCAACTCCTATACTCAATGCACTGCCCAATAACAGCTAGCATACCAAAGACCACCTTCACCGACCTGTCTACCTTCAACCACACTTTCAAGGAACTATCAACCCACACTGCAAGGTCTATTTGTTCGTCAACACTTCCCAGGAACTTGTCATTATGGGATTGAGTCCTATTCTGGTAATATATGTCTGAAGTCGGGGGACTAGAATTGAATATAGTACTCTAAAACAGGCCTCACCAATGCCCTATACCGTCACAACATGACCTCCTACCCCCTATACTCAGTCACAGAATCCCTAAAATGTGGACACAGGCCATTCAGCCCATGAGGCCATAACAACCATTGGAACAACATCCCACCTGAACCATAAAACCGAACATTTCCCACAGCTAATCCATCGAACCTGCACGATTTTGGATTGTTTGAGGAAATCAGAGCAACCAGAGGAAGCCCACAGAGACACTTCGAGGAAGAATGTGCAAACATCACACAGAGTGGAATTGAATACAGGTTCCTTTATTGATCAGTGCACAGACCAATAAAGGTCACTGTCCCAAATGCCACCTTCAGCAATTAATCTCCCTGAAACTCTGCTTTTCAGGAACTGTACAGTTGTTCTGAGCCCTTCAGAGGGATTGAAGGTGAGGAGGAGAAAACAAGAACAGGGTTGAGTTGTAGATCTATACAATAAAATAACTGTCTGTCCCTTCCCCCTTTCTGTTCCCCCTGTGTTTCTCCTGCTCACTCTTCCCCCCCCCCCCCCCCCCCCCGCTCTCTGTTCTCCCCACCCGCTCTCGGTTCTCCCCCGACTCTCTGTTCTCCCGACCCCAGCTATCTGTTCACCCACGCACTCTGTCCCTTCCCCCAGTTTTATGTTCTCTCCACCGCTCTCTGTAACCCCCGTCCCCTGCCCCCCCCCCCGCTGCCTGTCCCCGCCCTCCACACTCCTCTGTCCTTCCCCTGGTGCCTGTCTCCCTCCTCTCTCCCCTCACCCGTTTCTGTGCCTTCCCTCTCTATCCCCATAACCCTCTCTTCACACACACGCTCTGCCCACCTCTCACTGCCTACCCTCCCGTCCCTGTCTCCTAGTTCTGTACTCCCCAACCATAGGGAAAATACTTTGTCTATTTACACTACCCGTGCCCTGCCTGATTTTATAAATCGCTATAAGTTCACCCCTCAGCCTCTGACATTCCACGGAAAACACCCTATCCAACCCTGGCAACATCCTTGTAATTCTTTTCTCACCCCTTTCAAGTATGAGAACATTCTTCTGATAGGAAAGAGACTAGAATTGCATGGAATATTCCAAAGGTTTCCTAATGAATGTCCTGTACAGCCGCAATATGACCTCCCAACCCCGATACTCAATGCTCTGACCAATAAAGGAAAGCAGGCCAACTGCCTTCTTCACTATCCTATCTACCTGCGAGTCAACTTCCAGGGAACTATGAACCTGCACTCCAAGGTTTCCTTATTTTGGAACACTCCTCAGGAACTTACTATTAACTGTATAAGTCCTGCCAAGGTCTGCTTTTCTAAAATGCAGCACCTCACATTTTTCTAAACCGAACTCCTCAGCCCATTCACCCATCTGATGCAGGTCTCCTTGCACTCTGAGGTTTTTGTTTTCACTGTCGACCACATTTCCAATTTTGGTGTCATCTGCAAACTTACTGACAATACCTCTTATGTTCACATTCAAATCATTGATATAAATGACAAAATATGCAGGATCCAGCACTGATTCTTGTGACACTCCACTGGTCACAGGACTCCAGCCTGAAAAGCATCTCTCTGGCACCACTCTCTGTCTTCGACCTTTGAGCCAGTTCTGTATTTACATGGTTAGTTCTCGCTGTATTCCATGAGATCTAATCTCGCTAACCAGTCTCCCATGAGGAACCTTGCGAACGCCTTACTGAAGTCTATGTAGATCATGTCCAAAACTCTGCCCTCATCAATCCTCTTTGTTACCTCTTCAGTAAACTTGGTCCAGTTCATGAGACATGATTTTCCACGCACAAAGCTGTTATGAATATCCAGGACTGAACTCTGTATATTAGGGTGTGCATAGGTGTTAATATTCTGTATAAAGTTCACGTACACCAGCTTTGTGTTAGTGACTGTGTATTGAGTCTTGTTAATATCGCCAACACAGGTGAGTTCCTTTTGAAAGGCAGTCCCTATATCCCTAACCACCTCCCACCTGCTCTGTCTCCTCCATCCACACCATAGACAGAAAGTGGGATGAGCTCATGGAGATTCCATATAAGTGAGATTGAGAACATCTTCTCTTCTTTCCACTAGCCCACCAGGAAATAGTAGTGTACTTACCTCTGGACAAGGAGAATGACAGCATCTTTGAAGAGGCTGATTGGAAAACGTGCCCTAGCCACCAGGCCATACTGTCTTCCAGCTGTCCCTGCCTGAGCCTCCAAACAGAACCTTCCTGTAGTTTCTCTCGTGTCAGACCCTTCCCCTGGCTCAGTTTGTCCACGATCCCCTCCAGCTGCTGCACTGATCCTGTCCCTCACTGACCTGCGCATTCCCCAATGTCCTCCACATTCGTTCATTGTTTACAATCCCATTGTCCCAATCCAGCCCCGCCCCATTCCACCCTATTGGGCAGCAGCTGCTGTCAATCACCCAGGTTCCTGTGTGATCTGGAGCATGTGCTGTCGGCGGGGAGACCAGTGCACGGGCGCAGTGCTGCGCAATTGTTGGTATATGTGCAGTATGGCTCAGTGCCAGGGAGGGAGGCTGTGGGCGTGTGGGATTAATCTGTCATTCGCAGCTCCCTCTGAGAGCAGGACCCAGAGGAATGGCCCCTCTCCTGGTATCCTGACGAATTGTCAAAGTATCAGTGAGGGAGCATTTTTCAGAAAGTTATCAGAACTCGTGTGAATATTCAGGAATATTATGGAAAAGGATAAGGATGGGCATGCAATTAGAGTGCTAATTTGGTTCATTTTCGTTCAACCAGATATGATTTGGCCAGTGTGTGCAAGAAGCAGTGTGTGCAGGATGGTTCTCATCAGAGGTGGGCTGGGGAAAACAAGTTAGAGGTTCCAGATTTTTTTTTCCCACAATGTCTGTCTGACCAGGAAGGAAACCCTGGGAGGTGGGGGCAGGATTCTCCAACATCGACGAGGCTCAGAGTCAGCATCATTGATTTGGTTCATAGCCTGCAGACAGGAGCTAGGAAATTGAATTCAAATAGAGGAGAGAGAGTGTGTGAAAACTGGGTGTGGAGGAAAGGAGTGAGGAGATTGGTTTGGATTTCAGTTCATGGAAGAAAGAATTTGACACTGACGTTTAAAGCTTTTGGGGGAACAAGGAAACTACAATTTAATATTGCAATTATCTTAAGAATCCTGGATTAACAGTGGTGACTTGTTTTCTCTGTTGGGTACTGAAAGGGTGAATTTGCAGTTGAGAAATTCAGATTGAACTTCATGTTCAGATCTGATATTCAGATCGGCACGGATCAAGTAAATATCATTAGCCGATTCATGTGGAAGGAAAGGTGCATTCTGTCCATGAGCAAATATTTTAAATATCAGTGTGATTTGAAAAGTCCATGTTAGTGTGGTGAGTGTGGAGAGACCGTTCATTGGGTTGTAAAAGTCTGAAAAAACATGGCACATTTCCCAGGAACAGTCAAGCCTCAGATTTATTTTGTATGAGGACAAGTTTTTAATTAATCATGCAACCAGAAAGACACAACGATACCTGTCTCATGGAAAAACCATGAAAATGGGAATTTTGTAAAGGAGTGAATTATTGATCATTGGCTTGTAATCCATTGGCGTTGTTACGTCGGTTCCAGCCTCTTGGGGAAACCCTGGAAATGTGATGACTGCAGTTATTCCCAAGGCATCAAGGACTGGGGGCGTCAGTTTAAGGTTAGAGGAGAAAGAATACAAGGGAACCTGAGGGGCAACTGAGGGTGGTACATGTATGGAATGAGGTGCCAGTGCAAGTGGTTAGGTGGGTACATTAACAACATGTGAAAGGCATTTGGACAAATGCCTTTTCGCAGCAGAGAGCGGCGGGAGCTGGGCGGAAGTTCAGACGGAGCGCAAAGCCGGTCGGGAAGGTAAGTGATTGTTATATAAAGAACTTACCACGACGCCAAAGGTCTTTTCGCAGCAGAGAGCGGCGGGAGCTGGGCGGAAGTTCAGACGGAGCGCAAAGCCGGTCAGGAAGGTAAGTGATTGTTATATAAAGAACTTACCTCGACGACGACGGTCTTTTCGCAGCAGAGAGCGGCGGGAGCTGGGGGGAAGTTCAGACGGAGCGCAAAGCCGGTCGGGAAGGTAAGTGATTGTTATATAAAGAACTTACCTCGACGCCAACGGTCTTTTCGCAGCAGAGAGCGACGGGAGCTGGGCGGAAGTTCAGACGGAGCGCAAAGCCGGTCGGGAAGGTAAGTGATTGTTATATAAAGAACTTACCTCGACGCCAACGGTCTTTTCGCAGCAGAGAGCGGCGGGAGCTGGGCGGAAGTTCAGACAGAGCGAAAAGCCGGTCGGGAAGGTAAATGATTGTTATATAAAGAATTTACCTCGACGCCAACGGTCTTTTCGCAGCAGAGAGCGGCGGGAGTTGGGCGGAAGTTCAGACGGAGCGCAAAGCCGGTCGGGAAGGTCAGTGATTGTTATATAAAGAACTTACCTCGACGCCAACGGTCTTTTCGCAGCAGAGAGCGGCGGGAGTTGGGCGGAAGTTCAGACGGAGCGCAAAGCCGGTCGGGAAGGTAAGTGATTGTTATTAGAGTGGGTGTGTTCTAAACCCCAGGTCCTACAAAGTAGGGTCTCCCTCCCTCCCTCCTCCTCTAACCTTAATTAAGAGTCCACAGACTTGCCATAGGAAGAGGGTCTAAGGAAGTTTAGATCGAAGAGTGAGGCTTCAGCTCAGGAATCTTGATAAGGAGGTTGAGTAAAGAGATTACGCCACAGTTGAAGAGGGTGAAGACATGACTGCTCAGCTGGTTCAGTGCGCTACGTGTTTGATGTGGCAGGTCAACGACTCTGGTGTGTCTGGCTCGTATATGTGTGGAAAGTGTGCGCGCATTCAGCAATTGACCTAGCATATTGCAGCACTGACGAAAGAATTCGAAGACCTTAGGCTCATCCGAGAGAACGAGATCTTTCTGGACAAGACCTTCAGTGATGTTATTACACCAATCATGCCAGAAGAGAGCAGAAGAGTGCAGACGATGAGGAAGGCAGAGAGGAGACAGGTGCAAGAGACGCCGGGAGAAGTACCTGTCAGGAACAAGTTGAAGCTTTTGGAAACAGTAGAGTCTGATGACACTGCCAGTTCGCAAGGCGGCCATGTTTGTCAATCAAAAGTTGCCGCAGAAGCAGAGCGGAAGAGTCGGACATCGCACAGAGCCGTGGTAATAGGGGACTCCATCGTGAGAGGAACTGACCGGGGTTTTTGTGGCAGCAGACGGGATTTAAGGATGGTGTGTTGCCTTCCTGGTGCTAGAGTGAAAGACATCGCGGACAGAGTGCAGGACATCCTCAAGGACGAGGGTGAAGAGCCCGAGGTGGTGGTACACGTCGGCACAAATGATGTCGGGAAGAAGAGGAGGAACATACTACAGCGAGACTTCGGAGAACTAGGGAGAAGGCTAAAAAGCAGGACGTCCAAGGTGGTTATCTCCAGTTTGCTTCCAGTTCCTCGGGCGAGTGTGGCCAGAAACCGGGATATAATGGACTTGAACGTGTGGTTGGGGAACTGGTGCAGGAAGCAAGGTTTCAAGTTCTTGGATCACTGGGGTATATTTTATGGCAACCATAAATTCTACAAGAGAGACTGCTTGCACCTTAATAGATCAGGGATCAGCATTCTGGCAGGCAGGTTTTCTGCTGCAACACCGCTACATTTAAACTAAGTAGCGGGGGGGGGGGGGGAGGGGACAAGCTGGATGTTGAAAAAGGAAATTGAAGTGGTAGTTCGAACAAGAGAAGTCAAGAAAGACAACTGTATCAAGGAGGCAGAAAACTGGAAAAGGCATGCTGTAAAGTTGAGTGAAATAAGGGTTGAGGGGAAGGGTGAGAGCAGTAACAAATTAAAAATTCTATATATGAATGCACGAAGCATTAGACACAAGGTGGATGAGCTTGAGGCTCTTTTGGAAATTGGTAGATACGATATTGTTGGGATAACTGAGACGTGGCTTCATGGGGACAGGGCATGGGAAATGAATATTCAAGGCTACACTTGCTATCGTAAGGACAGACTGACGGGCAGAGGGGGTGGGGTGGCCTTGTTGGTAAGGGAGGATATTCAGTCCCTTGCGGGGGGGGACCTAGAGTCATAGGATGTAGAGTCAGTGTGGATAGAGCTTCGAAACACTAAGGGTAAAAAGACCCTCATGGGAGTCATCTACAGGCCCCCAATCAGTAGTCTGGATGTCAGATGTAAGTTCAATCAGGAGCTGAAATTGGCTTGTCGCAAAGATGTTACTACAGTTGTTATGGGGGATTTTAACATGCAGGTAGATTGGGAGAATCAGGATGGTATCGGGCCTCAAGATAGAGACTTTGTGGAGTGCCTCAGAGATGGATTTTTAGAGCACCTGGTGCTGGAGCCGCCCAGCGATAAGGCGATTCTGGATCTGGTATTGTGTAACGAACCAGAATTGGTCAGTGACCTCGAAGTGAAGGAGCCATTGAGAAGTAGTGACCATAATACAATAAGCTTCAATCTGCAATTTGAGAGGGAGTGGGTACAATCGGATGTGACAATATTTCAGTTGAATAAAGGGAAATATGGAGCTATGAGGGAGCAACTGGCCAAAGTTCAATGGTACCTTAACAGGGAAGACCGTGGAGTAACAATGGCGGATATTTCTGTGTATAATGCAGAAGTTGCAGGATCGGTTCATTCCGAAAAGGAAGAAAGATCCCAGGCGGAGACATGGGCGGCCGTGGCTGACGAGGGAAGTAAAGAAACATATAAAGTTAAAAGAGAAAAAGTATAACTTAGCGAAGATAAGTGGGAAAACTGAGGACTGGGAAGCTTTTAAAGAACAACAGAAGATTAGTAAGAAGGAAATACGCAGAGAAAACATGAGGTACGAAGGTGAACTGGCCATGAACATAAAGGAGGATAGTAAAAGCTTTTTTAGGTATGTCCAAGGCAAAAAAATGGTTCGGACAAAAATTGGGCCGTTGAAGACAGAAACAGGGGAATATATTACTGGGAACAAAGAAATGGCAGAGGAATTAAATGTGTACTTCAGATCTGTGTTCACTGGGGAAGACACAAGCAATCTCCCTGAGGTAACAGTGGCTGAAGGACCTGAACTTAAGGGAATTTATATTTGCCAGGATTTGGTGTTGGAGAGACTGTTAGGTCTGATGGTTGATAAGTCTCCGGTACCTGATGGCCTGCAACCCAGGGTACTGAAGGAGGTGGCTCAGGAAATCGTGGATGCGCTGGTGATTATTTTCCAGAGTTCAATAGAATCGGGGTCGGTTCCTGAGGATTGGAGGGCGGCTAATGTTGTGCGACTTTTTAAGAAGGGTGGGCGGGAGAAAGCCGGAAATTATAGACCAGTTAGTCTGGCCTCAGTGGTGGGAAAGATGCTGGAGTCTATTGTAAAGGATGAAATTACGGCACATCTGGATAATAGTAACAGGATAGGACAGAGTCAGCATGGATTTATGAAGGGGAAATCATGCTTGACTAATCTTCTTGAATTTTTTGAGGATGTAACTCGGAAGATGGACGAGGGAGATCCAGTGGATGTAGTGTACCTGGACTTTCAGAAAGCTTTTGATAAAGTCCCACACAAGAGGTTAGTGAGTAAAATTTAGGGCGCACGGTATTGGGGGCAAAGTACTAGATTGGATAGAGAATTGGTTGGCTAATAGGAAGCAAAGGGTAGTGATTAACGGCTCCATTTCGGAATGGCAGGCAGTGACCAGTGGGGTACGGCAGGGATCCGTGCTGGGACCGCAGCTTTTTACAATATATATAAATGATATAGAAGATGGTATCAGCAATAACATTAGCAAATTTGCTGATGATACAAAGCTGGGTGGTAGGGTGAAATGTGATGAGGATGTTAGGAGATTACAGGGTGACCTGGACAAGTTAGGTGAGTGGGCAGATGCATGGCAGATGCAGTTTAATGTGGATAAATGTCTGGTTATCCACTTTGGTGGCAAGAACAGGAAGGCAGATTACTACCTCAATGGTATCAAATTAGGTAAAGGGGCTGTTCAGAGAGATCTGGGTGTTCTTGTCCACCAGTCAATGAAGGCAAGCATGCAGGTACAGCAGGTCGTGAAGAAGGCTAATAGCATGCTGGCCTTCATAACAAGAGGGATTGAGTATAGAAGCAAAGAGGTACTTCTGCAGCTGTACAGGGCCCTGGTGAGACCACACCTGGAGTACTGTGTACAGTTCTCGTCTCCAAATTTGAGGAAAGACATTCTGGCTATTGAGGGAGTGCAGCGTAGGTTCACGAGGTCAATTCCTGGAATGGCAGGATTGCCTTACACGGAAAGACTGAAGCGACTGGGCTTGTATAGCCTTGAGTTTAGAAGACTGAGAGGGGATCTGATTGAAATGTATAGGATTATGAAAGGATTGGACACTCTGGCAGGAGGAAACATATTTCCGCTGATGGGGGAGTGCCGAACCAGAGGACACAACTTTAAAATACGGGGTAGACCATTTAGGACAGAGATGAGGAGAAACTACTTCACCCAGAGAGTGGTGGCTGTGTGGAATACTCTGCCCCAGAGGGCAGTGGAGGCCCAGTCTCTGGATTCATTTAAGAAAGAATTGGATAGAGCTCTTAAAGATAGTGGAGTCAAGGGTTATGGAGATAAGACTGGAACAGGATACTGATTGGGAATGATCAGCCATGATCATATTGAATGGCGGTGCAGGCTCGAAGGGCTGAATGGCCTACTCCTGCATCTATTGTTTATTGTCTATTAAATACATGGATAGCAAAGAGTCAGAAGCAGATGGGCCAAGTGCAGGGAAATGGGGTTAGCGTGGATGGACATTCTGTTCGGCATGGACCAGTTTGGGCAAAAGGGCCTTTCTCTGCAGTAGTCCGCTATAATTTTAAGTATATTTGCTATGTATCCCGCTATCTCTGGTAGCACCCTAGGATGTATTCCATATGGGCAAGGTGACTTGTCTACCTTTAGCTACATTAGCTGCCCAGCTCTAACGCTTTCGTGATAATGGTTATTTCTTGGTACTCACCTTTCTTAGTCTGCTTATCAATTACTGGCATGTTCTTCATATCCTCCACAGTGAAGACTGACTGCTGTGTACTCATATTCCTGAACCCTGCAGGATAGAAATAACTTGGCACAGAACTCTGGGAGGTCTTCTTTTAGTCTTTATTGATGAGACATGGCAGTTTACTTGATCGTGTGCATGCAAAACACCTCCAGGCATTATCATGTAATTTTCTGATATGCGGCTCCCATTCTTTTACGTTTGTGACTTGTGGTTTTGAATAGAAGCTGTCTATCAGCATTATCTCCATGGTACTGGCAGTTTAAAACGTCTAGTTTAGTTCAGCACTTTGTGGTTAAACCACAAACCCCTCCCTCACGGCTCACTCTAGTACCTGACAGACACTTCAGTTTCAGTGGGGTTGTCTGTCAGGATTCTGATGTGGAGGCGCCTGTGTTGGGGTGGGGTGGACAAAGTTAGAAATCACACAAGACCAAGTTGTAATCCAACAGGTTTATTTGGAATTACAAGCTTTTGCAGTGTGCTGTGATTTTTAACTTGATCAGGATTATCTCTATGTTAACAGTTAAGTGCTTCAACAATTACATAGGCCACATGTTCCCCACACAAAATGTTCCCCTCTCGCAGTGTAAACTGCTATTCTGACCATGGGGATAGCTACTCATCACTTTTCTTCCCAAATCCCATCTAGGTTTCTGTAGATCTTTGAAGATTTTCCAATCTCCTAGTTTCTCGCTGGTCTTTGCCAATTTGTATGCCTTCTATTTCAATTTGATAGACTCTCTTATTTCCTTAGCCACCCACGGCAGATTACTCCTTTTCCTACAATCCTTCCTTTTCACTGATGTATACTTTTGCTGAGCACTTTGAAAAATTGCTTTGTTATTCCTCCACTGTCCATCAACTCTACCACTGTAAAGTCTTTGCTTCCAGTCTACATTCGCCAACTCCTGCCACATCCTGTTGTAGTCTCCATTGTTTAACACAGAATCTTGGGATTGGATTTAATCTTCCCACTTTCCATCTGTATTTAAATTCAACCAGATTTATCACAAGTCTTTTATCAGATTATGAGGTGAGGTGATGTTTCCTGGGTGTTTGGGTTTTCATTGTCAGAGACCTTGGCTTTGTCATAAAGTACAGGATATATATTCACAACAATGTATTCTGGACGGTGTAAATATACAACGCAATCTTAAACCATAAATCACTGTCTCCCCTCAGTTCAAAATTGCAAAATCATTATCTTCTACACACTTCCTCACTATCTAAGTTTGGAATGCTAATCCACCTGACTATCCTGCTTTTACCGAAAATCTCCTTTGGTGAAGGTGGTGAGATGGATTCACCTTTCGTGTTATTACCGTAAGAAGATAAGCACTGAGCACAGGAGAGGCAATGCAGCCCTTTGAACCAGCTGCACCATTTAATACGGTGATGATTGCGCTCACCTCGGTCTCAGCTGGATTTTCCCGCCTGCTCAATCTCACACTTCAATTCATTGCAAGTGAAACTTCTGTATCTCTTGATTAAATGTGGTCATTGTCCTGGCATCCACCACATTCTGAATAGGGAATTCGATAGATTCACAACATATCGAGACAGGTTCATTCTTCTTCATGAGGATAGAATAGAATCCCTATAGTGCAGAAACAGAGTATTCATCCATCGAGTCCACACCAACCGATGATGAACATCCCATTCAGACCCACTCGTTCCCTGTAACATTGCATTTCCAATGGCTAATTGTCTAACCGGCACGTGCATGGACACTATCAGCAATTTCGCATGGGCAATCCACCTAACCTGCACATCTTTGGACTGTGTGAGGAAACTGGAGAAATGCACGAAAACCTTGCAAACATGGGGATAATGTGTAAACTCCACACAGTCGCCTAAGGTCCCTGATGCTGAGAGGCAGCAGTGCTAGCCACTGAGCCACCTCTGCTTAAAACTTGCTGCCCCTTATTAACCTCCCTGTCCCCCAATTGGCTGAATCTATGTTCCTTACGTCAGAAATCAGGTTGTCTAAGCGGATGTCTCAGTAAATTCCAGTGACAGCCCACACGTCCCGTGTGTCTGAATGGGGATCCGATACACACCATCCTCCACCCCACAAATTTCATTCACCTTCCAGAGACAGGGCTCCAGTGGCTGCATGAGGACTGCAACTCCCAAATTCCGAGGCAGGGACCGCACGTCTGTGGGGAAACCTGGCACTGTACACGTACAGAATGTGGGTGGGTTTTGGAGCGTGTGCTTTGGGGTAACTCCTGGGAAGTATTTCACATTGTGATTGTCTGGTGGAGGAACGTATTTGCTTGTAGTATTGATCTGTTAAAGGGTAAAAGTGTCACCACGCCCACATGGGACCAAGTTCCATTCCCAACTTGTCATAACACTGGAATCGTCCAATGAGAAACAAAAAAGGATGTGACCTATTCTCCCAAACTGAAGGTTCCTTTTCTGTCCAGGATCTGTAATCTCCCTTTCTGTTTCCTTTTGTTTCATTCTGCTGTTACATTATTGACTTGCAGCAACTGAAGGGAAAGGAAATGAACACAGAAAGGGTGCAGAGTCTAACCAGGGACGGGAAGTGGTGGCATAGACCTGTTTATCAACAACTCCATGAGAATGGGGAGGGTGTACATTAGGGGTAGCAGAGTCAGAATGGTTGGAGAGAGTAAGTGGACTGGAGGGTTACAGCTTTGGGGGAAGAAAGGGGAAAAAGTTATTCCAGCAAAACCAGGATTGTCTGCTCTGAATTTCTAATCTATACACATTCATTTATTCAGGGTGCTAGATGGTGAAGATTTTCAGACCGAAATGTCAAAATCATGTGCAGATTGTGATTAAGTTAACCAGCATTTGAAGAACAAAAGATCGAGAATCACTTAGCCAAAATCCTGCAACACTCTCCCTCCCAGCATTGTCTGTCTCTCTGTGCCAAATGGACTGTAAATGGTTCAAGACAGCAGCTCACTACCATTTTTACAAGTGTAACTAGAGATGGGGAATAAATGCTGGCTGAAACAGTGATGCCAATATCCTGGAAACGGTTTCTATCTCTAGTTGCTGAAACCCAATTGATGTTACTGCAGGATGATGAGGGATCCTGTGTATATCCTCCAGTAGGCAGCATCATCACATTACCCCCGCCGACACTCACACAGTAACACCGCAACGTCACTGGAACAAAAGGCAGTGAAGCCAAAGGAGGACTTAGATATAGTTCTTTGAGGTAAAGTCATGAAAGGGGATTGGAACGCAGCAGGAACAGGAGACTGAGCGGGTTGGTCAGCTGTCTCCCATTGAATGGTGATGCAGGATTGAAAGGCAGAACGGCCTCCTGCTGCTATCTCCCAGTTAGGAAGAAGTGGTCAGGGATTCTCCAGGAGATTGCACGTCCACATCAGTTTTCAGTGAGGGATGGTTTGATGGATTTTATTTAACAGAAGGTTTGTGAATTTGGTTCTAAAATATTGTAGCTATTTATTCCACAATAAATAAAACTAAAAGAAAATAAATGAAACTATCTGAATATAACAGTTTTTTTTAATTTCAAAAACCCTGTAAAACAAAATCCTGTCTATTCCCGGACACCATCACTTTCCAGTTACTCAAACTCCAGGGAAATATTCCCTCTCTGTCTGAACCTTTGGTTTAATTTAACTGCTTTTCAGTTCTTCTATTTGAGTTGTGAAGTGTTCTTTCCCCCCCCCCCCAGTTCTCCTACCCAGACATGTTATCACACACAACTGAGTAACCTTCCCACCATCAAAATACTCATTACACCATTTTGGGTTTTGTTAATATATAATCACCAGCAGTAAGCAACCCGTGTAACCAATTGAATATTTACAAACAAAACCCATTACGGGCAAAGCAAACTATTACAAATGACAGAGTGGGACGGGACCAAATCAAAGTAGAGTTGGGGGAGAGGGAGCAGCAGTGGAAATAAAGCATTGTATCCACTGCGATGCCCACCTCTATCTAAAGGCATCTCGAACATTGATACATACCACATGCTCCTTCTCCAAGCACAACCTGCTGTGTAGCCTATATCCTCAATCATAGGATAGAATCCCAAAAGTGTGGCAAGAGAGCATTGGCCCATGAAACCCCACCAAACATACAAAGAGCATCACACCTGGAGCACTCCATTCCTGTAACACTGCATTTCCCATGGCTGATCCACCGAGTCTGCACAATCCTGGACACTAGACAATTTCGCACAATTGATCCACCTAACCCACAAATCTTTGAACTGTGGGAGGAAACCAGAACACCTGGAGGGGGCCCACACTATCCTGGGGAGAATATGGGAACTCCAAACAGGCTGTTGACCAAGGCTTGACTCCAACCTTGTAACTGGTGCTGTGAAGCAGCAGTGCTATAATCCCAATTTAAATCAAAACAGATGAACTCTGCTCACTGTCACGTTGCTGTTTGCGGAGACTTACTGCCCAGAGAGACATCCTGAGATTCAGAAAGAGACAATATAAATTCAGTCAACTCCAGCCGAGTTAATGTGATTAACAATAACATCAATACTCCAATAGTGTCATCAGACCTCGTATCTACTATATCATGTACGATTTTTAACCCATGGAAAGTTTGTTAAAAGCTTCAATAACAGCCATAATGCTCTGACCACTTTGACGGAGCCAGTGCAAGTCAGAAAGAATAGTTATCAATAGATTGAATCTAATCAGGATGCCCCACAATAGGAAATGCTCTGATACTCAATGCCTGTAAGCCAAGGTCATTTTCCGAAAACCACTCACGTCTGGTTATACCATTGAAGATATTTTATACAGTAACCATTCAGTCTCAATTGTCAGTTCCAGTCCATGAAGCAACCAGGAACATGCATCAGTGATTTGAATTCTAACAGCAGCATTGCCCTGGCAGGAGACATTGAGGAGCTTGAAGCTGTCTTCTCTGGAGTATCTAAACATGAAACACTTCAAAGGAACAAAAATCTTCAAGAGCTCGAGAGGATAGATACAGGAAGGATGTGCTCCCTGGCTGGTGTGCCTGGAATAAAATAAGCACTAACTACGGTAACTTTACCCAGCATCCCCTTTAGCTGCATAAATGTATAAGATTTATTTGCTGCTCGAATTACACTCCCAGTTTTAACTGCTGTAAAGTTGATGACTATGCAAATGTTTAAAATATAATTTAATCCATCCCAAACCCTCTCTGTACCTGTGTCTCACTTGTGTTCACCAAGACACTCATTCAATCTGACCTCTTTACAAACCCTGCTCTGATATTTCCTTAGCGGGCTCAGAATGAAATGTTCACTGAATTGTTGCTGCGCAAAAGGAGGCTTATTTGTTCATCAGCTCTCCAAAGATTCACCTCACTGAATGCCATTCTTCTCCATTTACCCCATAAATCTTCCCATTCGCCCTCTTCCAATAACACCAGCGAGTTCACAAGTAATCACGGCGATTGGATTTGTTTTGTTTGTTCATGGGATCACGGCATCACTTGCTGGGGCAGCATTTGTCATCCATTCTAACTGCCCAAGTGATGGTTCAGTGTCAACCACGTTATTCAGTGTCTAGATTCACATGTAGGCTGGACCAGGTCAGAATTAACAGTTTCTCAGACCCAATGACATGAAGAGATGATTTATGGCCTATTATATTATTTCTGAAATGATAATGAATAATGTTTGCAGTTGAATTAAAAGTGAAAGACCAAAATGTGTTTTATTCTGATTGAGCACGTCCTCCTATTTTCTCAGATGTTATTGACAGTCTCATTCCCCTCGCACCAGACCTGTTCCAGAGAGTGTTACAGAAAAAGCAGAATGTTCAGCTGCAGGTTGTCACCTGACCGGTCACTGGACCCAAAGATTCACTTTCCACAGATGCTGCCAGATGTGCTGACTTTTTTCCAGCAATTTCTGTTTTTGTTCCTGATTTCCCAGCATTTGCAGTTGTTTCGTGTTTGAATATTGATCTTGTCTGTTGCAGAGGAGTTTATTGATGAGTTAAGAGAGTTTTGAACTATGCAACTTAAGCCACAAATCAGCCATGATCTATTGAACCGCAGAGTTGGGTTGAAGGGCTGAATGGCCTCCTCCTGTCCCAATGAAAGTTATCGATCTGCAGCTTGTGGTAACATTTCCTCTCAATGCTCACTTCACATCCATGTCTAACACTGTTACTGACTGAACAAACCTCCTATGTTTGAACTAAACCTGCTAATGTTCAGTGGCTCCCTCGACTGCCACCCGGATTTAACTCTCATCATGGAATGCTATCTCATGTTACTGCGGGAATGCCCACAAGGACTAATCCTGGAGTCTGTATCCCGTGGGATCCAAAATTCCCGTTTATTTCCTTCTTCCTATTTCATTCTGGCATTGAACTCTCGGTTTAAATCCATTCTCCTGTCATGCTGTTAAACATGCCCATGTGGGTGGACTCGAGGTAGCTGGCACCTGAGATTGTGGGGGGAGGCAGATTCAATCAGGGATTTGGGAAAACACTCAGACAATGACATATCCATCTGATTGTTGACGCAGACAGATAGGCAGAAAGAAAGATGCACATTTAGATAGGAACTTTGATGACCTGGGGCAATGAAACATGCTTCCAACCCAATGATTTCAACCTCAAATGTCTGAAAACACAGACACAAAGCTTCCTCCTTGTACCAGGTTGTCTCTCAGCCTCCTCTTTTCTTAAGAGTTTTAAGCTGTTAAGTCTTTCCTGATGATTTTAACCACTGTGTTTCTGTCAGATTTGTGACTGAACCTTTATTTTCCTGTTGTGAGTGATGCTAGTAGCAGAAACAGTTCCTGACTTGTGAGGGTTTTGGTTGGAGTATTTATATTTACACATTCATTCCCACCCTCACGTGCAGTGTGAAATTGATGTAAAACAGAAGGAAAGGATTGAGTGAGCACCCACAGAAACACAAAAGGCAGCATGTGTACCTGAGTTGAATGAACCTGGATTTAGGAAAATGTGACAACAATCACAACTAGTTAGGATTACAGAATCTCTTAGGCGCACAAAGAGACCATTCGGTCCATCGAGTCTGCAATGACTTCTTGTCCCACCCGACCTCCATAAGCCCACATTGAGTATGGCTTACCCAACCCACCGAAACTACACACTACAGGCCATGTTAGCACGGCCAATCCATCAATCCTGCACAGCTGTGGGAGGGTCACATATTATGTCTAAGTGCTCAGGATTGTGGATGATGGCTCACAAATACTTGACTCTGATGCAAATCCTCTTTTTTTCAAAATGAAATCTTGGGGAATCTGCAGCCAGAAAGATTTCCAATTATCTCATGAGGAAGAGAATTCAAAATTCGTGCCAATGACCCAGGCGGCGCTGTGAAGTCACAGAGGTCTGGGGACCATCAGAAATGCAACGAGTTGTGAACAAGGTGGGGATGAGACAAGGACAAAAAGACAGTCTGTCACATGGGGGAAGGCATAAGAGATTAAATTGCAGAAATGGTAGTCCGTCAAGGCCATGAGGAATGGAGTTAGGGCTTGGAAAGTAACCGGAAACAAGGTGAGCAGTTGTCAAAGAAATACATTGAAAAAACAGATTATAACAATATAGAGGGCAGAGTACGCAGTCTGAAATTGTTGTTCTCATTGGTGAGTGCAGAATACTGTAAAGCCTGCGTCATTCTATTAAAGCCAACACATGTAGGATAGGCCAAGTGGTCTCGATCTGTGCTGTAACATTCTGATAAATGTGTTCTGATATTTGGAATTCAGGTCGGGTGATGTTTATAAATTCTCAAATTGGACTTGTGTTTAATATTCTGGAGAAATGTTAAATAAATCACAATGATCCCGTTCTGCAGACTTTAGTCCGCAGCCCTGCATGTTCTAGCATCTTAGTTATATCCATGTCCTTTTGTTCTAATGTGATGCTGGTTACTGCCTCTGCCACCCCATCAATGCGTTCCTGCTCCCCACCATCTCCGAGTGAAATGAATTCTCTCCTCCCCTTCTTTCTGGGAATTAGTTTCAATCTAAATCCTCCAGTTTCTGACCTCTCAGTTAATGATTAGCTCCTTCCTATCCACTCGAACTGGATTCTTCAGCATTTTATCAGTTCAATTAAATCTCAGCTCATCCTCCTCGGAAATCATCCCCAGCCTATCCAACCTTTTCTCAGAGCAGAAATTTTCCAATTGTAGAAATATTCTGATCAATCTCCTGTGTACCCTCTCTGGTGTGATCACATTAACCCTGGAATAAGCGGATAAGAAGTGTGTGCAGTACTTTAACCGCAGTCAAACGAGAGTTCCTGACATTTCCCATGTCACCTCCGTGTTCTTGTGGTTGTCGCTCACACAAGAGGTGTCCTGGTTTTCCCACATGGAACTGGATGTGCACTCCATGGGGGTGGGATTCCCTAGCATGTGTTTATTTGTTTACTAATCCTAAATTAACTTCAGATTAAAATAACATTATCAGCTACCCACTAATCAACTTCTTCCATGATACTAAAGTCACCTTACATTTTAAAATCTCTTTAAAATTATTACTATCTAAACACAACAGGCCTTAATTTGCTGATCAAGCATTCAGATGACTCAACTGTTACAATCACTTGAAGATTATCTTTACCTTCAGCTACAGTTGGTGAATTGAACACTGATTGTAAATATTTGAATATCAAACGGACTTGAGTTTTATGATAATTATTCCAGTCTGACATTCTAGTTGGTTAATATCTTGAAGAGAACTGTCCTCAGAATTCCAGCTGTGCTCTGACTTCATTCACATCTGGATTTGGTTGGACTGCAGATCTTAGATTTGTTCTGTTGTTTCCCGGATTGCTTCACTCTGTCTATCACTTGCTGCTTATGTTGTTAGGCACACAAGTAGTCCTCTTTGGGAACTTCATCAGGTTAACACCTAATTTTTAGGTATTCATGCTGCTGTTACTGGCATGCCCTCCTGAATTCTCTCAGTTGAATGAGGATTGATCCTCTGGTGATGGTAAGAGGTAAATTGGGGGATATGCTTGGCCGTGATTCTGTAATTTTGTTGGAGTACAATTCTACTGCTGATGTTGGAAGGAAAGAGCTAAACACTTACACTGTTGGCCCCATATACTACATGCAGTTTCATGAACACTGATAGGCCAAGACATGAAATATGAGCAGCACTGTACAATGATGCAGGTCCACAACTGCAGTAAGGGGAGTCTAAGATCCAACTTGACACTGGAGTAGGGAAAGAAGCAGCTGATCAGATTGTCTCATTCATAATCATAAAGAGACTCTATGAGATTATTGTACTGTTGGAGGTGGGGATGGAGGAGGTTGGGGAGATGGAGAGTTCTTCTACAAAGACTAAACTGCGTGAGAGTTGTGAGAAAGAATTGATTGCCATGCATTTAACAGAAAGCTAATTGAAACTGGTTTTATCCCCAAAAGATAACAAGACTGATGATGCTTCCAATCATCATCAGAAACAAACCCCAGAATACATGGTTCGGAGATGGATGTCAATTGCCAATCAACATCCAACTTCTGCAATCATTGAGCAAACGTATGTGTGATTACCCAGTTCTGATGAACCAGAAAATCACTGTTCACTCTGTGCAGATGGACAGCGATGTGGGGAAGTATTGGCTGAGTGGTATTGTTGTGAGACAGTTAATCTAAAACCCCAGATAGTGTTCTGGAGACCTGGGTTCAAAGCCTGCTGCAGCAGATGGGGAGGGATTTGAATTCAATTAAAAATAACTTGTGAATTTAGAGTCTTATGATGACCATTAATCGATTGTCACAAAAACCCATCTGGTTCACTAATGTCCTTTCAGGAAGGAAGCTGCTTTCCTTACCTGGTCTGGCCTACATTGTGACCTCAGACCTACAGCAATGTGGTTGACTCTTACCTGCCCTCTGGGCAATTAGGGATGGGCAGCAAATGCTGCTGGGCCAGTGACACCCTCATCCTGTGAATGAATAAAGGAAAATAAAAATCTGTACGCAGTGTGAATCTGTGCATGTTCAACAATGTTGTGAACATTTCCAAAGCTAATATCTCTATGTGCACAACTTTATGATCTGTCAAAACCATTGTTCATTACTTGGCGTGAAAAAGAGAAAGAAACCCTTCAACTGTGGCTATCAGTAAATTGACTGGTTTCTCAGCGGGATGGATGCATGAGTGAATCCCTTCTCCCCCCCACCCGCCACCCCCCCACGCACAGAGCTGATGAACAGCTCCCCAGTCTGACTGGTTTGGCCAGTTTCCAGGTGGGATGGGTAAAGAATTCCCTTCTGGCATTTCCCACATTTCCAGAGTCGATCAAGTGTGTGGCTGCACTGCTGTTTTGTCATTTCTGATAAACGCTAGCAGATTGTTACACACACCGTTAGCCTCCCCCCCCACCCTAACGCCCCAACCCCCACCCCCACCCCCCAAAGATCCCAGTATAATGCAGTAAACATTATCTCCTGCTGTGGAGGGACAGACTGTATTGGTCTGAGTAGGAACACTGAGCAGATTTACCAAAATGACAACTTTATCGGTGACCAGAGCAAGTTAAACAAGTCCAATTAAAATGCATTATAGCACAGAAAGAGACCCATCAAATCCAAGCGGACTCTCTGTAGCAGAATCCCATATTCTCATTCCCACACGTACCCCAAACTCTGCAAGTTTATTTCCCTCAGAAATGATCTAATTGCTTTTATCAATCATTGATCTTCTCTACTTGCACCACCATAATAGGCAACATGTTCTGCATATTTCCAGCCAATACAGTCAGCAGAAACACTTGCTCATCTCCCGCTGTCTCAAAAACATTACATCTGATCTTAACTCTTGTGCCATCACCTATCGAATGCAGATATCTTTCTCTGCTATATCTAGGTCTGTTATAATCTTATACAGCTCTGTCAAAAATATATCCAACTTCGTCATTTCAAAGAAAATAGCAATTTCTTCAAATCAATTCAGTGTCTGCATTTTCTTCATCAGTGAACCACTCCAGTAAACCTGTACGCTACACTCTGAAGATCACTCATATCCTTCATTGTTGATGCCTATTTTGTTCCACAAATCCAGATGATGCAAGTTTTCTGCACAACAGCAGTAGCTTTATTATTGGACAGCCGGCGAGAGTTTCAAGGCGTCTCTAAAGTAGCTGAGTGTCTACTTGTAGAGACTCTTCTTCACGAATCTCTGCCTTACCCACAGAGACAGTATATTTAATAGGAAGAAGACAAAGGCATATATCAGTCACATGGGCAATTGTCAACAGATAGTTTAAAGTAGGTAATTATGAACTTTCAAAGCTTGATGAATGGCGATCTCTTGTGATAACGTGTGATGGATTACAGAAACAGATGATCGTATTGTTCATGATTATGTGTTGATGGGAAGAGATTAAGGCAGAAGGGTTTTTCCTTCAGTAAATGGGGGATTCACTTACCTATGCTAATATGGAGGGGAGATAAGATAATGGGAGCGGGAGTCAGTTTAACAGGGTTATGACCAGGGCTCTCAGTCTTGTCTGGAAAGGGCAAATTCCTTCGTCTGAGGTATGGGGCAATCCACATGTGTGGCTGCAAGAGGTTTTATTTTGAGATACTGTCAGCCTCCCCCCTTGTGAGGTGTTCTGTCTGTATTCTAAGACGACAGGCCTTCAGTTGATGAAATAAGGCCGTTGGCAAGGGAATGTTTAACCCTTGAGACCCCACGGTGTCCTGAAAGAGAAGCAAAAGGTATGGAACTGGTCCCTCTATGGTATTTTAACTTCCTCGTTCTGACCAGGAATCTTTTGATCAGAATTGAATGCAATAATTGACTGTGACCTAACTAGAGCTTTGTCAAGGATCAGCATCTTTTCCGTGAGTTTGTTCTCATTCCCCCATTAACGAAGCCCAGCATCCCATTTGTTTTACTCAAAACACTTTATGTTTTCACTCCTTTAGTGATTTGTACACATTGTCCCCCATTCCTGCTGTCCTGCTGTCTGTGTCTGTGCCACTCAAATATATATTCCCTTTCTACATTGCTTCTCTCAAAATGCATCAACTTACTGTGTGTTCTAAAGAAGAGACATATTCCACTCAAAATATTATCTCTCACTCCACACATTCTACCCCCTGGAAAACAGAACAGTGCAGCACCAGAATAATCGGCCCACCATGTCTGTGTGGATCATGATACCATTCCAAACTAATTCCACCGGCCTGGACAAGATCCATATCACTGCCAACACCTGCCTGCTTATGTGCCTGCCCAAATGCCTCTTAAGCATAGTGATTGTTTCTGCTTTTACCACCTCCCAGGACAATACATTCTAGTCATCTACCAGCTTTTTCATAAGAAACTTGCCTGACATAACTCCCTTTAAACTTTCATATGTTGTTGGAAATGCTCAGCAGGTCTTGCAGCATCTGTGAAAATAAAAATCCGTTAATGTTTCGGGTCCTTCCTCAGAAACGTGAACTCCGATTTCTCTTCACAGATGCTTACAGACTTGTTGAGCATTTCCAGAAACTTCTGTTTTTGTTTCTGATTTACAGCATCTGCTGTTCTCTCGGTTTTTATTTTCTTTAAATTTCCCCCTGTCCCTTGAAATCTATGGCCTCTAGAATTTGTCATTTCTATCTTGGAAAATAATTCAGATTATAAGACATAGAACAATACAGTGCAGAACAGGCCCTTCGGCCCTCAATATTGCGCCGACCTGTGGAATTTTCTCACCTCGTCCCCCTACACTGTCCCAAAACCATCCATGAGCTTATCTAAGGATTGTTTACAACTCCCTAATGTGGCTGAGTTGACTACCTTAGCTGGTAGGGCATTACACACACTTACCACTCTCTCTGTGTAAAGAATTTGCCTCTGACATCTGTCTTAAATCTACCACCCCTCAATTTGTAGTTGTGCCCTCTCGTGCAAGCTGTCATCATCATCCTATGAAAAAGAATTTCCCTGTCTACAATATCTAATCCTCTGATCATCTTGTATGTCTCTATTAAATCCCCACCACCCCCCTTAGCCGCTTTCTTTCCAATGGAACAGATCCAAGTCTCTCAGCCTTTCCTCATATGATCTTCCCTCCACACCAGGCACGATCCTGATAAATCTCCTCTGCACCGTTTCCAATGTTTCCACATCCTTTTTGTAATGAGGCTACCAGAACTGTACACAATATTAAAACTGTGGCCACACCAGCATTTTGTATAGTTGCAGCATGATATTGTGGTTCCAGAACTCAATCCCTCTACCAATGAAACCTAAGACGCCGTATGCCGCCTTAGCAGCACGATCTACCTTGGTGGCAACTTTCAGGGATCTATGTACATGGCCTCCAACATCCCTCTGCACACTCACACTCCCAATAATCTTTCCATTGACCCAGTACTCTGCCTTCCTGTTTTTCTTCTCAAAGTGCATCACCTCACATTTAGCTGCATTGAACTCCAATTGCACCTCTCAGCCCAATTCTGCAGTTTATCGAAATCCTCCTGCAACCTGTAACATGCTTCCAAACTGTCTACTACTCCACAAACTTGAGTGTCGTCTGCAAATTTACTAATCCATCCACCTGTGCTTGCGTCTAAGTCATTTATAAAAATGACAAACAGAGTGTCCCAAAACATATCCTTGTGGAACACCACAAGTAACTGGGCTCCAGACTGAATATTTTCCACCAACCACCACTCGCTGCCTTCTTTCAGAAAGCCAGTTTCTAATCCAAACTGCTAAATCACCCTCAACTCCATGCCTCTGCATTTTCTCTAACGGCCTACCATGTGGAACCTTATCAAAGTCTTTACTGAAGTCCATGTATACCACGTCAACTGCCCTAGTCACATCTAAATGCTTGGTAACCTTCTCAAAAAACTCAATGAGGTTTGTGAGACACGACCTGCCCTTGACAAAACCATGTTGACTATCTGAAATCAAATTGTTGCTTGTTAGATTAGTATAACTGTTATCTCTTATAATCCTTTTCAAAACCTTTCCTACAATGGAAATAAGGCTCACTGGTCTATAATTGCCTGGGTCATCTCTGCTGCCCTTCTTGAGCAAGGGCACAGCATTTGCAATCCTCCAGTCACCGGGTACTAAACCCATAGACAATGATGACTCAAATATCAAAGCCAAAGGCTCTGCTATCTCCTCCCGAGCTTCCCAGAGAATCCACGGATAAACCCCATCCGGCCTGGGGACTTGTCTATTTTCACTTCTTCTAGAATTGATAACACCTGTGCGTAACTAACCTCAATCATTTCTAGTCTATTATCTCGTACCACATTTTTGCCCTCTTCAATATTCTCCTTTTCCTGTGTAAACACCAATGAGAAATGTTCATTTAGAACACCTCCGATCTCTGCAGGGTCCACACTCACACACTCAACTTCCCACTTCTGTCTTTGATTAGACCTATTCCTACCCTAATCATCCTTTTATTCTGCACATACCTAGAGAAAATTTCAGGGTTATCCTTTATTCTGTTTGCTAAAGACTGCTCGTGTTCTCCCTTTGCTTTTCTTAACTCTCTTTAAATCCTTCCTAGCTGATCTGTAACTCTCTATTGCTTCATCTGTACCATTTTGCCTCATCAACACAAAAGCCTCTTTCTTCTTCTTAACAAGTGATGCAATTTCAGTAGTAAACTATGGTTTAGAAACTCTGTCTGTGCCAGTAGGATCACCCCACAGCCAATGACTTTCCAAAGAGAACAATCCAAGATTTTCTAATCTCTTCCAATCCAGGCAACATCCTGGCAAACCTGTTTCAGGGTTTGGAATGTCAGCTCGGATATTTCCACGTTCCCTTTCCCAGTCTCTGATTCTCTCAGCTCATGCAGCTGCTTTGCCAGTTCGTTCAGAAATGGTTTAACCCTATCCTTGTCATTGCACATCTCCAGCCCTCCCACTACCATACCCTGTGGTATCTGCATTGTCCATCCAGTCACTAATTCAAAGGGGGACAGCCCCGTCCGCTTTGCTGGGGTTATCCTTAGTTTCATTAGGCTGCTGGTTAGTACTCTAACCAATCGCTGTCCTGTCTCTGAGAGAGCCTTAGTCAGACTAGCTTTCAGTATCTGTGTCATTCCTTCTACTGTCCCAGAGCTCTGGGGGTGGTATGGGGGATGGGATTTCTGTTCAGTTCCAAACAGGGCACATCGTCCTTTAGCTATGTTCCCTGTAACATTTGTCCCTTGGTCCCTTGGTCAGAATCTGCAGGGGAATGCTTCCACCCACTGAGTAAACCTATTTATTAAATCGCAGCAGGACTTCTCTCGGACTTGCTGTGTGTAAAATGCATCTGTAATTGTTCCCATGGGCCCCTGGGTCCCTGCGGCTGCCTCCATTTTATTGCTTTCCCTGGCTCACACTGTGAACAGACAACATGCCTTCGACAAAACCTTGCTGTTCCATGCAAGGATTGTAATGGATCATCTGATATTGCATTTTATCTTCCCCAATATGGGCCAGCCCATGATATGTTTTTAATAATGTTTGTCTTAAACAGTGTAGTGGCACTGCTGGGTCATCCAGACTCTGACGTGTCCTATTACTGCCCCACCCTTTTTCCCATTCCTGTTTCTCCTGTTGTGGGACTGTTTCTGGGAATATCTTTACACCTTCCTCTCTCACTTCTGTTGCTATGGTCATTGCCATCTCCTCAAATGTCTGCACTGTTTCAGTCAGTATTTCACATATTAGATTATTAAAGGATTGACACTTTGGAGGCAGGCAGCATGTTTCCGCTGATGGGCGAGTCCCGAACCAGAGGACACAGTTTAAAAATAAGTGTTAGGCCACTTAGAACAGAGTTGTGGAGAAACCTCTTCGCCCAGAGAGTGGTGGGTGTATGGAATGCTCTGCCCCAGGAGGCCGTGGAGGCCAGGTCTCAGGACACTTTCAAGAAAGAGTTGGATAGCGTTATTAAGGATAGTGGAATCAAGGGTTATGGGGATAAGTCAGGAGCAGGATACTGATTGAGGATGATCAGCCATCATCATAATGAATGGTGGTGCTGACTCGAAGGGCAGAAGGGCCTACTCCTGCACCTATTGTCTATTGTGTATTCACCTGCCTGACTCACATACTCACTGCCTTGTTGGCGTGAGGTATCAAATTTCCGGTGAGCTATAATCTTCATTATTGCTTCTTCACTGGGAAAGTTACCTGCTTCCACGAACTCTCTGACCTTTCCTTCATGCGCTATGTGCCCCAGACAGGGTGATGTACCGTCACCGAGCCCAGGTTATCACTTGGTCATGAACTATACAAAAGGCATGCTGTCTGTCTGTGTATATGCTGACTCCCTGACCCCTGGCTAATGTCCGTGTTTCTGTCAGGGCTCGTGATGGTTCTGCCATTTCTGGGTAATTCTCCACAAAAGTCGTCCAATAATTGAACAATCCTAATATTTGCCTTACCCCCTTCACGGTGTGCGTGTGGATAGTTTTGAAATCATGGTCTTTTGTTCCACTGGGATTGTCCCCTCCCTTCCTGATTTGACCTCCCTGATGTGATGTCCCAGGTACATCTCTCCCGACCTTCCCACGCTCTGCTGGTTATTTTTAAGCCGGGCCTACCTGACCTGACCCAATACTCTGTGTAATATCCGGATATGTTCTTTCTCTCCAACTGAGGTAATGAGTTGTTGATAAGATTAAATCGACGAACTCCATCAGCCATGTATCGGTGGGATATACTGGAATATTATGGGATCCCTGAGGTAACTGGATCCAGGTCTACCGCTTTCCTCAGACAGTAGATACTAGCTTATTCTGCCATTCTAGGTCCACAGGAACACATTCACAATATCAAGGGCTGAGACAGCATTCTGTTGCAATTTTAATCCACTAAATAAAGTGGTGTGGTTCGCTACTGTAGGATACTCTTCAGTGGAGGATTTACTGAGGGAGGTATAATCAATAGTGAGGAAGGATGAGCCGTTCGGCTTCTGTGAGTTAGTCTGGGATACTGTTGGTCTGACTATTCCCTGCTTCTCTCAATCTGTTACTGTCACAATTATTGCCTCCTAAGCCCCAGATTTAATGGGATCTGGTTTGTGTGGGGAGTGATAGGGCCCTTGATCTTTACACGATCTACAGATAATAACTCACATTCCTGTTTGAGTTACCCGCCCTGCTGTTTGTGTCCTAGCTATAACTCCCCAGATTCCCTGACTGTTCCAGTCTCCCTGCAAGGTAACTACTCTGGAGATGTAGCCTCTCCGTTGCTTCCTGTCCCGGGCCTGGCCAAGTTGTTCCGATATTAGAGTTAGTGTCTCTACATCAATAGTTGTTCCGAACTGTTCTAAACTGGCAACTCCCAGAATGGTCCCTTCCTCAGTTTCAATATTCCCACATCTGAATATATTTTGCCATATCCATGATCTGCACTGGGACAGGTTTATTTCATCCAGCTTCCTCGATTCCCTCTCCAACTGCTCTCATTGTAGTAATTGAGGGGTGAGGGTCAAGTCCGTATCGATAACTGATGTAGATGCTCCTGTATTAATATTATGTTCTGCTGGTTCCCAAACACAGCATCAATGAATATTCATGGGCTATGCATTTGCGTACGTGAACTCATGCACACAAACAATGTGAACATTTGTCTCCCTCTCTCTGCCTATATTCGTTGTCTATGTGCCCTTTCGTGCTTCACTTGTAACATTGTAGGTCTGGTTACCCTCCCTGTACTACTCCCTGTGTTTCTGAGTTTGCCTCAGCTCTCATGGCCCAATTCAAAATGTAGTTAGAATTATCTCCCACTGGCAGTCCCACGTTCATAATTACAGTTAAATAAGGTCCCATGTCATCTTTTAAATACATCAAACCTATTTCAACATCACTGGTTAGGGTTTGGTCATCCCCTGTGGTCGTTACACACCTCAGGCTTCCTCTCTGTGTGATCCTCGATATTACCCTTGGGCCCCTGAGTTACCAAGGTTATTTTAGCCCATTCAGCCTTTCCCCTCCCCAGTGTGTCCCTGTAATATCTGTAAATGCCTGGAGACACTGATCGGCTGTGTACGTGGGGGAACGAGCTCGCATCTTTACCCTCTCATTGCCGGAACAGATTCTGCTGTACACGTCGGGGCATCTTGGCGTGAGAGATATTGGTTGACAACATCATCGGTGAGACTGTACCTCAACTAATTCATCTGTATTCTCCCAATAAGGCCCATTATTATCATTTCTCTATCAGGCTGGGTGTTCGTCACCAACACCTGTCATTCAGCCGGGTAAACGTTTCAATTTGGTTTCTCTCAGTTCACTTTCTTGCCCCCCTCCTGTTTGTCAAAGTTTGAATTTTGATGCACTGCGGTGCCATAAACACGGCCTTCTGGGCCTTACAGTGTGGTGGGTCATCCCACCCATTGCTGTCCCTCTGTCCATACGTGGGCGCTTTCTCATCTAACCTGTTCCAGTCAGTGTCACCATCGTCACTGCCTTCTGAGGAGAGCGGGGCACTCGGTACTTACCCCCACTGTAACTACCACCTGGCACTTTGGCTTTAAGCCCTCACGTCTGAGAGCCACCACCTTCGCTTCTTCTTGTTTCCCATAATAATGTAACACATCCTGTCATTCCTGGAATGTGAATTTGGTTTGACTTTAAACATTAATAATTTGACATTTAAATCACATATCTATAGAAGTGACAATTCTACTATGATTATTAAAGTGAAGTTAACGTGATCATTCAGTGAAAATAACTGATAATCAACGACAATGAATAAACTGAATAATACGTGATGATTTGTACAAGTACTTGCAATGAAAATTCAATTTTATTCAATGTTTGTCACCCATTGCACAATGGGCATTCGTATTAGGGAGTAAAGTAATGGAAGGGTATCAGAGAAGATAAATAGACTTTAATTTTTGCTTTACTGCAATAATGAACCAAAACAATATTTGGACATATGGTTAAACTACATAACAAAGTTTCCAGTGTCATTATTAACATGAAACCTATTTTAGTTTGCAAATTGTTTTGTACTAAGAATAATTGGAAATGAATTGTGATTATGAATTGACCATTTAAAATATATTTTGAAGAGAATAATCAGATATATTTTTTGGAGGAAATTAGGAAAGGAATTAAATATGTATACATTGGTATTAATAGTTTTAAAGTGTTTGGAAGTTGACTGGGATTATTTGATTGAGAGAGGCTGCATGATTATAAAAACTAAATCACCTTTTACATTGCATTGTTTGTTTCACTAGAATCTGTTGTGGTCAAAGATCTTGTGTGCAATGGACTGTCACTAATAGCTTAATTAATCTGCGAGTGTCAGATCAGGTTCACTTTGTCTGTAAGTCAGTCTGGAAGTGTGCGACACACCTGCTTTTCTGAGGGGAAACAGGGACTCTTTTCAAAGGAAATAAGTGGCAGTTCACACTGAGAATGGTTTTTACCACACACCATAAGCAGGGAAGTGTTTTTCTAAAGAATTCTAATCACTATCTATAAATCTGATGGTATCTGTGTTTGTCAGTTTGTGGAGGATTCAGCCTCTTTGTGCTGAGCTGTTTTTATACAAGCAGTTGGTTCATTATGTCTTAGCCAAGAATGTTGTTTACTTTCCCCTTTTACTGTGATTCTGCAGGTTAGAATATTCTGAGAGTCAATAATGTTCAATAACTGAGCATTGAAATGTTTCGACTCTAACAGAGCAGTGGCTTTGTTTTCAGCTAATTATTCACTTTCCATTTCCTGGTTGTGTTGAATGTTACAGAAACAGGCTCTGAGCAATGTTTCCATTCACTTGTGTTGGAGTCACTGACAACCACGTGGTCACTCAGTGTCAGGCTGATGGATCAGTTTCTCTGTCTTATTAGATGGTGGTCTCCTGCTCAGTTTCCAATGGCTCATCTGAGCGTCAGTCCATCAGCTGCTGAAACTCTGCATCCAGCATTTGTTCCCTCTCACCATGACTAATCCAATACAGTCCCAGCTTGTCTCCCACATTCACCCCCACATACTCATGATCACCTCAGATTCTACTGTCTGTGTCCTTGCAGCAAGTTGTGTAAGACAACTACATCAGTTTTAACCTGATCTATATTATGTTCAGAAAGATCATTTCAAAATTTGTTTCACTGCTTTTTCAGGCCCTTCGTGAAGAAGGGCTCATGCCCGAAACGTCGATTCTCCTGCTCCTTTGATGCTGCCTGATCTGCTGCGCTTTTCTCGCAACACATGTTCAGTTGTAATTGTAGTAACCAGTTAATTACAAGTTACTGACAAAATATTTTAAGATGAGCTGTTATTGGTAGTGGAAATGCTGCTGGTTGGTATAACAGAGGGCTGGGGTGAATACTGTACTCGGTTTTGATGAGAAAGTTGAGCAATGTAAGATACTTTTATCTTTATTAATAAGAAGAGGGAGAGATTGCAGCTAGGACATCCACAAGCATCCACCCTCACCACCACTGATGTCCAGTAGCAGCAGTGCCAATCAAGCGGGCTGCTTTATTCCGGATGGTATCTAGTTTCTTGAGTGTTGTTAGGGCTGCACTCATCCAGGCAAGTGAGGAGTATTCCATTACACTCCTGACTTGTGCCTGGTTGCGTTTGGACAGGATTTCAGGGGCCATGAGTTTAATTACTCTTGCAGCCACTGTGTTTATGTGGTGAGACCAATTCAGTTCCTGATCAATGATTATCCTTAGGATAATGAAGATAGTGGGTGTTCAGTCATGGCAATACCATCGAATGTCAAGGGATGGTGGTTAGGTTATTTCTTACACGTGATGGTCATAGCCTGCATTTGTGTGGGATGTATGTTACTTGCCTCCTGTAAGCCCAAGTCTGGATATTGTCCAGATCTTGTTGTACTTGGACTTGGACTGCTTCAGTACCTGAGGAGTTGATGATTTATTAACATTAAATAGTCATAAGATTATGCAAATTCCTTTTTTCTACCAAATGTCATGGACTGTATCTTGTGATCACTGTCATATTCACTTTCACTATCTTTTTATTTTCTTCCTAATTCAGACACACATGTTTGAACATCGATCAGAATAAAATTACATAAATTAAAAACACATGTTTCTACATGTAAACTAATTGATTGAAATACATTACTTCTGTATTGCCTCATTTTGACAGAAAAAAATTTATTTTAAATAACTATTGAATGGCTCATTTATTGTCCTCAATCCATCAATCTAGGTATTATATTACAGTCTTCAGTTTACCGATCTTAATGTACATCTAATCAACATCAGAGCAAAGTGTTTTTAAAATAATTTGTCAATTTATTTGTTCAGGATACAACATTTGTTATGAATTTATTATCTTTACAATAATTGTGGAATAATTTGTCTTTCTAACATGTATCGTCAGATCCATATATTATTTTAATCTATATTTTAATTTAATCCATTGCAACAATGCTATTGTTTTCAGGTCAACTATCCCACAAATCATTTCGCATCCAACACGCTTTGCAAACTGACTTTTGCTCATTTGAATAATCATAGTAATCTCAGCCTTATGAATTCAAAGAACTATAACTACTTTTCACTGCAATAATTCGTGTTCATTTCTGCACATTGCACAGTCATGGAGCAAAATTAAATTTCTCCTTCTTATAAGTGAACTGATAGATTTTTGAAAATCTAAGTGTTGCTCATATCTAATTATTGTTCAGTTCAGTAGGGGGTATAAATGTGTAATAATGGCTCAGTACATGTAGTAATGTGAAGATATTGCAATGTACAAACTCAGAATGATTGTGAATATCAATTTTTATTTTAACCATGGAAACACATATGAATTGATTTAATTATATTTCACTTCAATGCTCACATTCATTATATTTCTAATCACAATAAGAGCGAACTGTTTCTTGTGACAAAATTATTTAAAATTCATGTCACTTTTTTATGGACACAAAATAGAATTAACACGCGTTTGTTCTTTCATTTTCCAAACGCAGTGAAGTTTGAATTATAGAATGCTAGAATGATACAGCACGGAAACAGGCCATTCAGCCTAACTTGGCATTCCAGCCAGGTTTCCTAAACTAAACTAGTCCCATTTCCCTGTGTTTGTCCCATACCCCTTTGGACGTTTTCTATCCAATAAACAGTCCAAAACTCTTTTAGATGTTGTAACTGTACCAGCCACTGCCCTTCCTCTCACAGCTCATCCCAAAATGTGAAAAACACTGTGTGAAAAAGTTGTCCCTCAGACCCCTTTAAAATCTTTCTCCCTCACCTTAAGTATTATTTACACCATAGAATCTTTAACACTGCTAAGTTATTAAAAGTTGAGAGGTACTTAGAAGCAGCGTGATAACATTAATACTTTAATCAGTGATGTGTAGCAAATAAATTCAAGATGTTGTGATAATTATAATGAACAACAGTTACAAGTTGGGACAATGTTGGTTGAAAATCAATTCAATTGACACTTAGATTTTTTCTAATCAACTCTGAGGTGTTTTGACACATCTCATTTGAAGGTGGGAATTGAACCCATGGCTCCTGGTCTACCAGTACACACATTACTAGAGCCCTCCATAATATTCCCATGCAGGAAGGGCAGTACTATAATCACATACTTACTGTGTTTATTCACAGAGAAAATTGCTCACATATTTATTGTTATGATTGGACTAGGGTTGTATTAGACAGTCCCAGTGTGTAATGGACCAATAAAAAGAATTAGTAATTTCTAATAATGATGGAACGAAGCAATAATGGTCTTAAATAAATATAAATCTCATGATAATCGAGTAAGTCAATTTGTTTGAAGCAGTTATTCATCTGCATAAATAAAAATTAATTTGATTTTAATGCACATGAATTGGAAATAAAGCATTAGTCATTCAATGTGACTACTCAGCGAAAGACAACTTCCCTCATTTTCAATAAATTGTGATTTCTAAGAATTCAATGTCTACTGTAAAAGCATAGAACAAACATTTGTTAATTCTGGTTTATTTACACAAGGAACACATGGAATTTAAATAATGCGAACATAAAAAATACTTAGCTCTTATTGTAATCGTCAGGAATGTAGAAATTTTAGAATTGAAGTGAAATACAATCAATACAAGAATGTAAACAAAACTGTGGAAGTTGGAAATCACAAACAAAATTAGTAATTGCTGGAAAATAACTCAGCAGGTCTGGCAGCCTCTGTGGAGAAAAATCAGTGTAATGACTTGGGCCCAGTGACCTTTCTTCAGACTGCACTTTTTCTCACCACCAATTCAATCCAGCTAAGATTCCACACTTAAAATTATTTTAGCTAAGATTAAGAGATTGTAGAGTGCAATATTATTTGTATCAGTTGATGTACTGAGACATAGTTCCACATCTACATCTGGAGATATTGGATTTCAACAATGATTACAGGTTAGATTTTGTGAATAATTAGTTTTAAAATGGCTGATAACAAATTTGAGAATAATGAGAAAACCCTTATTGCAATGTAATTGTGCAATATGTTGGAGAAAACTGAAATATTGATGTGAAAAATAGTTAGCCATCTCTTAATTGATAAGACTGATTAATGATCCTTCCATTAATACGAGAGTTCAAATGAAAGAGAATGAGCGTTAGAATGATTGTTGGGTATGAGAACTTTGGTTGATTGCAGGTGTTGACCTGGAAAGAATGTTAATATTTCATTATGATACTGCCTATAATAAATAATGAATTGAACTGAAATGTAAATCTGATGATGGTGTGATAATTGAAATGACAATTAAATAATTTTTAATGAGAGAACGCAACACCTTAAATGATTCAATATTCTCAAAGCAGTTTGTACTGGATATTCATTAAGATCAGTAAACTCAGAATTAAAATATTGGGTTAATATTTTATAAAATCACAATTTCTAGATTATTCATCAGAATTGTTCTGTCGTTGAAAATACCTCATTTCTTCAAGAATTCTGCATTTCCCTCAATTTCAGTCTTGTTTCCACAGGGATCTGTACTGGAACCCTTCTGTTTGCGATACAATTATATAGAAATGTCATGGATTAAAATCTAATTGGTTGAGTTAATAAGTTTGCAGATGATATAACGTTCAGTGCAGTTGGGGACAATGTAGAAGGTTTTCAAATAAATCAGCAGGAAAAAGATAAATTGCAGATATGGGCAGAGCAATTAAAGGTGATATTTAATCCCTACAAATGTGAAGTGTTTCACTTTGGAAGCTCAAATATTAAGGAAAAGTAGATAGTTAATGGCAGGACCCTAACAGCTTTATTATTCAAAGGAATCTTGGCGTTCAAGACCATGGCTCCCTGAAAGTGACCATGCAAGTAATTAGGTGGTTCGGAAGGCAAATTGCATGCTTGCCTTTATTGATCAGGGAACTGGTTACAAGAGTCAGGAAGTCATGTTGTAACTTTATAAGACTTTGGTTAAGGCATACTTAAAGTATTGTATTCACTTTTGTTCGCCATGTTCTCGGAAGGGTATGAAATGCTTTGGAAAGGGTACAGAGGGCGTTTACCAGGATGATGCCTGGATTTGGAGAGGCGAGAAAAACTCAGATTGCTTTTTTGTGCAGTGGCGGATCCTGGGCAAGACTTGATGGAAGTCTGTACAATCATTAGATACGTAGATAGGGTTGACGGTCAGAAAGATTTTCCCAGAGTTGAAGCGGCAAAAGCTATGTGACATACGTTTAAGGTAAGGGGCATGTAAGGGGCAATTTGTTTTTGTACACAGGGAATGGAAGGTGTCTGGAATGAACTTCCAGGGTTGGTGGTGGAAGCAGATACATTAAGACCCTTTAATGTTCATTTCGATAATTTGGAAGGATATGGACCAAGGGTAGGCAGAAGGGATGAGTTCTTTTGCATTATGTACAGCACAACATTTTGAGCCAAATGGCCATTTCCTGTGCTGCACAGGTCTTTGAGAGAAAACTAATGTCTAACTCATATGACATTTAATCTCATCAATATTTAGCCACTGGTGTCAGAAATAGGAAGGAAATAAGTAGAGAACGAACTTGACTATAATCTGAAAATATAGTCAATTAAATTTACAGAGGTAATTTTTTTGATATTTGTTCAGAATTATCAGATTAGTAACTTTGATGGAGATGTGTTGAAAATGTTTGCAGTAACTGATATTCTGAAGCAAAGTTACCCTTGTTAAACTGAAGATTGGACCAGAAACCTGTTAGAAAACTTGAAAATATTCAGCAAGGTGAGATGCACATCATAATTCAATCCATTATTTCTTACTGCCTATACTACAATAACAAAATATTTCAGGTCTTCACCAAAAAGCATTGATTTTCCAGCCAAAGCTCATTATAAATATCTGAATGGTACTCTTTTCAAAAATCAAAGTAATAACAGCCTCATCGATTAAGAGATATCTAAGACATTTCACTAATAATTACTGTTTATGTCGACACATTGCTCGTTCATACATTAATGAGATTTCTCATTAATATTCAGTTCACTGACAGCATATTAATAATTTACTTTTTGTTAATATCTAATAATTGATCAATCCAGTAAGGGATATTACAGTGGAATTATGACTCAGTACATTAACTGATGGAAAGATATTGTTGTGTTCACTCTCCCAATTATTGTGAATATCGATGTGTATTTTGATCTGATTTCATTTGATTATATTTTTCTTCAACGTGAAGATTTATTGTATTTCTGATCATAGTAATAGTTAAATATTTTAAAGCTAAAAAATTCAAATTTATGACTTTTTGTCAACAAGAAAAATGAATTTACATGTGCACGTTATTTTCTTTATCAGAGTAAATTTTGAATTGTTGGAAGTTATACATGAGTGTAAGGAAGGGGAGCTGCCTACAGCTGAATAGTCACATTGAATGATTTTTTTGCGATTACATCCTGCTGCTAATCATTCTAGTTATCTTTTCATTATAAGAAAAACTGCATTAACATATTCCGCAGATGTATTTTTCATGAATTTACAATAAGTGATTGATATGTGTATTTATCTTTCTTTCAATTGCCATGATTTTACTTTCTAAGTAAGAGCATATGTGCTTAGTACCATCATTATTGTGAATTACCATTTCATTCTCAGTCCATTACACACAGAAATTCCCAGCCCAATTATCGTAATGAATACTGATTAGTTTTCATTTGAGTAATCACAATTGATTATAATCCCATCCTTCCTTGTTAGGAACATAATGAAAGACACTTGTGGATCTCGAGTCGTGTCACTCCTATAAGACTGGGAGGTGTGGGTTGAGTTCCCATGTGCAACAGAGATATGCCAGAGCAGTTTAGAATGGTGATTAGAAAATATCTAGGCAGAGTTTGAATTGATTTCAATCCAGTTTGGGATCTGCTTCTGTCTGTTGTTCATTCCAATATTGTCTCAATCTGCAATTTATTATCTTCAGGTCATTAATTAAAGGATGCATCACATTACATTATATCTAAATTTTAGATTTGAGGACATTGCAATTTTTAACATTTTAAAGTATCTAAATAATGAAAATAATTTTATTTAATCATTATACATCCAAGTGTTATCCATATGGAGGGGGGGGGGGCAACAGGATTTTACTTCCAGTCAGCTCAAGAATGTTCAAATATTGTTTATTCTGTGAACTTAATTTTGCAGAAGAATTTCAATAAAAATTTAACACATTATTGTGCATTTCCACACCTCACGTACACCAATCCTTATTCTCTTGGCCGAGCAGTTGAAGAGATGAAGATCGATTGATTAGGAGGCAGCACCTTGAAAGTTCCTGCTTCCCAATATAACCTAGTGTCATGTCATTTTTAACTTTGCTCACCCCAGTCCAACTCCGGCATCTCTAAATCATTGTTTCACAAAGGAATTCTCATATTTTTAAAAAAGAAAATATGACTTTAATGAAGAACTTTAACGCGATTATTAATCCCTTCCTGCATAAGCAAAATATCTCAATGTCAATGAAATCAATGCCCTCACAATAGGGACTTACAGCCACACAAATGTCTTCCTGGTCATCGAATTACTGCTCAGGAGAAAAACCGGAGTAAGTATCTTATCGTTCCTGAGAACAAGAGCCACAATAAACATTTGGTGACCAGTTCCATCC
The DNA here is from genome assembly GCF_047496795.1 of Chiloscyllium punctatum. Lineage (NCBI taxonomy): Eukaryota > Metazoa > Chordata > Chondrichthyes > Orectolobiformes > Hemiscylliidae > Chiloscyllium > Chiloscyllium punctatum. The sequence goes on from NC_092755.1 coordinate 5,230,730, forward strand.
AATAAATGCATTTGATTTCTTACATTTTGGTTCAGTAATTGCACACAAAATGTTTAGAAAAAAACAATAACCATGCTTTCCTACAAATGACCAAGGAAGGTAACATCAACATATGTAGTAGCTTGCCAATCAAGTTTCGAGTTGAAGTATTGCAAATTAAAATAATTTCGGCTTAGTACAACTGTAGGTGAAAACATGTTGATTTTGCGCATCAAAAACCTTTATCTGCTTATTCAGAGAAAATACTGAAAGGTGGCACTGTACATTTAATTTATTGTTGACTTTCTTTCATGAAAGCAATCATGTGAATTGCTTCTCATTTTCTTCCTAATTCTGATATTAACTCTTTATGAATAATGAAAGCGTTTTCTCTGCAAAAACGACATGAAGATGTTCAAGGTCATCTAATTACTGTTAAGCAGAATACTCTTCACAAGGGTCCTATTGTCTTAAACCGATGCTTTTTATGACCTTGATTTTATTTCTGACTGGTGTTTTGGTGACTGATGTGTTTTCAAACCATGTGCAACGCAAAAGGATTTCTTTCAATTTGTTATAAGGAAAAAAAACTGCTTTCCATGTTGATTTCGAATTATTTTTTACTCCCGAGTTATTTGTCGATGTGCAATAATCACAAAATTATGGAAGATCCCTGCAATATGCACTTTCACTATCTACTTATTTACTTCCTACGTCTGACATGAATGTCTAAACATTGGTCATGAACAAAAAAGTTGTAAATTAAAGCTAGATCTCAATAAGCAAACCAATGGATGGAAACATGTAATTCTTGTAATCGTGCATTTTTGAACCAAAAGTAATTCTGCTGAATAATCACTGAATTGCTCATTTTTGTGAATCATAAAGCTAGCTACCATATTAAATTTCTCAGTCTACCGATCATAATGAATATCCAATCATCATCACAACAAAGTGCTTTTAAAATATTGAATTCTTTTTAGATTACAACGTAATTTTCCAGTCACTGCCATGACAATAATTGCACATATATTGGAGTTAGTCTTTCTAACAAATATAGTGCGATTCGCAATTTAATTGCATCAATTGTTTCTTAGTACGAACACGACAACATAAAAATCAATTAACTGTTTAGGTGAACGATCCCATAATGGAACCAATGAAGTCCCAATTCAATGCCTGATTGTAAATATCTGATGATTGCTCATTTGAATGATCGCGGTAATCTCAGCCTGAAGCATTCAGAGAACTGTAATTACTTTTCATTATAATAATTCCTGGTCGTTTCTCCACATTGCTCAGTGAAATAATTAACTGAAATTTCTCAGTATTCTTAAATGAAATGATATAATTTTGACAATTCAATTGTTGCTATTATCTAATCACTGCTCAATATAGTTCAGGGTATGACTACGAAATTATGGCTCATAAATTAAATAAAGTAAAGATTTTGCAGTGGGCATTGTGAATATCAATTTTTATTTTAACCGTGGAAACAGTTGAATTGATTTAATTATGTTTCATTTCAATGTTAACATTGACTGTATTTATAAACACAATACAAGTTAATCACTTTTCATGGAACAAAATCATTTAAAATTCTTGTGACTGTTTGAAGTAAAACAAAAGGAACTAACATCTCTTTATTGTATCATGAAATAGTCACAGTACATTTTTAACTTTGGGAAGTTGAACATTTCTGGAAAGAAGGGAAGTTGTCTTCAGATGAATAGCCGCATTCAGTGACTAATTCATTTATTTTCCGAATCATTTATGTTGCAAATGCATATTAATTTTCTTTTCATTCTGTGACAAACATCATTGAACATATGAAGCTATTTGATTGATTGAGTTTCGTTCATCAGTGTACACTGATCAAATGATTAGGTTGTTTCTTATCATGAATAATCACGAGATTCATATTTAATTAAAGTCATTATTGCTTTGTTACACTATTACTGTAAATTACTAATTCGCTTTTTCAGTTCATTACACACAGGAAATACACAATTAATTCCCATTCAAATAATTACAAGAAACATCTGATTAATTTTCATTTGAGTTGCCGCCGTAAGCATGTGACTGTACACCTACCATTCCCGGATGGTAACATTATGACGGGTCCTTGTGGAGCTCTGACATTGTCTCTACGACAAGATCAGGAGGAATGATTTCAATTTCCACCTTCAGCGGATATGTGTCAGAGCAGCTCGGAAATTTCATTAGAAAATATCTGAGTATAGATTGACCTGCTTTTCAAAACAACATTAGATATTCTTCAATCTGCTCTGCATTTCAATCATCACCATATTTCCTATTTATTTTCTTCAGTTCACTGGTAAAATGATGCATCTAATTCTGCTGGTTCTATATTCCTTGGAAAAATAGTTCATGATGTTGCAACCTTAAAGTTGGAAGAGTCTAAAACATGGTAATCATGATTTACTTTACTGTTTAAAGGAAACTAGTTCAAACGTTTCAGGCACATAAATCCTTATTCTCCGGTATTATAAAGAGGAAAATATTAACAGTCGAAATTCCTCTTTAGCAAAATAACCAAATGCAACTTCATTTTATGCATTGGTCAGCTGATTATCTACATTTATAACTAAATATTGCAATTCATCTAAATAATGGTATGTGCTTAGATCAAATTTATTTTCTATTTTTTACTTATTCATGAATTGTCAGGAATTTATTTTTATATTCCATTCACCTATTCATATTAAATATAAGATTGACATACTGTGAAACTATTAGCATATTTTCATTTGAACATTTAATTTGTCTCTCTCTCTCTCTCACTTATCTCACTTCATTCATGATGGCTTCAATGTACCTTGCTAAACATAACAGGTTTTGTTGACTTTAAGTACTATCTTTTGCACTCACTTATCAATTTACCCCAAAATCATAGAATCATAGAATCCCTACAGCGTTGAAACAGGCCATTTGGCCCAACAGTCCACACTGACCATCTAAAGAGTAACCAACACAGACACTCCCTTGCTCTATTACTCGATATTTCCCCTGACTAATGCACCTCATCTAGGTAAAAACAATGACTGCAGATACTGGAAACCAGAGTTTAGATTAGCGTGGTGCTGGAAAAGCACAGTAGTTTAGGCAGCATCCGAGGAGCAGGGAAATCAACATTTCGGGCAAAAGCCCTTCATCAGGAATACAGGCTGTATTCCTAATGAAGGACATTTGCCCGAAACGTCAATTTTACTGCTCCTCGGATGCTGCCTGAACTGCTGTGCTTTTCCAGCACCACTCTAACAAAATATAATGTACCTAACCCGAAACATCCATGAACATTATGGGCAATTCAGCATGGCCAACTCACCTCAGCTGCACACTTGCATACTATCACAATGTTATTGAAATCAATACTCACACAAAGCACGATACATAAAGCCACACAATGGTCTTCATGAACATCTTATTACTGTTCAGGAAATAATCTGAGAAATTGTCTTATTGTTCCTGAGATTAATCATCACAGTAAGAATCTGGTCATCATTCCCGCCAATAAATACAAATTTCAGTTCAGTAATTGTCCCTGATACTTGTTGCTCAAAGCAGTGTTTATTCTTCATTACGAGTGGCCAATGATTCTAACAGCCATTGGTCTTGATCTTATTGTTACTGAGTGCAATAATCACAGTAAACATCTGGTTGTCATTCTTGCCAACAAATACAAGAGCTCTCCTCTTACCTTTCAGTTCAGGAATTACACATGATACTTGTTGCTGAAAGTGGTATTTATTCTTTATGACAATTGGCCGAGGACAATGACAGCAAGACATGTTGGTCGTCCTGATTTGTTCATGTTTTCAAACAGGATTTCAGGCCACGTATTTCAAAAAGAAGTAATTTGACTTCGTTCAAATTTAAATGTAAACATTTTCAGATATTTTCCATTCAAAATGTTTATTTACTTATTCAGATCAAATTTGAATCTTGCCCCTCTAAAGTGAATTTATTGTGTTTTCCATTCAGGGAAGTACTCATTAATTGGTCCTCATTTTCATCTTAGATCTGATGGAAATTTGAAATACTGATTACAGTGAAAATTGTATGAATTATACATGAGTGGTCTCTAAAAGAAAATCACAAAAGGCGAGATAGAATTCTTGAACAGCCTGTATATTTGAATAAAGAAAACATTCCTTACCAAAAAAAAGTTAAAAATCACACAACACCAGTCTATAGTCCAACATGTTTATTTGGAAGCACTGGCTTTCGGAGCGCTGCTCCTTCAACCACCTGATGAACGAGCAGCGCTCTAAAAGCTAGTTCTTCAAAATAAACATATTGGTTAATAACCTGCTGGTGTTTGATTTATAACGTTGAACAGTCCAGTCCAACACTGGCGCCTCCAAATCATTCCAAAAATAAAACCCTTAAGTCTGTGGTTTAAAAATTCAACAATCCTGCAACTAAATTATAATTCTCAGTTTATCTATCTTAATAAATATCTATTCAATGTCAGTGTAAATTCCCGGAAAACATCAAATCGTTTTTTTTGTTAAAACACAAACTTTAATTGAAAAGTCATTGTTATCACAATATATGAATTACATTTTAACTCTCCAGTGACGTGAAGTGACCCTTGGACAGAAACTGGATGTTCTAAATTCACCTACAGGCAGAGAAATCGGGACAAATACAAAATCAATCAAACTCACTCAAACAGCAGCTAGAATCAATCAGCTTCAGGATGAATCAGATATTTTTGCACCTTGACTTCCAACCAGTGCCTCAGCATTCTACACCTCTCTTGGAAATGTCAATAATGAAGGGTTTTCACACCAACACATTGGATTCTTTAAATCCAGCTCATGACCACGTGTGGATGTTTGTCACAAAATTTATAATCATTTTGCAAATCATGGAAAATATCTCAAAGCTCTTGAAATAAATTAATCATTACACATAAAGCAACACGATGGTATTCAAGGCAACCTAATTACTATTCAGTGCAAAACTTCTTGCCAGTATTGTATTGTTCTCAAGATGAATAACCACAGCAAACATTACACTTTCACACCATCCCAAATATATGCAAGAGATACCTTCTTATAATTTACACACATCTTTCCCACACCAGTAATCAGACTTCATTATTTACGACTAAGGATGCTGATAGTAACATGTTTTTAAATGTAGGCGAGTTTTCTGATAGGTTGCCCCCAGTCATCATGATAAAAATGCAATTGCGGCTCAGTACATTGTAACAGATCCCCATTAAACTTTTTCATGTATTCACTCAGAGACAATGTTTTAAAAATTCCTCAAAAAATCCTGTTGACTGATATTTGCTATGATACCCATGTTCCTTGTCGATTTATTTTCTTTGTAATGCTGACAGAAATGTCTGAATATTGATGACATGAAAAGTTGCATGGATTACATATTTTATTTCTACAGAAGAAAAGCTGAGACAGCAAGTACAGATTGCAGGACATTCTGAGAATGTTGAATGATCAATAATGACTGCATATCAGATGTATTTTCCAAAACATCATGCCAGCATTCTAATTCTCAGTTCACTATACTAATTATTATGTAATCAAAATCACAGCAAACCCGTTCGGAAATATTGAATCACTTAATGTGTCAGTGTTCTAAAATAGATTACCAATTCACTGTTAGTCCAACAATCACACAGCAATTCAGTTTAGGTTTTGTAACAAATATCGTGCGATTCGCATTTCAGTTTAAATCATTATTTCGTAGTGCCAATTTTACAATGAAACATGGATCTTTCATTCCAAGTCAACACAAACACAAACCAAGCAATGATTCCTCATCCAACACTGACAGGAAATATCTGATATCTTCGCATTTGAATGTTCTCAGAAATCATTGGATTAATATTCGGTCTTACAAATGAAGATACGTCTGATTGTTTTAGACTCCAATAATTAATGTTCAATTCTACATGTTAGGGATAGTAATATGACATTTCTAATCATTTTAAGTTTACAGTGACTAGTTTTAACACTTATATCTAATATTTAATCATTGATCAAATCAGTATAGTCGGCTATAAGTGTGGAATTAAGTCTCAGTAACGTAAGCATATTGAATGGTACTGTTTCCTCATGGTAGCGAATGCTGATTTTTATTTTAGTGCTGAAATCCTTATTGATTTGCTGCTGTAGGGATGCCCTGAGCAGCCTGCCTTGGAATTAAAACACATTATGGTGGAGGGGAGATAAATAAGACTAACAGTCTGTTTCAGTCTTCAGTTAAAAAAAGAACATTTTGTACAATCGTACTCCAAGTCCATAAGCATGCCATTCCAGACAGTCATATTCCAGATAGTGATAAGAGAATGCCAGCATACAGAAAAATTACCAACCGTGACTTTCATTAATGATAGAATAATTGTCCCAGTGAATGAATAAACACCAACTGCAGGATCGAGCCCAGTTAACTTCCACAGCTGCGATCAGGGAAACAGACAGGGTTTGGTTGTCAGAAATAGTTACTATTTTAAAGTTGCTCAGAACATTTAAAAAGTTTCTAATTACATATTCTTGAGAATCGTAAATAAGGCAGAGTGAGAGGCCCAAAGGACTGCAGCAATATATTTTTTAATCTGAGGAAATAAGACGCACAGAGAGATCCCAAGGCCTGGAGATTATAACACCTGTGAAACACCATGAAACAATAAAAAGCTGGGGCTATCCATAGCGATGTCCATCTGAGATTAGGTGTTCTACAGGATCGGGTGTCTGTATAAGGAGGGAAGGACTGTAACCACGTTGCATGTGGATTTTGTAATACAGAAAGTGTGTAAAAATACTGCTTTTTTCTGTACACGTTACAGTGTGTCATGGACCTCCCTTTCTAGATTGGCCTCGGGGGATGATCACTGCATTAACTGATTGCAGCATGAGTAAACATCTTCCACTTGCCTGAGTTCTGCCTATCTCCTCACTCTTCATTCCCTGTCAGGGGAAATCACTCCTACAGCTATGGTGACATTTAAATTCAATACAAACACTTATTATCTGTGAAATTATTACTTGCAGAGCGATATCATTTTCATGTTATTTTTTAAACTTATTTTGTGTGCAAGAAAACAATGCAGGTGCATCCATTTGTTATTTAGTTCAGCTTATACTAAATTTTAAATTATTGAAATGACTACACGTGTGGGGGGGAAGGACGATTCTTCAGCTCAAATGTCACATTAACTGGCAATTTCCGTTTTTCAAATCATGTGACCTCCAAAATTTTTTTTAATTTCATTTTGAAATAGATTTATTTTCTTCCAACATTAGTTGTCAATGAACAATACTCACACAATTATTAGTCATTTGCTACAAAATGACTTCCTGCACCAAATGTCATTAATTCGATGTTTTGTTCATAATAATTTATCATGATTCAAGTTACATTAATAAAATAGACATGAACTGACCAAAAAAAGTTGAACTATCTTCAATTGTTGCTGAGATTTTTTAATTATTAAAGCCACGTTTTATATTTTAATTTTCAGTTTATTAATCTTAATGAATATACAATCGACATCAGAGCAAAGTGGATTCAAAATATGAAGTCAATTTATCTATCAGGATTTTTAGAAACAACTATCAATTACAATAATTAGGCAATACTTTAATTTAGGCTTTATAACAAGCATAATGTGCCTTTAATATCTTCTATATTTCTTAGTGTGAATGCTACAATATTAAAACCTGTTTCATAAGGCCAATACACCCACAGAAGACCAATAATTGCCATTGCAACATCATTTGTAATATCTGACTTTTACTCATTTGAAAGATCACAGTCTCCTCCGCCACTGAAATTGTGAGAACACCAGTTACTTTGCACTGCAATATTTCTATTCATTTCTGAACATTACTCACTGGAATAGGAAGACGAGATACCTCATTATTCTTAAATTCATTAATAATAATATTCAAATCGATTTGTTGTCAATACCTAATAATTGTTCAATTCGTTAAGTGGTGTACATGTGGAACTATGTTTTCATATAATAACTAAAGCAAGGACATTGCAATTTAAATTCGCTCAATCATTCTGAATATTGCTTTTCATTTTAAACTTGGAAACACTTTTGAATTGATTTGATTGGAAGTCAATTCAATGTTAGCATTTATTGTCTTTTTAATCACAATAATATTTGAATATTTTTCATGTGCAAAACCACTTAAACCCCCATGAATTTTTTGAAGCACACAAAAAAGAGTTGGCATCTATCTTATTTCATTAAACAATCACAGGAAATGCTGACTTCTTAGAAATCGTACATTTCAGAAAGAATGAAAGTTGTCTTCAGCTGAATAAGCACATTGATTGACCAACTCATCATTTTGTTCCAATTTACGTGTAGATGAAAAACATTTTAATTAGCATTTCAGAAAATGAGAAACTTATGAACATAAAGAATAATTATATTCATTTTTATTTATAATACACAGTAATCACACAATACTGTCAAGTTGTCGTTCCACAAGTGATCATAAAAATCACGTTTAATTAAGACATTTGTTAACTCCCATCATTATTGTAAATTACTACTGAATTTTCAGTAGATTACACACAGTATCCAACCATTTAATTCCAATCCAATTATCACAATAAACATCTGATTAGTTTTCAGCCCTGACCAGCTTGGTTGGGAATGTTATGAAGGAATCTTGTGCAACTCTGGTCGTGTCTCTGTTACCAGACCAGAGGGTACAATTTCAATTCCCACCTTGCACAGAGCTGTGCCAGAGCAGCTCTGAATGCTGATAAGAAAATATCTAAGAATCGAATGAATTGCCTTTCAATTCAACATGAGATATGTTTTCATTTGTTATTCATTCCAATAATCACAATATCTGCTATATATTTTCTTCAGTCCGCTAATAACAGAATGTATCTAATTCCACTCAATCAATATTCTTTGCAAAATACCTGATAATGTTGCACTCACAAAGATGAAATATGCAAAGTATAGATATTCCTTGATTTTCTTTTGTTCTTAAGAGTTGAGTTCAGACTGCACGTAGAACTTGATGCTTCAAAGGTATAAATATGAGAAAAAAATCAAGTTCTTCATCAGTTAAATAAACAAATGACACTTCCTACTATATATCAATTTTTAGTTATTGATCTGTTTATGAGTTGTCTGAAATTTGTTTTTAGTTTTCCACTCATCTATTTATACTGAATATAAGATTGAAATGTTCAGAAAATATCCGAGTGCATTCATTTGAAAATTTAATTTGCATATTTATCTCTAATCTCGTTTATTGCATGACGACTTAACTGTGTTTTGTTCAGCAAATCTAGTGAAGACTAAAAATTGTCTAATCTTAAATAAGGTATTTCACACCCAGTTATCAGTCTGTTCTGAATTCATGTAAATATCTAAATTTATTGAAATCAATGTTCACACAAAACAGTGCACATAAAGCGACACAAAGATATTCATCATCAGCTGATTACTATTCAGTGGAATAACCTGAATAAGTATCTTATTGTTCCTGGGACAAATGACAACAGAAAGCATTTATTTACTATTCTATGCAGTTAATGCAATTGATGTGTTGTGATTCAGTTCAGTCGTTAATGTTGATTAATATTGAATAAACAATAAATTCGACTTTATCACGGATATTGACTGTACTACAATAACGTTGGGAAGCAAATTTTTGTCAATCTAACAATCTTTGAGTTCCGTTTCTGTTGTGTGTGAACAAGAGACAATTCAAATTATAACCATTTTTATTACAAATTGAACAAATACAGCATTTTAAATTTGTGAAGGTCCTACATTTTTGCAAAAGGTTTAGTCTTCACCGTATATATCACATTAAAAAACTGCTATTTCAAATCATGCGTGCTACAAAATGATTATTGTTTTCACTTCATTGTAAGAAAAGAACTGCTTTGACCATGTTGTTTTTTTGTCATTTTTATTCCAACATTATTCATCATTGTACAAAAATGACAATATTATTAAAATCCCTTATATGCCACATGTCATTGACTACATTGTTTGGTCAGTTTCAAGCTCACTTTCAAGACTTACTAATTCTCTTCCTAATTCTGACACAAATCTTTAAAGATTGATAATAATATTAATCATATAAATTGATGTAACATATCTCTACAAGGAATCCGGTGGATGGAAATTGATAATTCTTGTATTACGTACATTTTTGACTTAAAAAAGGAAGCATTTTGCTCAATAATCACTGAGTGGCTCATTTTTCTTCAATCCATAAAGCTAGATACTATGTTTTGTTCCTCAGTTTACTGACCTTAATAAATATCCAATCAACATCACAGCAAAGTGCTTTTGAAATATTGAATCATTTTAATGCTTCAAAAGTCAGCATTCATTATCAAGTCATTGACATTACAATATTGGCACAATTATTTATAAAAAAAGTCTTTTGAACAAGTATAGTGAGATTCACATTTAGATTTAATCCATTATTTCTGAGTACTAATAGTACAGTCTGAAAATGCCTTTATTTTTCAGGTCACCTAACCCAGAAAGGAACCAATGACTTCCCATCCAACGTCATTGCAAATATCTGCTGTTTGCTCATTTGAATGATCACGGTAATGTCAGCCTTAAAATTCGGGAAAATGTAATTACATTTCACTGAATTAATTCCAGTTCATTTCCAGACATTGCTCAATCACTTGCAAAAAGAGATTTTTCATTATTCTTTAATGCATTGACAGACTTTGATAATTCAAGTGTTGCTGATTTATTTAATAAAAAATAATTATTATTCAATATAGTAGGTTGCGCAAATGTGGATTTACGGCACAGTACATGAACCACTGTAAGGATGTTTCAGTGCACAATCTCTCAATCATTGTAAATACCAATTTTTATATTACCTGTTGAAACATAGTTGAATTCAATTCATTATATTTGACTTCAATGCTCACATTTATTGTGTTTGTAATCATAATACGACGTACGGATGTTTCATGCAACAAAAACAAGTGAAAAAGAATGAGCATCTCTTTATTCTTTCATTCAACAATGGTAATAAATTTTGATTTTTTAAAAATTTTAAACATTTTTGGAAAGAAGGGATGTTGTCTTCAGCTGAAAGCTTGCATTGACTCACTAATTCACAGTGTCCGTTACTTATTCTCTTTGGGTTCCTATGAAAAGAAATTAACTAGTTCTTCTGGTTGTAAATTGCTGGAAAATATTTGAGAATGTTGTGGTCTTAAAGATGACAAGGCTAAGTGATCGTAAGTCATCAGTCGAAAGTGCTTGATTCAACCATTTCGAACACACACACACACACACACATTGTTATTCTGCTGTGTAACAGGGGGAGAAACAAGTCGCTTTCTTCGGCATTAAGTAAATATATTCCACTTCCAGTTATTCATTAGTCAGCTAATTACCTACATTTGTTATTAAAAATTGCAATTAATATAAATATTGTTCTGACCATTGATCAAATTCAATTTTTAACTATTGTTCATTCATGATCTTGTTTTTTTTTTGTTTTCAAAACACCTATTCGGAATGCATGTAAGATTGACGTGCTTTGATAATATCGGAGAGTATTCATTTGAAACTTGTTTTTTTTTCGTATCTTTCACTGATTTTACTTATTGCATAAGATTACATGGTACCTCAGTGGTTGGTCATGCTGCCTCACAGGGCCAGGGACATTGGTTTGATTCCCTCCTCGGGTGACTGTGGGGACTTTGCACGTTCTCCCCAAGTCTGTGTGACATGGCTGTGGTGTCTTCCCGCAATTCAAAGATGTGCTGGTTACGTGAGCTGGCCATGCTAAATTGCACATTGTGTTCAGGGATATGTGTATTAGTCAGCAATAAATGTGAAGAAATATGATCGGGTGGGGTTACTCTTTAGAGGGTCATTTTTTTCAAACAATTGGTCTGTTATCACACTGAGGTAACAGGGGTGCTTTCGTGGCTTCGCTAGTATTATGGTGCGCCCCGAGATCTACGACATATTTGAACTGAAACGGAGGAATCCTCAGTGAGTCTACAGAATGACATGGAATCCATTTGGTTTTCTTAAAATCACTGATGATCAGGAAAATGTATACGGGGAGGACGAGTGGGGAAGGGAGGCGGTTGCAACTCTGGTGAAAGTCCAAAGGTTCCTCTGAGAGTGTAAATTCTTTCATTGCTGTTGCTGATTGAATGAGCCACTAACGTGCGAACTGCTCCAAAACATGATTCAGGACCTCTGGTGCCAACTCTCGCGCGTTGAATAATGACAGACAGCTTCCAAATGAGGCCTTTCAGAGATGATTTTGGGGTACATTTGACAGACAGACAAGTTCAAGAATTCGTGGTGCGCTGTGACACCAGCGCATCAGCTTCTTCCCTGCCTTTGAACCGGGCCGCCTGCGCAGGGAATGCAAATGTGGTACTGCTTTTCGTGGAAGGATCAGTACGCGGTAACGACACTCTCAAACAGAATGGCACATGATCAGAACCAGGTTGGAGAAAAACTTTACAATGCTTTGCACAGTAATTTAATGCAATTGCATTACATTTCCTTACAAGAGCAGATTTGTTCAAGCAAATTCGAAGGCAGGTTTGCAGTTGGGAAAGCAAGCAAGAAAGTTCCGTTCTTGTCCATGTAAAAGGCTGCGATTGAAGAACAAAGCAGTTGCGGCCCAGTTTCGAATTGGGGACACTTTGTGTGTTCGGTGAACGTGATGACCACTACACTACAGAAACAAGCCTCAGCCGCCCCTACTGTGGCTCAGTGGCATCCAGCACTGAAAGTTGAAGCCATTCTTCTTTTCATCTTTCTGTTTCCAATAACTCGTTGTTGTCCAGCGTAATTGACATCTTGAAAACAAAAAAAAAATCACGTGAAATTCATGACAAAATATAGACAACGATGTCGTCAATGTTGGACCGTAGGGCGAGGTGGAATAGGCTGGGACGATTTTCCCTGCAGTGTAACAGCTGCGACATGATCTTATGGAAGGGTTGTAAACTGAATATTGACGTGTTTTACCCTAGTTGGGGTGAGTTGAAAACTCGAGAGTATCGGTTTAAGGTGAGTGGGCTGAAGTTGACAAAGGACCTTAGGCACATTTCCCACACAGAAGGTTGTGCGAGTATGGATTGAGCTACCAGAGGAAGTGGAGGAGGCTATTAAACTCAGAAAATTGCAAAGGTAATCGCATGAGTTTCTGGATCGGATGGGTTTAGAGAGGATTGGGGTCAAATGCTGGGGAAGGGGACTTGTTTAATTTTGGCTATGTGGTGAGCATGGACGAGATACACCGAAGTATCTGTTTCCACGCGGTGTACCCCAATAACGTCGTGTTGCTTACACCGGCTTTAAAGGATTACTTTTTAGCGGAGCATGCCGTCGCAGTCTCTGGCACAATCATTTCGTCTGATCGACTGGTCACGGGAAAGGTGGTATTGTGAAACACTGCAGAAACGAACGACTTCCTTACTTTTGCTCCGACTGACCATACTCAGTGAAATTTTCCCAGACCCTCAGTTGACGATTTTTGCTGCTGGAAGTTATATCAAAAACCCTGTTAACTCGTAATGTATTGAGCGAATCGCAAAACAGAAAGCATTTAACACGGAACACAAACAAAACTGGCATACCTAATGCATTTTCAGGCACAGCAAAGCATGAAAGCTAAATGTTAGACAGTCCGAGGGCATGAGTCATAAAGTAATCTCACAACTAACAACAGGGCAATTCCAAAATACTCTTTCAAACTTACTGCAGCTTTAGTGCACCACCACTTCCCAGACAATGCTGAAAGGAGAGGCAGAAGGAACATAATAAGAATGGGCCATAAAAAGTGAATTTCACCAATCACAGTCTCGATTCGATGACCTTTCCCTTCCGATGTCTCCAGGACGGAATTGAAGGAAGTGGAAGAAATTCAATAAAATATGACATCGAAATTCATTGGAACGATTTTCCCATTGGCCAGAAAACCAAATAATCACGAGTCGAGTCACCGCAGGACTTTGTTTCACAACAGCGATGAAATAACAGTCTCTATTCGGTTCCAGTAAAAGCACAACTTACCTGGAACAGCAGAACTGTTTGCGATTTTCCAGGCGGTAGGCGAACGCCATCCTGACAGCAGAGACACTTTAAAATATTGGCACTATCCCACACCACAGTTAATTCCGCGTGAAGCAAACCCATTTTTCTTTTGTTGTCAACATCGACACAGTGGGGACCGAAACAGTATTTTAACGAGCTGCAACGTGAGAGTTGATCAGCAAAAATGTCAGTGGCAGGATTCGAACCAACGCCCCTTTCAAAACTGGAAGCTTGATTGGGGATGCGGCGACTTAGACTGCTCAGCCACAACACCAGCCGGCTGGGGCGTTTATTTTCTTGCAATTCCAATTGTGCTCCTGCATAACAAAAATGCAAAGTCACATGAAAAGTGTTCCATGATCCCTCTCCGACTCGCACAGCTGCTGGGATGTGCCCGGCTACAATGTCAATTTCGCAGCAGATAATGATAGCCCATCAATCCAGACAAAAATCAATGATAAGCTGAGTCTATCTTCTCAGACTCTTTTCAGCTACAAATGTATCTGTGAGTGCGTGAGAATATATGTTCGCTTATGATTCGGTCAAATAATCATGAGCTGCTTGACATTAGTGCAATTTCGATTCTTGCTTTGCTAAATGATTTCACCCATTGCTCGAAACAGGACAACTTTCACGTTTACAGGGAACATGAAGCACCCCGGACTACAGGGAAAATGCACAAGGCTGAGCAGGCCGTGTTCCACATCATACCGTGCAGCATCGTTTCAGTCACTGTGTCTGTTTTGCAGAATAAGGGTCCCAAAGAATGTTCTCCACCCTAAAACCGGAGGTCGCATCACATTCCGAAAACGACAGATCCCATTGTGGGGATGCTCTGACCTCGGAGCCGGTTCGAGATGCCACTTTCCTTGCCTTTTTCCTTAACCATGCAATTTGCTGCAGAGATGTTAACTCCGGGACATGAGCCACATGGATACCAACTGAGTTGGAAACTTGTATGGGAATCGACGAAAAGCGACTCAATAAAATAAATTTTGCTGAATTCCATGGTGCTTTTTAGAAATGCAGTTTCTGTTCACCTCAATCTAAAAGGCAGTTTCTGAACATAGTAACAGAAGTGAAAAGGCAATTACCTCACCCCACCCCCACTCCGGAAGAGGTGCTATCTGCCCTTGAGTGCTTTTTGTTCTCGATGTGAAGAGCTCTCACGCCTCTGAGTCACCTTCACGTCTCTGGTTGCTGAGTGAATCACAAAGAAGGAGTTTCACCAGAGCTGCAACTGCCTCACTTCCAACTCGCCCTCCCCATTTACATTTTCCTGCTCATCAGTGATGTAAAGAAAACCAAATGGATGCGATGTCATTCTGTAGCCTCTCTGTCGATTCCTCCGTTTCAGTTCCATACTGGCTTAGATCTCGGGGCGCACCTAACTACTTTATACACCTTCTCCTGCCTTTAAGCAGGTCTATACACAAACACACAAACACACACACATGCACGTCCCGAGACCACCACCTCGTTTCCTGCCGTTTATCAGATATACACAGAAGCACACTCGGACATCCCTCCACCACCACACTCTCTCCAGCCCTTAAAACAGATATGCACAGAAACACGCACACATCCCTCTATCATCACCCTGTCTCCCGCCCTTAAACAGATATACACAGAAACACACATACATTCAGAACGCTCCACCAGCACCCTGATTCCTGCAATTAATCAGATATACACAGAAGCAGACACACACAACCTTCCACCACCACCAGTCTGTCTCCTGTCATTAAGCCGATACTTAGAGAAAAACATACACATCCCTGCACCACCACCCTAACACCAATATTAAACAGACAGGCACAGAAAAAAAAACACACAGACAACCCTCCACCAACTGTCCGTCTCTAGGCATTAAACAGATATACACAGAAACACACACACACACCCTTCCACCACCCTGTCTCCTGCCATTTAACAGATATGCACAGAAACACACACACACACACACACAAACCTCTAACACTAACGTGTCTCCGACCAATAAGAACTTAGACACAGAAACACAGACATCTACAATCAAACACCACCCTGTTTCCTGCCATTAAAGGGATATACGCAGAAACACCCACATGCACAACACTCCATGAACAACCTGCCTCCTGCCATTGGACAGATATACACAATACCATACACACACCAAACTGTCTCGTGCCATTAAGCACATATGCAGAGAAACACACACACCTCCTTGACCACCCTATCTCCTGTCATCAAACATTTATACACGGAAATAAACACATATAATCTTCCACGAACACCCTGCCTACTGCCGTTAAACAGATATACACAAAAACGCACATGCATACACAATCCTCCACCACCACCTTATCTCCTGCAATTAAATAGATATACGCAGAAACACACACACACATACACACACACAAGCACAACATTCCATGAACATCATGCCTCCTGCCATGGAGCAGGTCTATGCAGGAACACACACACAACCCTCCATTACCACCTTGTCTCCGGCCACGGAACAGATATACACAGAAATACACACACCACCACCCTGTCACCAGCTCTTAAATAGACATACACAGAATCACACGCACACCCTTCCAAGACAGCCCTATCTTCTGCCATTAAACAGATATACACAAAAACACACACACAACCCTCCACCACCGCTCTGTTATCCTTCCATTGAGCAGATATACACAAAAATACACACACACAACCTTCGACCACCGCCAGTCTGTCTCCTGTAATTAAGCAGATATATACAGAAAAACACACACAACCCTGCACCACCCCTTAATACCGACCATTAATCAGACATAAACAGACAACCCTCCATCAACACTCTGTTGCCAGGCATTAAACAGATATACACAGAATTGGCTTGCTGAAAGAAGGCAGAGAGTGGCTGTCGATGGAAAGTATTCTGCCGAGACGACAGTGTTGAGTGGGGTCTCCCAGGGCTCTGTACTTGGGCCTCTGCTCTTTGTAGTTTTTATAAATGACTTGGATGAGGAGGTTGAGGGGAGGGTTAGTAATTTTTGCAGATGACACAAAGTTTGGAGGTGTCGGCAATCGTATAAAGGGCTACTGCAGGCTGCAGCGCGACATAGACAGACTGCAGAGCCTGGCTGAGAAATGGCAGATTGAGTTCAAGCTGGATAAATGCGATGTGATACATGTTGGAAGGTGGAACTCGAATGCTGAATATAGGATTAAAGACAAGATTCTTGGCAGTGTGGAGGAACAGTGGGATTTGGATGTGCAAGTACATAGATCCCTCAAATTTGCCATACAAGTGGATAAGCATAAGTTTAGAAAGCATATGGTGTTTTGGCTTTCATTAACAGGGGGATAGAGTTCAAGAGCCGTGAGGTTTGCTGCACAAGTCCCTGGTGAGGCAATACTTGAAATATTGTGTCCAGTTCTGGTCGCCCTACTATAGGAAAGATACAGAGGCTTGGGAGAGGGTGCAAAGAAGAATGCTGCTTCTACAGGAGGCCGTGCCTTATGAAAAAAATGTTGAATAGACTTGGAGATCTCTCTGGAGAGAAGGAGGAAGAGAGGAGACCTGATAGATGTCTACAAAATAATGAGAGGAATAGATAGAGTCAATTGCTAGAGTATTTTCCCCAGGGCAAGATTTACTGGTATGAGAACTCATAGTTTGAACATATTAAGAGGAAGGTTTAAAGGAGATATCAGAAGTAGTTTTTTTTACACAGAGAGCTGTGAATGCATGGAATGCGTTACCAGTGGTAGTGGTGGAAGCAGAGTTATTGGGGAATTTAAGCGACTTGTAGACTTGCATATGGAGAGCAGTGAATTGAGGGGTGTGTAGGTTGTTACTATATTTTACATTAGGATTAAACATCGTGGGTGAAAGGGCCTGTTCTGTGCTGTCCTTTCTCTGTTCTATGTTCTCTGACAAGGGTGAGTCGACCTCTGACCACCTAATGCCAACTGCAAAAGATGTTTAAATACTTCATCGAGTTGCAAAGGTGTCAGCACTATAAGTATGTTTTGGCCATTGTTGATTTTCTTTTCCTTGATGGGTTGAAGCTTACAGCACTTCCAACGCTACTGATAAAACTGTTGTAAATATTTTACTCAAGGAGATTATAACCTGCTTTGGTATTTGATTTTGTCAACCTTCTGACAATGCCCCCCGCCACCCACCCCCCACCCCCACCCCTATTTTATTGGGGATATAAATAAGGAATTATGCTCTCATTTTGGGATCCACCACCAACTTCATTGTGCTTATTGCCCACAAGCTGCAGGGCTCGTGGAGCCTGGTGACCAGAGTCTGAAAAGTAAACTTGCCAAATGGACTTCCGAGATGGTTCTTTCCTCGGTTAGGGTGGTGCCACTGGTATTGTTCCACCTACAATAAATTCCTGTGGGGAAAACTCGCTTGGCCTTTTTGAGCGCTCTCATTCTGTATGATCTGAATGATAAAGTGCAATGTATCTGATTCGCAGGACACACTACAGAAATTACCCCATCTTAGCGGACTGAGCTGCCTCCATTGGTAGAGCTGACACCATTGGTAGAGTATCATACAGTAACAGCGAATATCTTTTGATGTCATCCTCGAAGGTACTTGCTACAAAAAAGCTGAAGACTGTGATCAGCGCTAACACAGAGGCCCAGCGGGAGCCTAATGGGCCCATAAACCAGAAATCAATGGATAAAATGATTCTTCTTTTTAGATGAATCTGATTCAGACCATGATTTTAACACACTTCCTGGGGAGAAAATGAATGTGGGAGAGCAGACAGTATCAACTGGTTCCAGCATTTACAACCTTGTCCGTGTGACAACAGAAGCAGAAACCTGGAACCGTTGATCTTGCTTCTGAAAAACGGTTGAGTAAATTTTGAAGAGCATAGATATTTCTGCCTGATGTTCATGGAATGATCAAGAGCAGAGTACGGTTCCCTGAGAATGGTCTGACTTCTGGGTTATGGACTGTGATATTCTGCTCACGTGATCTGAACACATCCAAAGAAATGACTCAGTGACAAGATCTGCTGAATCAGATTCCGTGAAGAACAGAAGCCAATGTAATGACAAGAGCCATAAGAATGGGAATGTAGCAAACTATTTTCCAGACTCGAGGAGAGTGCATAGTGCTGTTTCCAGGAGTCAATATCTGTCCAAGTAGACTGAAACAGAGTTATTGTACTGCATCTTTTGTATAATGGTGCAAAACCACAGAACTTTTGTATGGGGGCGATAACTTCAAAATCCTCAATCAGGCAAAACACACAAATGAGGTAAACAACAAAGTAACCACACAATTTGGTGTTACATCACGAGGTAAACTTCCCTGCTCAAATTTTGCTCAAAATCACTCTCTGTCTAATTCCTAAGACGGAGAATCGAACATTGAATGGTCTATGTCAATACAAATTGCTCTGATCTCACAACTTCAGCATTTCATACGCCCCCTTATGTATGTCTGGCAATAGTAATTGATCCCTCACTGTGTTACTTCAGCACTTGTAGAGAACAAATAACTATAAGAACAACAGTCATGTATGTGACTGGGATTTGTCCCGATTCTGTTGCAACCAATCGATACACATTAATTGAAAATGCTTCCACCTTTCCTGTGTCGCTAATAAGATTTCATAGCTTAGTGGTGAGTTTTCATGCATTGAATTGGACCCAGCATCTTTTCTCACTTTGAAATATACAGCGATATAAAGACATGATGAAAGACACGGGCAGTGTTTACTGGACTATAAAGACGTCAGGAATGACATGGCCATAATACCATGTCGTTAGAAATGATGGAAATGAGCTTTACTTGGAGATAAAACCACTAGAAACGAAAAGAGGGGATGTAATGGGATGGTGGCATAGATAGGAAATAATGCGGGAGAAATCAGGAAAGACTTAGTTGTGTCCGAAAAGAGGTTATCCAGCTGATGTGAAGTTGTTAAGAGTAGATACGAGGGAAATTTCGTCGTTTAGGTAAGTGGAAACAAGAGGTTAGAACTTCAAACCCATCGGGCACAATCAAGAAATTTAGAGTAGGCACTTTTTATTCTGAGAGTTATTGAATTCGGAGATGAATTTTCAGAAATAGAATCATTTTAGGAGCTGATTCAAGAATATTTGAAAAGCGCGTGCAGGTAGACAAGGAGTGAGTTAGATTAGATTAGATTAGATTAATTACAGCTTGGAAACAGGCCCTTCAGTCCAACAAGTCCACACTGACCCACCGACGCGTAATCCACCCAGACCCATTCCGCTTCATGTACCCCTGCTCCTAACACTACGGGCAATTTAACACAACGGATTCACCTAACCAGCACATTTTTGTACTGTGGGAGGAAACCGGAGCACCCAGAGGAAACCCATGCAGACACGGGGAGAATTAAACAGTGGCAGTTATTCTGGGCTGCCTGGATGGGGATGAAAAATGGAAATATTATCGAATTGGTTAATATTCATAGGAAAGAAATTGCATAACACCTGCAACTGAAAATGTTAAGGATAAGAAGAGATGGTGGAGTTGGAAGGTGCAGCAACTCATTCAACATGAAATATTATATACCATAAATGCAATGAGCTGTTTGGTTTAGCTCTACATTAAATGGAGGTCAGTTAGCTCAGTTCGCTGACTAACTGGTTTATGAAAAAAGTGAGATCAACAGCGTGGGATTAATTCTCTCACTGTCTCAGGTTTCCACGAGGATCATCATCTCCCCCACTCACCTAATCTGTAATTCTGTGTTGCCTCGAGTGAGCAAGATTTGGCCTGTCGATGTAAAACATCATTATCATTGCCATCTGTTGTCTTGAACACTTGGTCACAATTACCCAAAGGGGAGTGAGTCCATTTAATACTCTTTTATCTCCGCTTGAAAAATCCTGCGACAAGACTCAACCTTATTCCAGTTTGATCCCGTTCCTCCCAACAGCAAAACTACTTGCCCAGATCCTTTACCAGGTTAACTGACAACAGTCAAACTCCACAATGAGATAAATCTAATACTTTCGATTGGTTTAATGAGCTCTTCACACTTGCAGCAAATTAAATGATATGAAACGATTTATGCAGACTTTCCCAGGATGTAATCCTGTGCTGGGTCAGCGATTTGAGGAAGGTCATTAAGCTAAAACTTCACCTCTGTTTCTCTATCCAGCTGGTGAATATTTGCAGATTTTCTGTTAATAATTGGTATGTTCAACAAAGGCAAAACTTTTCCCCACTTCAGAAACTGGAGTTTTCAAATAAGTGCTTGTTAACTCAGCATTGTTTTCAACTGCGCTTCAGTCTGATGCTTCAATAATCCCTGGTCAATGTCAGTAACAGCATCTTTAGATAAGCATTGAACTGACAACTTTAGCATTTTACGCACCTTTAAGTATTCGGCGCTGACCAGTTGCGCGACTGGAGCCGCAGACAGCGAACCTGTCACGTGAACTACACGTACCTTGGGAACTTTAACTCAACTGCTCTACTTTTGTTGTGATTATTAGAATCCCTACAATATGGAAACAGACCCTTCGGGCCCAAAAGTTCTCACCAACTCTCCGAAGAGTAACCCAACCAGAACCATTTCCCCTCTGATAAATGCAGTACGGGTAATTTAGAATGACCAACTCACCTGACCTGCTCAATATTTGGACTGTGGGAGGAAACTGGAACACCCGGAGAAAACCCACGCAGATATGGGGAGAATGTTCAATCTCTACAGATTTCCACCGAGGCTGGAATCGAACTTTTGATCCTGTTGAGGCTGCAGCACTCACCACTGAACCACAACACTGTGGGATCGTTGGTGGTGATGTGCTGCCCACTGGTATCTCAGTCACTCACCCTGCTTCCTTTCCCTGAACCGTCTTGTTCTGAAACTAAACCTAAGGCAGGCAAGGTGAAACTGACATAAATCTATGATTATTGAAGCATCAGGTTCACGAACAGGATGCAAAAGGGACACAAAAATGTGAAAAATAGACTACATCGAAAAGGGGGTTTCCGTTGGTTCCTGCGCTGTTTACAGACAATGTTACATTGCCGCTATTGCAGGGCGTTTCCTTCGATCAGCTTCAATCGGCACAGAATTCGAATCAATGAAACTTAATCAACTTCCTTCTGAAAGTTCATACAGGTAACATGAAACATATTGCATTCATTAATAATCTTCACCATTCCTACATCCAAGAACACGTTGCTCAGTTTGCATGAATATTGAAGATGTAAGAATGTTATGCAATAATAAAAATTCAATTACAGTTTAAAACGTAAAGTAGGCAGAATGCACCGAAAGTCTGAGCCTGTCAGAAATTCATGTGACCAGAACTGCAGCCCAGCAGAGTGGAAATCTGTCCAGGAATCCCAATATCCACACGTTTGCTTGCTCCATTTGCCCAGTTGGAAATCTGTGTGAAGTAGCATGCAGTCTGACAGAGCGCCTGAGAGAATCTTTCACTGTCTAATCTGAAGCCGCAATAGAAGCTGTGTGTTCTGGCTGTGAGAGCGGTGGGGTAAAGGGGAAGACACTGATATTCCGTAGTGTCTATTCACATTGCCCTCATCATGTTAATTTTGAAAACCTTCTGTAAGAAACAGCACAGAAAGAGAGGAACAGGAGTAGGCTTGTCCAAACACGTGTCCTACACACTGTTTGATATCATCATGGCTGACCAAACACGTCAATGTCTTTACCCAGCTCATCCACAACAACCTGTCACACAACGGGATAAAGACATTTAAGCAATCGACAATTTCCATGCAACTTTGAGAGGGAAATGTGTTTACAGACAGTGGGTTTCTGAACGAAGTTTGCAGGTTTTGCGGGTGGGCATCTGATTTCGGTCTGATCATGACTCCGTAAAAACTCACAACCAAGAAGGTAAGGAATTTCCTCTGATCAGTAGCAGGGACGAGAACTCCAGACGACAGGAATTGGCGATGAATCAGCACAACAATCAATGATTCAGCTGAAAACTGAACTAACCTCCAATTCTGGTGAGGTTCAACCCACAAACTTTCAATAGCAAAGGTACCAAATTTGTAGCAATCGAACACGCTTTTCATTGCGCCACAGAGCTGCAGTCACCACAATTTTACTGCACCCAAAGTTGCGGTTGTCGGAGAAAATGTCAACAATCACCAGGAGATGCGGGGAGTTTTTCAAGGAGTAAATCTTTTATTTGCAAACAAAAACAGTGACATTCAGAAAACAAATGTTTGAATCGCCCTGAACCTCAGGATCCATGGCATAGAATCATATGGTCATTGATGTATGCAGCATGGAAACAGAACCTGCTGTCTAACTTGTCCATGCCGAGCAGATATCCCAACCCAATCTAGTCCCACCTACCAGCAACTGGCCCATATTCCTCCAAACCCTTCCTATTCACATGCCTCTTAAATGTTGCAATTGTACCAGCCTCCACCACATCATCATTCCATTCACGTACCACCCTCTGTGCGAAAAAGTTGTCCCTTGGGTCTCTTTTTTAATGTTTCCCCTCACAATCTAAAACTATGCCCTCTAGTTGTGAACTCCCCGACCCAGGGAAAAAGACTTTGTCTATTTATAATGTCCATGCTTCTCATAATTTTGTAGACCTCTTTAAGGTCACCCCTCAGCCTTTGATACTCAAGGGATAACAGCCCCAGCCTGTTCAGCCTCTTCCTATACCTCAACGTCCAACCCTGGAAACATTCTTGTAAATCTTTCTGAACCCTTCCAAGTTTCACAACATCTTTCCGATAGGAAGGAGACCAGAATTGCTCGCAATATTCCAACAGTGGTCTAACCAATGTCCTGTACAGCTGCAACATGACCTCCCAACTCCTGTACTCAACACACTGACCAAAAAAGGAAAGCATACCAAACGCCTTCTTCACTATCTTATCTACCTGCTACTCCACCTTCAAGGAGCTATGAACCTGCACTCCAATTTCTCTTTGTTCAGCAACACTCCCTCGCACCATACCATTAAGTGTATAAGTCCTGCTTTCCCAAAGTGCAGCACCTCGCATGTATGTGATTTTAGATTAGATTACTTACAGTGTGGAAACAGGCTCTTCGGCCCAACAAGTCCACACCGCCCCACCGAAGGAGAACCCACCCATACCCCTACATTTACCCCTTACTTAGCACTGCTGACAATTGAGCATGGTCAATTCACCTGACCTGCACATCTTTGGACTGTGGGAGGAAACCGGAGCACCCGGAGGAAACCCACGCAGACACGGGGAGAACGTGCAAACTCCACACAGTCAGTCGCCTTAGGCGGTAATTGAACCCAGGACTCTGGCGCTGTAAGGCAGCAGTGCTGACCACTGTGCCACCGTGCTGCGCACGAATTAAACTCCATCACTTCTTACCTTTTCTTGAATCATGTTTTTTAGCTTATCAGAATGCCCAACTGTGTTAGTCCGAATTACCTCACTCCAGCTCTACAATAAACCAATAGTGTTAGTTCCCATTATCGTTCTACTTCTGCCACTATGGTTTTTCATAATTCTACTTAATATTATTCGACTGTCACTATTAGGTTTTCTACAGCCACCTGTGCTACAATGAACTTTCATCCCAGACTAACCTGTCATGATGACATCCTTACCTACCCCATCTATCACAATGTTTCCCTTTTCCAAGCTGACTCTACTAACTACTGATTAGGTATTTAATGTCATATCTTTCAGTCGACAAGCGTGTCAGGCAGGCTGACTTAGCTATCAATTAATTATTTAAAGTCATATCCTTAGTATGTATTGTCACGACTTGTCCCAAACTGCCATGATGATATTGAGTAGGCGAGGCTGACTTTACTGATTGTTATTATCTCAGCCTGCCATTTTAACCTTTCAGCCCAGTCTGACTCTGCTTATTGGTGTAGGAGCGTTCCACTATTCTTATCCCATCCTGTCACACTGGCTCCATCCTGCCCCAGTAACCTTTTGACGAGTGTAACTTTCCGCAGACCCCTTGCAACAGATCGCCAGTAGTTACCATGCCTTTACCCTTCCCATGCTTTCATGCTCTGTATTTTCTGTACAGTGTTCGGTTCTTTCATCAGACATCTGTTTAGATTCACCACACTTTCCATTACCTGATCCTTATCCATGTGTGCTCTAGCTTCTCAAGTATTCAGCTAAATACTCCTGAAATGTTTTGCTGACTCATACCTTTACCACACGTTCAAACAGTGAATTCCAAATAAACAACACTCTAAGAGTGAAAACGCTCTTCCGAAATCTCGTCTGAGCACCCTCTCCCTTGTGTTTAATGGAGATCACTGGTTGTTAACTCTTCCCATAGAAGTTTGTTCCTATCACACATACCGATCCCCTTAATGTGTACCTTAATCACTTCCTCACTCAGCCGTCTCCGCTCCCAGATAAAGAGCCTGAGCAGAGCTCGTCTATCTTCGCCATGGCGATAGTGTCGTGCTGGAAATGTATAGCAGGTCAGGCAGCATCCGAGGAGCGGGAGAATCGACGTTTCTGGCAAAAGTCTTTCATCAGGAATGAGTCTTGTGGGTGGGGCTGGGAGATAAATGGGAGGGGGTTGGAGTTGGGTGCAAGGTAGCTGGGAAAGTGAATGGTGGTTCGAGGCAGGGGAGAAGGTGATATGTCAGACGGGGAGAGATGTATGGGTCCGGAGGGTGGTGCTGAGTTTGATGCTTCAGACTGTGATAATGTGTAGCGAGGGGTAAAGTGGAAGCCATTGAAATCCACATTTTGCCATGTGGTTGCAGGGTCCTAAGACAGAATATGAGGCGTTCATCTTCAAGGCCTCAGGTGGTAACGGTTTGATGGTGGCTTATGCCCTAAACGTTGATTGTCCTGTTCTGCAATTCACATGACAGGATCGATGTGAATAACAAAGACTAAAAACAGGACAAAGACGTACAGATAAAGAGTTAATGGAATTAGACACAGTGCGTACAGAAACCATTTGGCCAGTTGAGTCTGCACTGTGCCATGGAAGAGATTCACACTGCCCCAATCTATCTTTCTAAATCCGCATTTATGATCCACCTATAAAAATGGAAATTTTACCAAAAGCTCAGCGAGTCAGGGAGCATCAGTGGAGAGAAGTTAGAGTTAACATTGCATATTAAAAAACAGTTCCGAGGAAGGGTCTGTTGACCTGAAACGGTCATTCTATTTTCCTCCAGCTGCAATTCTGACTTTTGACTCTGATTTACAACACTTACAGTCCATTTAGATTTCGTTTGCCATTGACATGAATTGCACACCTTTGCATTTTGGGAAGGAATCGGAGCAGCCAGAGGAAACTCGCAAGGGAGAGAGAGAGCATGAGAGTGCAAATTCCACACAGTCAGTCAAACAATTCTGGAATCGAATGCGGGTTTCTGATGTGGAAATGTGCAGTTCTACCCACTGATCCATCCCAAAATGCAAGCATTCATCCTGGAAGCGCATTGAACCGGATCTCACGCAGCGACATGCGGTGGTACTATCCAGGAATTTTATGCAAAAAGAAGCCTATTTGGTATTACTGGATATTAACATTCGCTTAACTATCCGAACACTTTTTAAAATCACTTGGCCTATAGCATCGTCTGTCTTGGCATCTTAAAATTCACATCTGAATACTTCTGAAAGTTATGAGGATTTCTGCATCTCCAACCTTTGTATGCACTGAGTTCCATATTTCAACCAACTGCTGTTTCAAAACATTTGTCTGCACATTCACTCTTCTATCCTTAAGTCTAAGCCACCTTCCCTTCCCCCCGTGATCGATCTCACCATCAAAGAGAAACGTTTATTTCAGTCTACACCATCCGTACTCCTGATTATTTTTTACATCGCAATCATGTCTCCTCTCAATTTCTTCTGCTTTAAGAAAAACATCTCCAGACTATCCAATTTCTCTTTATAATTGAAACTCTTCTACCCAAACAATATCCTGGTAAATCTCTCCTGCATCATTTCCAGTGCTATCATATCCGTGGTATCATGCGAATTGCAGAACTGCACACAATAGACTAGATAGAGCCAAATGAGCAAGTGAAATAAATGATGTAGAAGTCCACAGAAAGAGGTACTTCCAAATAAATTTTCTTTTCTTCACTGCTACCCTGTGTCCTTTTGCTGAGCCGGATGTTCCAATACACTATGGTCCATGTTGTAATAGCTGCGACATTAGAAATGATCACACTACCACGGTATCGAAATGGAATTACTGCTTTGAAAGTGGGGACATGGTTCTTATATGATGGTACAGAGGCGCATGAAATGCCAAAGGTGGGAGTGTTCCTGGTGAAACGCGGGGAGGAAGGACATATTTGTCTCCGTTTATTAGATTATTAAGATATAACAGCAGAATTAACCCGCACTGCAGATTGGCTCAGCTGAAGCGTGCTGGAGGTCGATTAATTGAAATCATTCTCTGAAATTTTCCTTAACAATGCGCTGTTTTTTGACTTTGACAGTAAGAGCTGTTTTTGATCACATCGTCTCCAAATCAGCCTTTTGCTCCTAGTAAACATTCCAATCCAGCATATATCACTTTCATTCTGACACAGCCGCATGTCAGATTCGAATTCCCTCTGTGATAATTGGAATTGACCATATCATTCTCTGAGATGTAGCAATGTAGCATGCAGTTGGTAGTGTAGTGAACACAGAGGAACAGAGAACACAGAAAATTTACAGGCCAAGAACAGACCCTTTGGACGTCAAAGCCTGAGCTGATCCACTGTCTAAACCTATCACTAAATTCCAAAGCAACTGTATCCTTCTGCACCCCATCTACTCATGCATCTGTCCAGACGCACCTGAAATGAATCTACCGTGCTTGCCTTTACTACATCTGCTGGCAATGCCATCCAAGTACTTACCACCCTCTTAAACTTTTCACCTCTCATCTTGAACGTGTGACATCTCATTATTGAATCCCTCACCTTGGTAAGAAGCTTAACACTATCCACCTTGGCTATACCCTTCATGATTTTGTAGACGTCAATCAGGTCCCCCTCAATCTCGTTTTCTTTCATAAAAACAAACATTACTTACTCAACCTCTCTTCAGAGCTAGCATCTTCCATACCTTGCAACATCCTCATAAACCTTCTCTGCACTCTTTCATAAACGTTCAAATCGTTTTGGTAATTTGGCGACGAGAACAGTACACAGCATTCTAAATGCGGTTGAACCAAAATCTTGTACAATTTTAACATGCCAGCTCTTATGCTCAATGCCCTGTCCGGTGAAGGCAAGCACGTCATATGCCTTCTTGTCCACTCAATCCACCTGTGCAGCTACATTCAGGGTACAAAAGATCTGAACTCCCAATCGCTCTGCTCATCAACTTTACCCAAGGCTCTTCCGTTTACAGTATACTTCGCTCGAGAATTAGACTTCCCAAAATGCATTTCCTCACATTTGCCTGGGTTCAACGCCATCTGCCAATTCTCCGCTCAACTCTCCTGTCTATCTATATTGTCCTTCATTCTTTGACACTCCCCTATGATTTCTGCTACTCCACCAATCTTCGTGTCATCTGCAAATGTAATGGCGATATTTGGGCCAGCAACCCTTGGAGAATGGAGCATGCCAGCTGGTAGTAATTAGATTTGATGAATAAAATCTGGAATATAAATCCGCTCAGAGGAACAGTGACAAAAGGTTTTAATTTGCTGAAAACCCATTCATTCATTTCCCTTCAAAAGGGAAATCTGCCGTCCTTAACGAGACCTGCCAATATATGACTCCAGCCGCACAAGAGGACGGTTCACCCATAAATTCCTTCTGACTCAGGTCAAGGAGAGTTAAGGATGAAAAACAAGTGCTGTTCAGATTAAGATGGGCACACTCCAATGGAGAATAAGAAAGGATAAAAAGATACATGGATGACAGCGATAATTGGGAGTCGTCTCAGCGTGGACTCAAATTCAACTGCTTATCTCAACTAAACAAACACAAGGATACCCACGCCGTAATGAAGTCAGGTCCATGCGGGCGGGGTCTGTAGGAAGGGATTCAATGACCAGCTGAAGTGTAAACTCACTTGCTCAGTCAGAACTTGGACAGGTTATTCAACACTCCCACATGTGAGAGGGAATCTGTCAGGAGACCAAATTGTTTGTATAGTTGACTATGATGAATAATTTCAGGGACCGCAGGGATGTAACAATGAGGTAGAAAGGAAAAATGGCGAATGTAACTGAATCCATACCAATAAGTGGTAATGAATTTGGGGAGTTGAAACAATAACAGTGGGGATTCTGAGTGGTTTACAGGAACAAAGAGATCTTGGAGTGGAAATTCACAGATCTCTGAAGATTGTTGGACAGGGAGATCAGTTGTTCGAGAGGATTTTTGGATATTTTCTATTGTTGACCACAGGCTTAGGATGATATTCGATCTTTAGCAAGCGCCAGTTTAGGAAACAACCAAAGGAATGTGCACAAATCTGGTCAATGCAATAGTCATTTTTAAAAAAAAATTGTACTATAAAAGGTGAAGGGCTGAAGTATAACTCATTGACCATTAAGACCGCTTCATCACTCAATGAATTTACCACTGACTCCTCTCCAAGTCATGCTGATATGTTCCTTGGAGGGTAATTTGCAAACGGTGACGTTTCAGTGCATCTTCAACCTTGTATTATAGTCAGTAAAGTTTTTGAACATTGAAGGTTCTGTCAACAAAACCTGGATGACGTACTCCAGTGAATCTTCTCGGTGGTGCACTCTGCTTCAATTGTGCCTTAGCAATTAAGGGAATAAATATTCAGGTATTGAAGAATGTGCAGTTAAGAGACTGCATTGTCGTGGAGGGTGTCCAGTTCCTTCAGTGGTATTGAAGCTGCACCCACCTAGGCAAATGAGAGAGTTCTGGTAAAAATCTAATTTGTGCGTTGCGGACAACGTAGGCTTCACGGAGACGAGAATTGAGTTAATAATCAAACAAAGTCGAGCAACAGACATATTATTGTAGTCAACTTCTTCATATGTGCGGTCAGGTTCCATTTTTCCTAAATACTAGCTCCCAGGACGATTACACGGAGGAATTCAGTTACAATGAAGCCATTGAATTTCAATCGAATATCTTTAGTTTCTCATTTGTCAGAGTTATCATTGCTGCATTTGCTCCTTTTGTGGATCAATCCGATTTCAATCGCTTTCTGATTTCAAGTTCCAATTCCCATCTGCGCCTGAACTTTCAACCTGTTTCCTCATCGAAATTTCTCCACCTGTCTTATAACTTCGTAAGGACGCTGTAAGGGCCAGCAGAGATTTACAAACATGTTGCTAACTCTGTATAAAATGAAGCTTCTTGGAATGATTGTTTAGGCTGTGATTATTCTACTTGAAACAAAGGAGGTGGAGGGGAGCTCTATAATCACATAATAACAATTATAAACGTTCAATATTTACTGGATCTTGGCAAGTTAGATACAGGCAGGTGGCTTGCCCTATGGTGTGAGGAGAGCACCAATCGAAATGAACACAGAATTAGGTATTGCCTACTTATTTAAGAAATGATGAGAAATTTCTTTGCTCAGGGGACAGAAAGTCAGTGGCAATTTGTGGCACCCACTGTTGAGGTTGAGTTGTTGGGTATTTTCAAACTGTGCCAGATAGTTAATCAGAAATATGATGAAACCTTGTCGAGGGAAGTGAGCAGAATCGAGTTGAAGATTATCAGATCAACCAGGAGTTCATTGAATGTTGGGGCAGACTCGATGGGCTGAGTGGCATACTTCCACTTTGTTTAACATTTGGTCTAATGCCTTATTTTATTCGTAAGCTCAGAATTGTGAGAGGGTGAGCTGAAGTGATAGGAAACGTTTATTAAACAGATCAGACAGATCAGGAACAAGGCTCATAAACTCAGGAAGAAGAAATGTGCTGTGGCCTGGGTGCAACAAATGACACTGGGCACAACACAAGTGGCTGTGTCCAGAAGCTGGGATTGCTGAAGAAAGGTGGTAGACCTTTTACAGTTGGCAAGTCAGTGATCACGCTGGATGATGGATCGTTGTATGGTTCACACACAGCAGAAATTTGTGGAAGAATGAAAGGTTCATTTCATTGGAGAAGCTTTCTGCGGTTCCGAGTGACTGTTTGAAATACTGATCAAATCATTTTGTGAAGTGTTAGGTTAAAATACTCATGTACAACCCCACTGGATAAAGTTGTGCTCCTGATCTCTTGTTATCTGTTTGTCTTTCTTTCGATGTAACTTCATAGAAAGACAAGATGGAATGTGGGCCCGAAAGAAAAATGCGTTCATTCTTATTACAACAATTTAATGCACAATTGAATAGAATGACTGCTCTCGCTCTTCATTTCGACTTTAATGTGGTGTCGATTGCTCGTCAATCTCCCGTGCAGTGAAGGGCAAGAACAAGATTCTCGACCCAATCTGACTTGCAAAGGAAAACTGCTGGAGCGGTTTGTGAAGTTCGCAACCAGAGTGTGACTTGAATCCGTGAATGTGGAGAACTAAGTATAATAACCCACCACCATAATCGCTCGGTCTCCTCAGCACATTTTGTAAAGCGGTGACATGTGACCTCATCAAGTTACATGCAGTGAAAGTCATGGATGAGAAATTTCCAGAGCGGAATCGAATCCACGCCAATGTGTTTCTGCTTTCACCAGAATTATAATGACAGCAAATTCCAATAAATAGCCATGCTGGTCAGAATGAATAGCTGTCATTGATACATTCAGAGTCCGAACTTGTATCAGAATCAAACAGAAAACAAGACTTTTACGTCATATTCTCACCTTCATTTGACTCATAATTTCTTCAGTCACTTTCTCTCTCACGTGAAGAAGCCGCCATGGAGAGGGAGATAAAGACGATGTTGTGGCTCAATGGCCTTTTTGATATGGCTGAACCTGAATTGGATTAAACCGCAAGAAACGCTGTTTGTTCGTTTCATTTTAATTTTGCTGCAACCTGACAATGTTCATTGTAATATCGGAAGAGAATTAGATTAATCTCATTGGAACGATTAATGTTGTATTCAAATTTGCTCCGACTTTATTTCAGCTTAAGGAGAATACTCCTTAGACAAGCAAAGGTTTAAAGTGCAGTTTTGTTGCTCGTTACTTTGGCAGATTTCACCGAGTATTAAATGGACCAAACATTATGGTGTTTGTCCTCACATCTGAACGCAGGTGATTAAACCACGATGTCGATCTCCAAGCAACTAGTCACTTCCTATTCATTATGTAATATCTTCCCATCGCAATAAAAAGAATCCGCTCAGTTCCATTTTCAATGCTTGAAGTGGAATATTATGCCAAATCTTTCTAAACTTAGACTTTTGGAATCGAATCTTATTCAGCTGCAAATCTTCACGAGATGTCTTTACATTTAAAGTCAATCTAATTAGACATTGTTTCCCGGTAACTTCCGACGACTACACCCCAACCCTACTCGTTTACCGCGCCACACGCTGTCTCTCTCCTTGTGAAATTTATTCCTTGTATGTCGCCAAATGTGCCTTTTCAAATATTTTGAAAAACAGATTCTCGGAGAGACAGCGATTCTGTTCCCATCATTTCTTTGTCCTTCAAAGGTTTTATTCAAAGTATTTGAATGCCTGACATCTAGAAGTTTAATTACTTGAAAGAGGGAATTTTCCACCCATTTACTCTGTCCAAGCATTTCATAACCGGAAAAAAAACCCCAATAAGTCTTCCTTGGTTCAGGGATAACTGTTCTCAATTGCCCAAGAAGACAAGTGAATAAAATCTCATCCTCAGTACACCCCGTCAGCATCTTCTCCAATGGTTTTACACCCCACTAAACACCAACATTATCAATTCATAGAATCACAGAATCCTACAGTGCAGAAAAAGCATTTCAGTCAATCGGGCCGGTGTCGACTCTCTGAAGGTCATCTCACCCAGACCAAGCTCCCCTCCCTATTCCCGTATATTTCACCTGAGGAAGAGTGAGCTCTCCCCCTTGTGATTTCAAATAAACCTGTTGGACTATAAGCTGTCGGCCAGTGACTTCTGAACTTGTCCCCGCGTTACCCATGGCAAATTCACCTAACTTACTTAATTCACTCCCTGGACACGAGAGGGCAATTTAACTTTGTCAATCAACCTAACCATCCCACAGCAGTGCGAATTACTGAGACAATGTTCCATCACAGTGAACAACTGCTGTATCATTTTATAATGGCTTTATAACCTGGTCACAGGCTCATCAAAACAAAAGGACCGAAATTCAATGTATCGAATCGCTACTCTGTCCTTTAGAATTTAATTCGTGCTGCGGGAAATGTTTCTGCACTCATATTTGAATGTGTTTATGTTGTTTCTATGTCAGCTTCCTGCTTCTAGTAAATACTTCAATCCAGAACAAGTCTGTCACATGCTTTTCATTCCAACACAGTCACAAGGTGTAGTTTGCAAAAGTCACGTGTTTGGCCATTCACTGACAGTCTGCCTCCCTGAGAGCTGCAGTCCTCCCCACCTTTATTTAGGCAGCACTGTCCTTCGTGTGATATGCCCCATCGAGAATGGAAGGACAGGTATCAATACCCGCCCTTGGAAATGGAGCCACAGTTTTAAAACGTTTACACTGTCCCCAGCAGAAAATTTAGCCCTGTGACAGGAGGGACAATAACCATTATACTACCGAGGACAAGAGTGTCAAAGGAGGTCCTTCAACCAAATGTGGCCACACTTGTCAAAAACAACTGCCTAATGAACTGAATCCCATTTCAGAAAGCTTATCCCACAGCCTTATATGTCTTGGCATCAAAAGTTCACATCGGAATATTTATTCAGGTTATAAGGGTTTCTGCCACTCTGAAAAATGCGGACAGTGTATTCCAAATTCCAACCTTCCACTGGCTGATAAAGCTTTTTCGTACATCTTCTCAAAGCTTTCTGTCTTTCTCCTTAAATCTCTGGCCCCTGCTGATCAATCCCTCCATCAATGGGAAACTCGTTCAGTCAACCCTGTCCATACCCTAACTCAATCATTTCTTGTCTACATCTCCTTTGCACTGCGACAACACTCCACTCTGTCCTGTCTTTCTTCCTAACTGAAACTCTTCAGCCCAAACAGTATCCCGGTAAATATCTCCTGAAATTATGTCAGTGTAATCACATCCCTGCTATAATGTGACTTGCAAAACTGCACGCAACACTCTTGCTTGAGACTAATGAGCATTTGTTTTAAAATTTCTGCATTAGTATAAGCGCGATTCTGGAGAAGCAGAATGTATTACCAAATCCGAATTGCCCAGAGGGCAGTTGAGACTCAACCATATTGCTACGAGTCTGAAGTCACATGCAGACCAGACCAAGTAAGGATAGCAAATTCCATCCCGAAATGACATCAGTGAAACAGATTTTGTTTTCAAAAATTGTCAATGGATCTATAGCAGTCATTAGATTCTTCCTCGCAGATATTTTTTGAATCCAAATTTGACAATCATGGCATGGAGGGATTAAAGCCCGAGTACCCAGACTATTACCTCGGTCTCTGGATTATCAGTCCTATGAAAGTATCACAAGACCAACGCAGAAAGCCATAAAAGCTGATCTTTTCCAATAAAATGTCTTTTCACCAAAACTGCACTGGATATTTTCCATGAGCTTGACGCTCCAATTGTCTCTGGCCTATGTCAGTAAAAGCTGCTACATGGGGATTGATTTCACAACCGCGGTATCCAAATGGATCGACTTGTTTGAAGGTCCTAATGGTGGAGTTGGGGCACGTTCACCCAACAACAGTCACCGCAGCAGCAGCACAGACAGAACAGTATGAGTGTGAAAGAGAGTGACAGATTGTGCATTGTCCCAGAGAAATGGGGGGAGGACGGAAAGGAGGTTTAACGATCGTGGGAAGGAGAGAATTCTCCGACAATGGGTGTGTTTGAATCCTGACATATGAAACGCAGAGATGTGAGAGAGCGGAATGTGAAGGTGAAACAATTAATTTCTGAGCATGTGTCACAAATAAGACAACGGAGAGAACACTTAGTGCCGTGATTTGGATTCAAATCGAGGTTGCTGTGGTCACAATGCAAAATACCGACAACCACGATCACAGTAACCACAGAACTGGATGATTGTCAGCAGCAATAAGTATACTAGCAGAAGAAATGTTCGGAAGAACAGCAAATGTACAATATCAGTACTCAGCGAACAGTGATAGACACGTGGGAACTGAGAATGAGCTGAATCTTTAAGTTCGATGCCCTCAGAGGCTAGAGAGATACCTTGAATGAGAATGTTGAAAACTGAGATTGATAGATTTTGACAAAACATCAAACACTCGGGGGACAGTACAGGATATTGTTGAAATGTACGCTTCAATAGCATTTTAGCATAACATCGACGACTTCACCAGCTTCCTAAAGTTGTAATCAATGTTGCAGATAATCACACACAATCCCAGTTCCCAGCCTCGGAATCAGAGAAACTGCGGAACAGCCGCCCAGATCCAAACGGAAATGGGATGGGAATGAGTGCGCAGTGTTACTCTCTGGCTCCAGTGATGCAACAGGTGAGCGTGCAGTCCTTTTATGATGGTATAGAGACGCAGGAAATTCCTAGGTTGAGTATGCTCCTGATCAAGGGAATGGTTGTCCCCGTTTATACTCTCATAGCGATCTACAGTGCATCTTGCTAAGACAGCTGAGTGGCATAACTGGAGCGTGCTGAGCCCTTAACTTTGCTGTGGTGGGCTTAGAAGATGATTTTGCTATTTGGATCTGTGTTTCCGACACTGGCGGTGGCAGCTGCATTTGCTCGCATCAGCTCAGTATCAGTTTCTTCCACATGGTCAAGACTTCAAACTGGAGAAGCTGGTGTTGGGCTGATATTTTAAACTTGTCATCTTTGGCAACTGGGACACGGAAACGGTGATGTTTAAATTCGACGATTAAAATCTGGAATGCAAGCCTGACCTCAGGAACAGAGATACTAAATTTTATTTCCTGCAATCCCATTCATTCATGTCCCTTATGCAGGGGACTCTACCACCTTCACTCAGTCCTGCCGACGAGACACTCCAGAACCAGAACAAACATGAACTGACCCTTAATTCAGGAATCCCCGTCATGTGGGGAAGCAAGCTTGTCAGCCCTTCCAGCCTAGACGGTCCATCCGAAGCGCATCCCACCAGACCCCACGGTGTTCCCTGTCCCATAAGCCTCCATTTCCCATTGTTTATCCCTGTAACTGGCACACCTTTGGTCAGAGGGAGAAATAAGAACGTAAACACACAGAGAATGTGCAGACTGCCCACAGACAGACACCCGAGGCTGGGATCACACCCGGGTTTGTGGTGTAGCCAGACAGCAACAATCGAGGGGCGAAGAATAAATGTTGTCCAAACCAGTCATACTCACACCCTGTGGGTGAATGAGAAATAATGAAAACACATTCACCACATGGAAAACGGAATTTGTATCTGTGCGGACACAATTTGTAAGGATCGTTCACCCTGGGTTGTCAAAAGGACACCGATACGACAGAGAAAGCAGGGCAATGGGGGAACTGCTGGAAGAGATTCAATTCACCACAGAAATGGAAACTTATTTAATCAGTAACGCTCGGGAGAGACCGCTCACCAGTCCCGTGGGTGGGAAGGGATCACTGAGCAAAACAACCTCCGGAGACTCCAGCAGGATTACATATCCCATCAGGTGTTCGATTATGCTGTCAATGCTGCTGTTAATCCCAACCAGCTATTTGCTCCATAGCGTCAATCATAGAGTCATACAGCATGAAGGCATACAGGCTCGTCAGTGCAAACAATCCATGCTGAACATACTGTAAAATAATCTTGTCCCATCTGTTTCCTGCTGTACCAGCTGAGTGGTTATAATGCCCTTGTAGTTTTATTACTGTGTTGCTATTCCAAAAACCCAGGTAATACCTTGGGGACAAAAGGTTCAGGTCCTGGCATGACAGATGGTGGAGTTTGAATTCAATAAGCACCTGGAATTGAAGTGTCTCGTGGTGACCTGAATCAGTTGTGTGGAAAATCCCATCTGATTTCGGGAAGCAAAGTGTCATATTCATCTGCTTTGTCCCACATGAGACTCCAGATGGATAATATCGTGGTTGGCTCTTTACTGTCCTCTGGGAAATAACTGATGTGCTCGGCATGAATAAATTTATTTTAAAAATCCCACTTTCCCACTCATGTTTGGATCCAATTGTCCTTTAAATGTTGCAAATGTACCCTCATCCATCACTTCCTCAGCAAGTTAATTGCGCATGAAAGACACCTTCTCTAAAAAAGTGCCTCACATGTCTTTTTTTAAAAGAAATCTCTCTCCATCTTGAACATATGCCCTCTCGTCTTGAAATTACCCTGCTGGGAAAAGGCAGCTATGGTTAACTCTAACTTCCCTCTCATAAAATTCCGTCAGGTCGCCGAACAAACCCCTAAACTGGAGTGAAAACAGTCGCAACGAGGAGAACGTGAGAACTGCAGATGAGAGATCAGAGTCGAGATTGTTGTGCTGGGAAAGCACAGCAGGTTAGGCAGCATTTGAGGAGCTTGAGAATCGATGTTTCGGGGAAGAGCCTGATGAGTGACACTTGCGCGAAAAGTTGATTCTCCTGCTCCTCGGATGCTGCCGAACCTGTTGTGGTTTGCCAGCACCCCGATCTCGAATCTTAAAATAGTCTCAGCCTATCCAGCTTTTCATTAGAACTCAAACATTCCATACACGGAAATATGCGTGTATACCTTTTCTGAACATGCACCAGCTGAATAATATCATTCCTACAACTGGGCTACCAGAACTGGACATTATATTCCAGAAGAGGCCTCATCAATGTCCTGAAAAACTTAAACTTAACGTCCCAACTAGTGTATCCAAAAGACTAAGTAATGAAGGGAAGTAAGTTAAATGTCTTTGAACCATCCTGTCTGTAGGTGATGCGAACTACATGGAATTATGTACCTGCATCCCTAGCTTCCGTGTTCTGCAACACGACGTAAAGCCATGCCCCGTTTGCTGTACCAAAATAGAATACCTTCCACTTATCCAGATTGAACTCCGTGTCACATTTTTTCAGTCCAACGACTCATTGGATTAAGATCCTTTTGAATCTTAGATAATCTTCTTCATTGTCCACAATACTGATGTCGCCTGCAAGCCTACGCAGCATGCCTGCTGTGAGGTCCACTGCTTTCTCATATAGATCAATTATTCATATTCACTTGTAGTGGCCGTGATTGAGCAGTTAATCATGCAATTAACCATGAGGTAAAAAGCCGGTGACTACAAGGAGATATCAAACAATTGGAAATAAAAATGGTGAAAGCAATTCATTCCAGGGAAGTGTGAGCAGCGGCCGAGTAAAAGCGAACCCGGGAGACTTCAGCTAAGGTAAGACAGTTTGTTTTAAAATTACTTACCTGTGGCGGGCAGCGGTGCATTTTTTTCTCTCTCTCTTCACAGAAAGAGCGGGAGCAGCAGAGGAAGTGACGGCAAGCAGAGGGGCAGCCGGGAAGGAGAACAGTGAGTATAAACACTCACCCTGTTACACCCAACGGTCATTTGAGTGGGAGCAGCGGCCGAGTAAAAGCGAACCTGGGAGACTTTTCACTGCAGAAAGCGGCGCGAGCTGGGCGGAAGTGAGGTTGGAGCGCAGAGCTGGTAGGGAAGGTAAGTGATTAGTATTTGAGTGGGTGTGTTCTAGATCCCAGGCCCTACTTTGTAGAGCCTCCCTCCCACCCTCCTCCTCTAACCTAACTTTAAAGTCCACAGGTAAGCGACTCAGTGTTATTGACTCAGTGTTCTTGTTTTGGAGACAACTTGTACAGTCATGGCAGCGCAGGCGGTGGAATGTTCCTCCTGCAGGATGTTTGAGGTAGGGGTGACCACCGATACACCTGCCGACTTCGTCTGCAGGAAATGCAGTCAGATCTGCTCCTCACCGAACGTGTTAGGGAACTGGAACTGGAGTTGGATGAAATGAGGATTATTCGAGAGGCTGAGAGGGTGATTGATAGAAGCTACAAGGACATAGTTATGCCGGAGAACAGCGGTAGCTGGGTAACAGTTAGAGGTGGGAAGGGGAAGAAGCAGGCAGTGTAGGGTTCCCCTGTGGTCGTTCCCCTAAATAATAAGTACACAGCTTTGGAAACTGTTGCGGGGGACAGCCTTGCAGGTGTAAGCTGCAGTGAAGGAGTCTGTGGCGTGAGGTCTGGCTCTGAGACTCAGAAGGGAAAGGGGGAGAGGAGGAGAGCGCTAGTTATAGGAGACTTTCTAGTTAGAGGGACGGACAGGCGGTTCTGTGGACATGGGCGAGACTCTCGGATAGTTTGTTGCCTCCCAGGTGCTAGGGTCCGAGACGTTTCGGACCGTGTCTTCGGAATCCTTAAAGGGGAGGGTGTGCGGCCAGAAGTCGTGGTACACATTGGTACCAACGACATAGGTAGGAAGAGGGGTGGGGAG
The DNA here is from genome assembly GCF_047496795.1 of Chiloscyllium punctatum. Classification (NCBI taxonomy): domain Eukaryota; kingdom Metazoa; phylum Chordata; class Chondrichthyes; order Orectolobiformes; family Hemiscylliidae; genus Chiloscyllium; species Chiloscyllium punctatum. Next base: position 5,270,206 of record NC_092755.1, read on the forward strand.
GTCATTCAAGAGCTCAGGGACTTAGGCTGGAAGCTAAAAGCTAGGAGGGACAGAGTCGTCATCTCTGGGTTGTTGCCGGTGCCACGTGACAGTGAGGCAAGGAATAGGGAGAGAGTGCAGTTGATCACGTGGCTGCAAGGATGGTGTAGGAGGGAGGGCTTCAGGTATTTGGACAATTGGACTGCATTCTGGGGAAGGTGGGACCTGGACAAACAGGACGGATTGCACCTGAACCAAAAGGGCACCAATATCCTGGGGGGTAGGTTTTCTAGCATTCTTCGGGGGGGTTTAAACTAATTTGGCAGGGGTATGGGATCCGGACTTGTAGTCCAACAACTAAGTTAGCTGTGTGTCAGGATATCCAAGACTGTAGGGAGGCTGTGGAGAAGGTAGCACTGACAGGGAATACTTGCGGACACAGATGGGCTCAAGTGCGTGTACTTCAACGCAAGGAGTATCAGAAATAAGGCGGGTGAACTTAAGGCATGGATCCGTACCTGGGACGACGATGTTGTGGCCATCACGGAAACGTGGATAGATGAGGGACAGGAATGGCTGTTGGAGGTTCCTGGTTACAGATGTTTCAGTAAGATTAGGGAGGGTGGTAAAAAAGGAGGGGGTGGCATTGCTAATTAGAAATGGTATAACGGCTGCAGAAAGGAAGTTTGAGGGGGATCTGCCTTTGGAGGTAGTATGGGCTGAAGTCAGAAATAGGAAAGGTGCAGTCACCTTGTTGGGTGTTTACTATAGGCCCCCCAATAGCAGCAGAGATGTGGATAAACAGATTGGGAAACAGATTTTGGAAAGGTGCAGAAGCCACAGGGTCGTAGTCATGGGCGACTTCAACTTCCCAAATATTGATTGGAAGCTCTTTAGATCAAGTAGATTGGATGGGGCGGTGTTTGTGCAGTGTGTCCAGGAAGCTTTTCTAACTCAGTATGTAGATTGTCCAACCAGAGGGGAGGCCATATTGGATTTGGTACTCGGAAATGAACCGGGACAAGTGATGGGCTTGTTAGTGGGTGAACATTTTGGTGATGGCGACCACAATTCTGTGACTTTCACCTTGGTTATGGAGAGAGATAGGTGCGCACAACAAGGTAGATTTTACAATTGGGGGAAGGGAAATTACGATGCTGTAAGACAGGATTTGAGGAGCATAAGTTGGGAGCATAGGCTGTCAGGGAAAGATGTGGTGGAAATGTGGAACTTTTTCAAGGAGCAGATACGTGTCCTTGATTTGTATGTGCCTATCAGGCAGGAAAGAAATGATCGTGTGAGGGAGCCTTGTTTGACGAGGGAGGTTGAATGTCTAGTAAAGAGGAAGAAGGAGGCTTATATAAGATTGAGGAAACAGGGTTCAGACAGAGCAGTGGAGGGATACAGGATAGCCAAAAGCGACCTGAAGAAAGGGATTAGGAGAGCTAAGAGAGGGCATGAAAAATCCTTGGCGGATAGGATCAAGGATAACCCCAAAGCATTTTATGCGTATGTGAGAAACCTGAGAATGACGAGAACGAGGGTAGGTCCGATCAAGGACAGTAGTGGGAGATTGTGTATTGAGTCGGAAGAAATAGGAGAGGTCTTGAACAAGTACTTCTCCTCAGTATTTACGAACTAGAGGGACCGTATTGTTGAAGAGGAGAGTGTGAAACGGACTGGTAAGCTAGAAGAGATCCTTGTTAGGAAGGAAGATGTTTTGGACATTTTGAACAACTCTAGGATAGACAAGTCCCCCGGGCCTGACGGGATATATCCTAGGATTATGTGGGAAGCAAGAGAGGAAATTGCAGTACCGTTGCCAATGATCTTCTCGTCTTCACTGTCAACGGGGGTGGTACCAGGGGACTGGAGAGTAGCGAATGTTGTGCCCCTGTTCAAAAAAGGGAAGAGGGATAACCCCGGGAATTACAGGCCATTTAGTCTTACTTCTGTGGTAGGCAAAGTAATGGAAAGAGTACTGAGGGATAGGATTTGAGTATCTGGAAGGACACTGCTTGATTAGGGACAGCCAGCACGGATTTGTGAAGGGTAGGTCTTGCCTTACAAGTCTTATTGAATTCTTCGAGGACGTGACTAAGCATGTGGATGAGGGTAGAACAGTGGATGGAGTGTACATGGATTTTAGTAAGGCCTTTGATAAGGTTCCCCATGGTAGGCTTATGCAGAAAGTCAGGAGGCATGGGATAGAGGGAAATTTGGCCAATTGGATAGAAAACTGGCTAACCAGTCGAAGTCAGAGGGGTGGTAGATGGTAAATATTCAGCCTGGAGCCCAGTTACAAGTGGAGTTCCGCAGGAATCAGCTCTGGGTCCTCTGCTGTTTGTAATTTGTATTAATGACTTGGATGAGGGAATCGAAGGGTGGGTGAGTAAATTCGCAGATGATACAAAGATAGGTGGAGTTGCGGACAGTCAGGAGGGCATTTGTCGTTTGCAAAGGGACTTAGATATGATGCAGAGCTGGGCTGAGGAGTGGCAGATGGACTTCAACCCTGCCAAGTGTGAGGTTGTCCATTTTGGAAGAGCAAATAAGAATGCAGAATACAGGGTTAATGGTAGGGTTCGTAGTCAGGTGGAGGAACAGAGGGATCTTGGGGTCTATGTACATAGATGTTTGATAGTTGCCACTCAGATGGATAGAGTTTGTAAGAAGGCCTATGGTGTATTATCGTTCATTAGCAGAGGGATTGAATTCAAGAGTCGTGAAGTGATGTTGCAGCTGTACAGGACTTTGGTTAGGCCACATTTGGAGTACTGTGTGTAGTTCTGGTCGCCTCACTTTAGGAAAGATGAGGAAGCTTTGGAGAGGGTGCAGAGAAGATTTACCAGGATGTTGCCTGGAATGGAGAATAGGTCGTACGAGGATAGGTTGAGAGTTCTCGGCCTTTTGTCTTTGGAACGGCGAAAGATGAGGGGTGACATGATAGAGGTTTATAAGATGATCAGAGGAATAGATAGAGTAGACAGTCAGAAACTTTTCCCCCGGGTACAACAGAGTGTTACAAGGGGACATAAATTTAAGGTGAAGGGTGGAAGGGACAGGGGAGATGTCAGGCGTGGGTTCTTTACCCAGAGAGTCGGGGGGGGGGCGCATGGAATGCGCTGCCTGTGGGAGTGGTAGAGTCAGAATCATTGGCGACCTTTAAGCGGCATTTGGATAGGTACATGGATGGGTGCTTCATCTCGGATAGAAGTTCGGCACAACATCGTGGGCCGAAGGGCCTGTTCTGTGCTGTATTGATCTATGTTCTATTTTCTATGAAAGTGAAGTAAAATCAAACTTCAAACCAGCCACCCTCGCTCCAGTTGTGGCACTCTGTTATCTCAGCAAGATGTACTGTCGATTGCTATGTTATAATCACGGGAACAAATTTTCCCTTCTGCCCCGCCTTTGACCAGGAGCACTTCCAACCTCTGAATTGCTTGCGCCTCTAAACCGTCATAGAAATACCGTGCATTCTCCGGTCGTGTAACTTGAGACATTGAGTATCTCTGCGACCTCATTCCCATCCCGAATTCAAGTTGGATCTTCGCGACTGTGTCACTCAGTTCCTCTGATTCTGGGGCTGGGGATTGGGACTCTGTGGCAGCAGTGGTTACTGACTTCTGTGTGGAGCTGGTGAAAGAGCCGATGTTAAACTGCATTGCTATTGCAGCATACATTTCAACAAAAGCTACACTGTCTCCGGAGTCTTTGATGTTTTAGAGAAATCTATTTGTCGCAGCCTTCAGCATATTAATGATGGAATCACCACAGCCACTTGGTGCACTGAAGTTAAACGGTCAGCCTATTCTGAGTTCCGACATATCTGCCACTGTTCGCTAATCACTGATATTGTGCATTTGGTGCTCAGCCTAACATTTCTTATGATACTGTACTTATTGCGGCTGCGTTATGTGTTCATCCGTGGGGTGCCATGATCGTATAGTGGTTACTACACTGTGTTGTGGCTACAGCAACCTCGGTTCGAATCGGAGTCACGGCCGTAATCGCTCTATTTATCCCAGTCTTTTGTGAAACACAAAGGAATCAGTTATTTTAACATGGTAATTTTCTCCAAAGTGATGACTTTTTTCCTTCAAGTTCTGCTCGCTCACATTTCTGTTTCAGAATTCAAATCCACCCGTTCTCAGATTTCTTCCCTCCTTCGATCACTAACCGAACTTTCCATCCCATACCCCCATACCATTAATTTGGGGATGCCGGTGTTGGACTATGGAGTACAAAGTTAAAAATCACCCAACAACAGGTTATGATCTTACATGTTTAATTGAAGCACTGGCTTTCGGAGCGCTGTTCTTTCATCATGTATTTGTGTAGTCATTTCCTATTTTATTAAGGCACTGCAGAATCTAACACTGACTCACGTTGATACCGATCAGTCTGTGTGGCTGCAGTTACTGTTGCTGAGTGAACGTGCCGCAACCCCACCACCGGGACCGACAGACCATTTGATCCATTTGGTTACCACTGTTGTGAGATTAATACTAAGTTAGCAGCTTTTACCGACATGGACCAGAGATTATTGTGGGGTGAGATGGGGGGGGGGCGCGGTCAAGCTCAGGAAAATGGCACAGGACAGTATTGGGGAAAAGAGACTTCACTGGATAAGATCAGTTTCACTGCTTTTCTGCAATGGCCGAGCGCTATTACCACTGAACACTGGTCTGTTTATTCAGACACCATGGACTCGTTTTTGACTCCGACCATGCTAGGTGGTAGAATTTGGATTCAATAAATATCTGGAAATACGCATCTAATAACTCCTGTAAATCCATAGCCAATTGTTGAGAAAAACAAAACCATCTGACGTCATTTAAGGAATGAAACTGCCATTCTTACCTGTTCAGGCCTCCATGTGACTCCAGACTCACTAAAATATGGTTGAATCTCAATTACCCGCTGTGCAATTAGGGACAGCAATAAATACTATCGAGCCAGCGACGCCCTCATACTGTAACAGAATCGTAAAAAAAGTTCATTCGGCTCCAGCTGGATTACTGTGTGCAGTCCTGCAACTAACAGAAGGGCATGGATGTGATCGCACTGGGAATAATGCAGGAGAGATTTACTGGGATATTGTCTGGGCTGAAGAGGTTCAGTTGTGAGGAGAGATTGGACAAACTGGGTTTGTTTGTCGCCGAGCAGAGGAGATTGGAAAAGACATGACTGACATGTACAAAATAATGAGGGATATGGTTAGGATAGACTGAAAGAAGCGTTTGTTATTGTTGGAGGGATCGAACACTGATGCCAAGAGATTTCGGGAAAAGGCAGAAAAGTTTGAGTAGATTTGTGGAAAGTGTCAGAGGTTGGAATCGTTCTAACCTGGGAAAAAAAGGGAATTTGTGATGTCAAAACATATAAGACTATGTGCTAAATCATGGAAAACTTGATTCACGTCGTTAAGCAGTTGTGTTGGGCAATTTCAGCCACAACAGGCTGAAGGGTCTCCTTCAATGTTATTGTCCTCCACAGTATCGTCGTTAGTTCCTGGCCTGTCACAGGGCTCAACTCTCCGCTGGGGGCAGCGTAAATGTTTTAAACCTGTCGCTCTGTTCCCCAGTGAAGGTTATTAATGCTTGGCCTTCCATTCTCAATGGGACATGTCACAGGAAGGACAGTGCTGGCTGAATCAGCTGGGGAAGGACTGCAGCTCCTGGGGAGAGAGTATCAGTGAAAGTGCAAACACGTAACTTCAGCTAACTGCACATTGTGTTATGAAAACCATGATAGAGTTGTTCTTGACTGATGTGTTTATTTAAAGCAGGAATCTGAGGAAGAAAACAAACTAAACCCATTCAGATCTGAGTGCAGAAACATTTCCAGCAGCACTAATGAGGATGTACAGCGTAGAACCGCGTTTGGATGCATTGAATTCGGGTTGGTGGGCGCAACATGCTTTCACGAGGTGGAGTTACCAGTGTGTAAAGCCATTACACATGATTCCAATAGTGTTCAATGTGATGGTTCATTTGCTCAGTGGTTCGCACTGCTCTTAAGTCTGTAGGTTAGGTGGATTGGCCATGTTAAATTGTGCTGATGTGTCCAGGGAGTGAATTCAGTAAGTTAAGTGAATTAGCCATGGGTAACGCAGTGATAAGGTCAGCAGTCACATGATGCCAGGTTTTATTCCAACAGGTTTATTTGAAATCACAAACCAGAGGCCTGTGGGGATAGAGAAGGGAGTTGGTCTGGTTGAGATGTTCTTCAGAGTGTCCCGACAGACCCCTTGGCTGAGTTATACTTTCTGCCTGGTATGGAATCTGTGATTCTATCAGAGAGGACACTGCCAGCGTTTACTGGACTGCTGAGGCATTAGAGACGATGCTGACGGCGTTTAGTGGGGATGGCATTTTATTTATTTGTTTTGGAAAATTTGAAACTAAACCAAGGAAAACCGAATGGAAGTTTTCCAGAGTATTTGAGGTTTGGATAGAGCAAATAGTTGGTAAATTCTCTCTTTCAAGTTCGCAAATTTCTGAACGTCAGGCTTTCAAAACCATCGATGGAAGACAAAAAAATAACGGGAGCATAATTTCTGTCAGTCAGAGAATCCGTTTCCAAAATATATGGAAAGGCACATTTAGAGACACAGAAGCAGTGAGTTTCACCAGGAGAGAGACAGCCTGTGGCCAGTTAAAAGTGTAAAAGTAGTGTGTGGGGGGTGGGTGTGTAAGGTGCGAGGAAAATATGTCTAATTTGGACGACTAAAGAAATATCGGAAACGAATGCAGATGAATAAGATTCAGCAAAAAAAACGCAGAGTTTTGAAAAATTTCTATTAATATTCCACATGAAATATTATCAATGGCACGGAGTAGATTTTGTATATTGTCAAGGAAAACTATTCCAAAATGAATAGGAAGTGACCCGTCTCTTGGAGATAGATTTCCTGCTATAATCCCATCCCTTAAAGATGGGAGGACAATCGCCATGATGTTCGATTCATTTGTTACCCACTGAAATCTGCCAAAGTAACTAAGCATCAAAACTGGCATCTTGTTTTGTAGTTTCGCCTTCTGTTTTACTCAACAGCATTTTTGTCAGCTGAAATAAATTCGGAGCAAAATTGAATACAACATTAAACGTTGCAATGATATAAATCCAATTCACTTCCGATCATTGCAATGAACAGTGAAGTTGCAGCAAAATTAATAAAATGAAATCAGGAGAACTGCATTTCGGGAATTTTACCCAGTTCGGGTTCAGCCATATGAGAAAGACCATCGAGCTAAACCATTACCTTCACTTCTCTCTCCGTATATACTTCTTCACGTGAGAGAGAAACTGTCTGAAGAAATTATGCGTTAAGACTAAATGTGCATGTGAATGTGAAGGGAATTTCATGTTTGCTGGTTCATTCTGAGACAATTCCGACTCGGAATGAATCAAGGATAGGTATTCCTTCCAAGGACGAGGTCAATTCCTTGGATTTTGCTGATATTATTATTCAGCTGAAAGCAGAAACATAACGGTGTGGATTCGATTCCGCTCAGGGAATTTCTTATCCCCTAGATGCACCATATGTAATCTTGATGTGGTCACATGTGACCCCCTTTGCCATGGGCTGAAGTGGCCCAGAGGTTAAGGCGACGGGTTGCTCTTCCATTGTGCATGTGTGGATTTGAATCCTACTCTGGCTGTTACTTCTATCAAACGCAGTTGTGGTTTCCCTTTGTGCCTCGCATCTTTAGGATACGTTGGATGGAGGATCTTGCTCTTGCCCTTCCTTGCACCGGAGATTTGTGATAAATCGATACCATATAAAAGTCAAAATAAAGCAATTTGTTTCTGTTGTAAATTACATTGGGATAATGAAAAGGGGTGCAACGTTTCTTTCCTCCTTTCATTCGATCTTGACTTTTTATGAATTTACATCGAATGAAAGTGGAACAAATAAGGAGAGATCGGGTGCAATAGTTTAACCAATGGGATTGTGAATTTTAATGAAACACTCCACACAAAGTTCTGATCAGTATTTTAAACAGTCAATTGGAATTGGAAACACAGAAAACCTTTCCAATGAAATGAACCTTACATTCTTTCACAACCTTTTGCTGTGTGAATCATAACGTGATCCATCGTCCAGCGTGATCACCAAGTTGGCAACAATATAAGATCCACCAATTTTCTTCAGTAATCCCGAATTCTGCACATCCCCATCGGCGGTGTGCCCAGTGCCATTTGTTGCCTCCAGACCACAGCACATTTCTTGTTCATGAGCTTATGAGCCTAGTTCCTGATCTGTTTGATCAGTTTGGAAACCGATTCTATCACTTCATCCCATCCCGTCAGAATCCTAAATTTATCAATAAAATGATCTGTTAGAACAAATGATGTCGGATTGGAAGTGGGCCATTCAGCCCATTGATTCTGCTCTACCATTCAACGAACTCATGGCTGATCTGTTAATCCTCAACTCCATTCTCCTGCATTGCCTCGACAAAGCTTCATCGTCTTTCTGGTTAAATATCTGTCTGGCAGTTTGAAAATGCACAACAATTCAGCCTCAACAACAGTTTTGGTAAGGAGTTCCACCGATTCACTGGCCCTTGAGCAAGGACATTATTCCCAATTTCTGAACTAAATTGGCAATATCTAATTGAGTTCATGTCCTCTGGTGCTCTCCTCATACCAGAGGGTAAACCACTTGCCAGTAACTACCCTGTCAAGATCCTGTGAATATTGAACGTTTATAAATGTTATTATGTGATTATACAGGTCCCCTCCATCTTCTTTGTTATAAGGAGAATAATCCCAGCCTAACCAATCATCCCACGAAGCTCCGTTTCCTCCAGTGTTGACAACATGTCTGTAAATCTCTGCGGTCCTCTGCAGCGTCCTTACATATTATTAGAGCAGGTGGAGACATTTATGCGAAGAAACGGTTGAATTTTCAGCACAGATGGGAATTGGAACTTGACATCAGACAGCGACTGGAATCAGATTGGTCCACACAAGGACGAAATAGAGTAATGATAACTCTGACAAATGAGAATCTGATCATATCGCACTGACATTCAATGGCTTTACTATAACCAAATTATCCCATGTAATTGTCCACAGAGCTAGTATTTAGAAAAATAAACAGATAGAAACTGGCTATATATATAAACAATTTGATAACAAATACATGTCCTTTGGAAGACATGTTTTGATTATAAACTCAACTCGTGTCTCCGTGAATCCTACATCGTTTGCAAGGCACGAATGAGATGTGGAACATAACTCTCTCCATTCACCTCGATGTAACTACAATAACACTTAAGGAACTGGACACCGTCCACGACAATACAGTCATTTGATTGTACCCTCTCCAATACCTGCAATATTCATTCCCCTCATCGCTAAGGCATAATTGCTACAGAGTGCACCAACTACAAGATGTACAGGAGTAAGTAATGTGGGCATTTTTGATAGAACCTTCAAAGCTCAACAGCTGTACTGACGATAAGGACAAGGTTGGAAGATGCAACGAAACGCCACCATTTGCAAGTTCCCCTCCAAGCCCATAGCACTCTGACTTGGAAAGGAATCAGTGATAAACTCATTGGTGAAACGGTCTTGATGGGCAAAGTTGCATACTTCAGCCTTCCATCTTTCATCTTACAATTTAAAAAAAATGTTTATGCAGTGACCTGCCTTGTGCTCAGTCCTTCAGCAGTTCCCTAAACTGTTAGTTGCTAAAGTTGCACTACCATCCACAGCCTGTGGTCAACAATAGAAAAAATATCCGAAAACCCTCTCAATCAACTGATTCCCCTCAAGATTAGAGTGGTATTAGAGAAGCACAGCAGGTCCGGCAGCATCTGAGGAGCAGGAAAATGAACGTTTCAGGCAAAAGCCCTTCATCAGGAATGACACTGGGAGCATATGGGATGGAGAGCTAAATGGGAGTTGGCGGGGCTCGGGGAATGGAGCTGAGAATGCTGTAAGTCGATGGAGGTTGGGGGTGAACATGTTATGTCAGACAAGAAGATGTCGTGGATAGATGGGAACGAAGATGCACAGGTGTGACAGGTCAGGAGGACAGTGATGAGCTGGAAGGTGGGAACTGGGGTAAGATGGGGGAGGGGAAATGAGGAAACTGTTGAAGTCCCAATTGATGCCATGGGGTTGAAGGGTCCCGAGGCGGAAAATGAGGCTCTCTTCCTCCTAGCCTCGGGTGGTGAGGCAGTGGCGGTGGAGGAGACCCAGGACTTGCATGTCCTCGGGAGAGTGGGAGGGTGAGTTGAAATGTTTGGCCATGAGGGCACTGGGGTTGATTCTTGCGGGTGTCCTGGAGATATTCTCTGAAGTACGCTGTGAGGAGACATCCAGTCTCCCCAATTTAGAGTAGACTGCATCTGGAGCAACGGATTCAAGAAATGACATGTGTGGAAATGCAGGTGAAACTTTGATGGATGCGGAAGCCTCCATTGGAGACTTGCACAGAGATGAGGGGGTACATGTGGGCGCAGGTTTTGCAATTCCTGCGGTGGCAGAGGAAGGTGCCAGGAGGGAAGGGTGGGACATTGGAGGGCGTGGACTTGACTAGGTAGTCACAGAGGGAATGGTCTTGGTGGAAAGTGGATACGGGTGGGTGGGAGAACATATCACTGGTGTTGAGATCAGTTTCAAGATGGCGAAACTGTCAGCGGATGATGTGATTTATGCAGGGGTTGGTGTAGCAGAAGATGAGGACCGGGGGGTTCTGTCCTTGTTGTGGTTGGAGGTTTGGGGTTCGTGGGTGGAGGTACGGAACATGGGTGAGATGTCTTGGAGGGCATCTTTAAACACATAGATTAGCAAGTTTCGGTCTTTAAAGAAGGAGGCCATCTGGTGTGTTCTGCAGTGTAACTGGTCTTATGGGAGCAGAGGGTAAAAACAATGACTGCAGATGCTGGAAATCAGAGTTTAGATTAGAGTGGTGCTGGAAAAGCACAGCAGTTCAGGCAGAATCCGAGGAGCAGAAAAATCGATGTTTCGGGCAAAAGCCCTTCATTAGGAATACAGGCAGAGTGCCTGAAGGGTGGAGAGATAAATGAGAGTAGGGTGGGGAGAAAGTAGCACATAGTACAGAACAAAACAGATGTCCTCCTTCGTAAGAGACCGTAATTTCCCTTCCCACATGGTTAAAGATGCCCTCCAATGCATCTCGTCCACATCCTGCACCTCCGCCCTCAGACACCACCTCTCCAACTGGAACAAGGACAGAACCCCCCGGTACTTACCTTCCACCCTACCAACCTTCGCATAAACCAAATCATCCGCTGACGTTTCCACCACCTCCAAACGGACCCCACCACCAAGGATATATTTACCTCATAACCCCTTTCCGCCTTCTGCAAAGACCATTCCCTCCGTGACTACCTGGTCAGGTCCACGTCCCCCAACAACCCATCCCCGCGTCCTGGCACCTTCCCCTGCCACTGCAGGAATTGCAAAATCTGCGCCCACACCTCCTCCCTCACCTCCATCCAAGGCACAAAGGAGCCTTCCACATCCATCAAAGTTTTACCTGCACACCCACCAATATCATTTATTGTATCCGTTGCTCCCGATGCAGTTTCCTCTACATTGAGGAGTCTAGACGCCTCCTAGCAGAGCGCTTTACGGAACATCTCTGAGACACCCACACCAATCAACCACACCACCCTGTGGCCCAACATTTCAACTCCCCCTTCCACTGAGCCGAGGACATAGAGGCCCTGGGCCTCGTTCACCACCGCTCCCTCACGACCTGATGCCTGGAGGAAGAAGGCCTCATTTTCCCCCTCAGAACACCTCAACCCCAGGGCATCAATGTGGACTTCACCAGTTTCCTCATTTCCCCTTCCCCCACCTCACCCCAGCTCCAAACTTCCAGCTCAGCACTATCGCCATGTCTTATCCTCCCCGCCAATCTTCCATTCCACCTATCCACTCCACCCTCCTCCATGATCTATAACCTTCATCCGCTCCCCCACTTACCTATTGCCTGAAACGTCGATCTTATTACTCCTCCTATGCAGCCTGAACTGCTGTGCTTCTCCTTTGGGAGCAGATGCGATGGAGGTGGAGGAATTGGGAATACAGGATAACGGTTGCGCAAGAGCTGGGGTGGGAGGAGGTATAATCCAGATAGCTGTGGGCATCAGTGGGTTAGTAAAAGGCGTCAGCAACACTGACCTCGAGGGATATATTTCCCTCCCCATCCCTATCCACTTTTCACAAAGACTGTTTCCTCCACGACTAACTAGTCAAGTCTATGCCCTCCAATGACACACTCTACCCTCCCGGCACCTTCCCCTGCCACCACAGGAATTACAATACCTGAAACCACACCTTCCCCCTCACATCCTTCCAAGGCTCCAATGGAGCCTTCCACATCCATTAAATGCGTATCTGCACTTCCACACATGTCATGTATTGCATCTATTGCTCCCGATGCGGTCTCCTCTACATTGGGGCCAACAGACAGCTTCTCGCGGAGCACTTCAGAGAACATTTCCAGGACACCGGCAACATTCAAACCGAATGCCCCATGACCAAACACATCAACTCCCCTCCACAGTCTCCCGAGGATATGCAGGTCCTGGGCCTCCTCCACCGCCATTCACTCACCACCCGAGGTCTCATCTTCAATCTCGGGAGGCTTCAACTCCAGGGCATCAATGTGGTCTTCACCAGTTTCCTCATTCGCCCACGCCCACCTTATCCGAGTTCCAAACGTCTAGATTGGCACCATCCAACTGACCTGTCCCACCTGTCTATCTGCCTTCTCACCTATGCGATCCACCCTCTTCTCCGACCTATCACCTTCAACCATACTTCCATCCATCTATTGCACTCTCAGTTAAATTTTTCCCAAACACAGTCCTCCCGTTTATCTCTCCACCCTCGAGGCTCACAGCTTTATTTCTGATGAAGGGCTTTTGCCCGAAACGTCATTTTTTTTTCTGCAACTCGGATGCTGCATGACCTGCTGTGCTTCTTCGGCACCACTCTAATATTGATTCTGGTTTCCAGCACCTGCAGTACGTACTTCCGTCCAACTGATTCCCCTGTCCATTGATCTTCAGCGATCGTGAATGTCCACTTCATGATCTCTTTGTCCGTCTACACGACACAGAATCCTCACTGCTATTGTTTCTTCTCCCCAAATTCATTAACATTCATTGATCTGGATTCAATTCCATTCAGCATTTTTCCTTTCCATCTTATTGATACATCTCTGCAGTCCCTGGCATTCTTCACCACAGTCAACGACACGACCAATTGTTGCATCATCAGCAAACTTCTGAATCATATCTTTTACAACTAAGTCCAAATCATTGGTCTCCATCAGGAAACAGGGGAACTCCACTGGAAACACGCATCCAAACAGGGTTCATTGCTGGTTGGGATTAACAGCTGCAATAACAGCAGAATTGAACACCTGGTGTCATTTATTAACTTGCTGGTGACTCTGCCAGTTGGTCTCCTGAGGTATCACTTCTCACACATGGGAGTGGTGAATGACCTGTGCGCACTGTGACTGAGCAAGTGAGTTTACAACTCAGCGGGTAATTGAATCCCTTCCTGCAGTCACCCCATGGCCCTGACTTCTTAGCGCTGCGGGTATCCTTGTGTCTATTTACTTTGATAATCAGTTGAATTCGAGTCCACACAGATATAATTTCCATTTTCCCTGTTGTCCATGTATTTTTATTCTTCCTTATTCTCCCAAGAATGTGGTTATCATTGGTCGGAAGAGCATTTCCTGTTAATTCTAATTCCCCTTGTACTGAGTCATAGGGCATTGATGGGGGAACCACATTGTGGTGGGTCTGGAGTCACATGTTGACAGGATTCATTACAGTCGGCAGATTTCCCTTTCGAAGGGACATGAATGAATGAGTTTTCAGCAAGATACAGTTATTGTCTCTGTTCCTGAGATTGGGTTTATTTTCCAGATTTTATTCATCGAATTTAACTAACAGCAGCTGCTACGTTCGAGTCTCCAAAGATTAATAGCCCAATAGATCGCCGCTGCACTAACAACTCCCTGCTGTATTTCTCCATTCAAAGAATGACATTGTCAAATCAGATTATCCCAGATGGAGAGAGAAGAGGACGCGTTTCAGTGTTAGAATGAAAGCAATGTACGCTGGATTGGAGTGTTTACTGGAGCAAGAGACTGATGTGGAGACGATGTGAGCAAAGGCAATTCTTACTGTCAAAATAACAAAATACCGCTTTGTTTAGGAAAATCTCTTAGAATGCTTTCAATATTCAACCTCTCACTTAAGGCTCGAGCACGCTTCCTCTGAGCCAATTGTCAGTGCGAGTTAATGCTGCTGCTGATTCTTAATAATATAATAAATTGAGACCAATATGCCCTTCTAGCTCGGCTTTGACCAGAAACACTCCCAGCCTCAGCATTTCACGCGCTTGGATAAATAGTCAATGTCTTTTCCCTGGTGTCGGGGAGTACAGAACTAGAGGGCATAGATTTAGGTTGAGAATGGAAAGATATAAAAGAGACCAAAGCGGTAACGTTTTCATACAGAGGGTGGTGCGTGTATGGAATAATCTGCCAGATAAATAGGTGGAGGTGGTACAATTGCAATATTTCAAAGGCATTTGGTTGGTTATATGAATAGGAAGGGTTTGGAGTGATATCGGCCGGGTGCTCGCAGCTGGGACTAGATTGGGTTGTAATATCTGATCGTAGTGGACGGGTGGACCGAAGAGTCTGTTTCCATGCTGTACATCTCTATGACTCTATGATGGTGCCTTTACCAATCTTGTCACTGGTGCCACAGAATATCTTCACGTGCTCATTTCCACCCCGAATTCCGTTTTGGTATTCACGGCTGCGCCACGAAGTTTGTCTGATTCCGGTTCTCGGAACACGGGCAATGGGAACTTCCTTGCGTGGGGAAGTTAGTGAAGCAACCGTGTTAAAACTCGTTGTTATTTAAACACAAATTGCACCAATATCCCGCACTCTCGCCTGAACCTTTTTGTAACAAGGAATGTATCAAACTCAGTCTTCAACTTGCAATCCTCGATGGAACCAACACAAAGACTGGGGATATCGAATTACGAATTCATCTAATTCTGAATTCCCACATGTCTGCTATCGCTTGCCTAATATTCCTGTTGTGCATCTGCTACTCTTCCTAACATATCCTCTGTCACTGTAATGATTGCCGTTTTTAAACGCATATCTCTGCATGACTCAGTGATGGTTTGAATGTTAAAATATTCTGCATTGTGGCCGCAGTAAGCTCGTTCGAATCCGAGTCACTGCATTTTAATCCTTGTGACTCATGCTGAAGAAACACATTCGTTGATTTTACATGAAAACATTCTCAGTGATGATGATTTTATTTCCATCAAACCCCCCTCTCTCTCTCTCACATCTTTGCGAGTCATATATCAGGATTCAGACTCACCCATTCTCGGAGAATTCCCTCCCTCCCGCAATCACTTACTTCCTTTAAGTTCCACCTCCCATTTCTCTTAAAATCACTTTCACATTGACCCCTTTCGGTCTGCGTTGCTGCGCTCACTGTTGCTGGGTGACCAAGTCTCACCATCGGGGCCTTCAAACAAGTTGATCGACTTGGATACCACGTTGTGAGATCAATCCTCATGTCGCAGCTTTTACTGACATGGACCAGCGATTATTCAAACATCAGGCTCAGGAAAAGGCCACAGGGCAGCATTGAGGAAAATAAATTTTATTCAAAAAACACCAGTTTCTGTGGACTTCCGCATCATTTATTTCACTTGTTCATTTGGCTCTAGCGAAACTACTGTGTGTAGGTATACAATTCACATTATAGCAGGGATGTGACAGCACTGGAAACGATGCAGGGGAGATTTGCCAGGATATTGTCTGGGCTGAAGAAAAGCGATTGGACAAACTGGAGTTGTTTTTCTGAGAGCAGATGAGATTGAGGGGGGTATGATTAAGATGTACAAAATACTGAGGAAAGTGGATAGCTTAGACTAAAATACACATTTCACTTTGATGGAGATTTCGATCACTGGACACCATCGATTTAAGATAAGAGGCGGAAAGGTTACAGTGAATGCGTGGACAAACATATTCAAACAGTGGGTGGTTGAAATCTGAACACAGTGTATGCAAAACTCGGAAACACAGAAATCCACATAACTTTCCAAAGTGTTCAAATGTGAATTTGTGATGCCAAGACATGCAAGGCTATGGGTCAAGTGATTCGAAAAGGAGTTAGGATAGTTAAGCGATTGTTATTGAGCCATACGGATACTCTGTTCGAAGTACGGGTTATTAATACCAGTCCTTCCATTGTCGAAGGGATATGTCACAGGAAGAACTGTGCTGTCTGAATCAGCGTGGGGGAGTACTACTGCTCCCGGGTTGACAGACTGACAGTGACATTGTAAACACGTGACTTCCGTAAGCTGTGTCTAGTGTCGGTGTTGGAATGAAAATCATTAGGTAGTTCTGCTCCATAGTGAGGTGTTTACTTATAGCAGGAAGCTCAGGAAGATATTCATTCCACTGCCCATTCCGAACTAGCTAATACCACTGATTATCAGCAATATGCAGGACAATTCTCTTTGTACATCATCGTCCAATCCTCTTTGAAACCCAGCAGTTCCCCATATGGCACCATTCCAAGAAATCCCATAAGGTGTCATGCTTTCCATTTACGATGTCTCTAAGACTCACTCCGGACTATCTGTTGTTCTGTATATAAACCACCCTGAACCCCGCGATTAAATTCCAGGCTGTAACGCACTCCGGGCTATCTGTTATTCTGTATATAACCCACCCTGAACCCTGCGATTAGATTCCAGGCTGTAACTCACTCCGGGCTGTCTGTTATTCTGTGCATAAACCACGCTGAACCGCACGATTAGATTCCAGGCTGTAACTTCCTGTCAGGGTTGAAAGGGAAGGCTGGTAGTTATAGGGAATGTTGGCTGCCTAAAGAAATTGAGGGTTTGGTTCAGAAAAAGAAGGAAGCATATGTCAGGTCAGAAAAAGAAGGAAGCACAGGATAGATCGAGTGTATCCTTAGAAGAGTATAAAGTAAGTTGATGTATACTTAAGAGGGAAATCAGGAGGGCAAAACGCAGACATGAGATAGCTTTGGCAAATAGAATTAAGGCGAATCCAAAAGTGTTTTTACAAATATATTAAGGACAAAGGGTAACTAGGGACAGAATAGGGCCCCTCTAAGATCAACAAGGCGGTCTTTGTGTGGATCCACAGAAAATGGAGGAGATATTAAATGAATATTTTGCATCAGTATTTACTGTGGAAAAGGATATGGAAGATATAGACTGTAGGGAAATCGATGGTGACATCTTGCAAAATGTCCAGAGAAACATAGGAGGAAGTGCTGGATATCTTGAAACGGTTAAAGGTGGATAAATCCCCAGGACCTGGTCAGGTGTACCCGAGAAATCTGTGGGAAGCTAGAGAAGTGATTGCTGGGCCTCTTGCTGAGATATTTGTATCATCGATAGTCACAGGTGAGATGCCGGAAGACTGGACTTTGGCAAACGTGAAGCCAATGTTTAAGAAGGGTGGGAAAGAGAAGCCAGGGAACTGTAGATCGGTCAGCCTGACCTCAGCGGTGGGCAAGTTGTTGGAGGGAATCCTGAGGGACAGGATGTACATGAATCTGGAAAGGCAAGGACTGATGCGGGAGAGTGAACATGGCTTTGTGCGTGGGAAATCATGTCTCACAAACTTGATTAAGTTTTTTGAAGAAGGAACAAGGAAGATTGATGAGGGCAGAGCAGTGGATGTGATCCAAATGGACTTCAGTAAGGCGTTCAACAAGATTCCCCATTGGAGACTGATTAGCAAGGTTAGATCTCATGGAATACAGGGAGAAGTAGCCATTTGGATACAGAACTGGCTCAAAGGTAGAAGACAGAGGGTGGTGGTGGAGGGTTGTTTTTCAGTCTGGAGGACTGTGACCAGTGGAGTGCCACAAGGATCGGTGCTGGGCCCTCTACTTTTTGTCATTTACATAAATGATTCGGATGCGAGCATAAGAGGTACAGTTAGTAAGTTTGCAGATGACACCAAAATTGCAGGTGTCGTGGACAGCAAAGAGGGTTTCCTCAGTTTCCAACAGGATCTGGACCAGATGGGCCAATGGGCTGAGAAGTGGCAGATGGATTCTAATTCAGATAAATGCGAGGTGCTGCATTTTGAGAAAGCAAATCTTACCAGGACTTCTAAATTTAATCGTAAGGTCCTAGGGTGTGTTGCTGAACAAAGAGACCTTGGAGTGCAGGTTCACAGCCCCTTAAAAGTGGAGTCGCAGGTAGATAGGATAGTGAAGAAGGCGTTTTTTATGCTTTCCTTTATTGGTCAGAGTACCGAGTACAGGAGTTAGGAGGTCATGTTGCGGCTGTACAGGACATTGGTTAGGTCACTCTTGGAATATTGCGTGCAATTCTGGTCTCCTTCCTATTGGAAAGATGTTGCGTAACTTGAAAGGGTTCAGAAAAGATTTACAAGGAGGTTGCCAGTGTTAGAGTATTTGAGCCACAGGGAGAGGCTGAATAGGCTGGGGTTGTTTTCCCTGGAGTGTTAGAGGCTGAGGGGTGACCTTATAGAGGTTTACAAAATTATGTGGGGCATGGATAGGATAGGAGAAATACACAAAGTCTTTTCCCTGAGGTCAGGGAGTCCAGACCTAGAGGGCATAGGTTTAGTTTGAGAGGGGAAAGATATGAAAAAGGGACCTAAGGGACAACTTTTTCACGCACAACGTGGTACATTTATGGAGTGAGCTGCCAGAGGAACTGGGGTGGAGGCTGGCACAATTGCAACATTTAAGAGGCAATTAGATGGGTATATGAATAGGAAGGGTTTGGAGGGATATGGGCCAGGTGCTGGCAGGTGGGACTAGATTGGGTTGGGACATCTGGTCGGCATGGACAGGTTGGACCGAAGGGTCTGTTTCAATGCTGTACATCTCGATGAATCTGTAACTCTATAACTCACTCCGGGCTACCTGTTATTCTGTATATAAACCACCCTGAAAACCTCAATTAGATTCCAGTCTGTATCACATTCCTGGGTATCTGTTAGTCTGTATGTTAACCATCCAATCCAAGCCCTGTTAAAATTGCCCATTGTATTCAGGGATGTGGAGGTGCGTTGCATTAGTCAGGGGTAAATGTGGGGAAATGGGTCTGGATGTTTTATTCTTCTCAGGGTCAGTGTTTACTTGTTGGGCTGAAGGGCTTGTTTCACCACTTTCGCGATTATATGAATCACATGGAACCCTCTCGATTAGAATCCAACGTGTAACTCACTTCCATGTATATGTGACTGGCATGTTTCAAAAACACCCCAAAACCTTCAATTCTATTCCACTTCGATAAACACGAGGTGCTGCATTTTGGGAAAGCAAATTTGAGCAGGATTTATACACTTTATGGTCAGGTCCGAGGGAGAGTCGCTGAACGAAGAGACTTTGAAGTGCAGGTTCGTTGCTCCGTGAGAGTAGAGTGGCAGGTGGATAAGATAATGAAGGCAGCGTTTGTTATGCTTTCCTTTATTGGTCAATGTTTTGAGTATCGGAATTGAGAGATCATGTTGTGGCTGGTCTGGACATGGGTTAGGCCACTGTTGGAATATGGCATGCAATTCTGGTCTCCTTCCTATCGGAAGGATGTTGTGAAACTTGAAAGTGTTCAGAAAAGATTTATAAGGAGGTTGCCAGGGTTAGAGGATTTGAGCTACAGGGAGAGACTGAATAGGCTGGGGCTGTTTTCCCTGGAGCATCAGAGGATGAGGGGTGACTTTATCAAAGGTTTATAAAATCATGAGCGGCATGGATAGGATAAACAGACAAAGTCTTTTCCTTGGGGTGGGGGAGTCCAGAACTAGAGTGCACAGGTTTAGTGTGAGAGGGGAAAGATATGAAAGAGACGTAAGGGGCAACTTGTTCTCTCAGGGGGTTTTACATGAATGGAATGACCTGGCAGAAGAAGTGGTGGAGACTAGTACAATTGCAAACATTTAAAATGCAGCTCGATGGGTATATGAATGGGAATGTTTTGGATGGAGATGGGCCAAGTGCTTGAAAAAGAAACTAGAGGAGGTTAGTATATCTGGTCGGCATAGACGGTTTGTACCAAACGGTCTGTTTCCATGCTGTACATCTCTAGGACTGTATGACTCCACGATTTTGTGACTCACTACTTGTTATCTGTTATTCCGTATGTAAACCACCCTGAACCCCTCGATTAGATTCCAATTTGTAACTCACTCTAGGCTATCTGTTATTCTGTTTATAAACCATCCTGAACCCCGCGATTAGATTCCAGGCTGTAACTTACTCTGGGCGATCTGATATTCTGTATATAACCCACCTTGAACACCTCGATTCGATTCCAGACTGTATCTCACTCCGGGCTATCTGTTATTCTGTATATAAACCAACCTGAACACCTCGATTCGATTCCAGGCTGCAACTCACTCTGAGCTGTCTGTTATTTTGTATATAAACCACCCCCAAACCCGTGATTAGATTCCAGGCTATAACTCTTTCCAGCCTTTCTGCTATTCTGTATATAAACCACCCTGAACCCCTTGATTCGTTTCCAGGCTGTAACTCACTCAGGGCTATCTGTTATGCTCTTTATAAACAAGCCTGAACCCCTCAATGTGATTCCATGCCATAACTCACTCCAGGGTATCCGTTATTCTGTATATAAACCACCCCAATCCCCTTGATTAGATTCCAAACTGTAACACACTCCAAGCTATCTGTTATTCTGTATATAAACCACCCTGATCTCCTCGATTAGATTCCAGACTGTAACTCACTCCGGGGCATCTGTTATTCTGTAAATAAACAAATGGACATTTACAAGATCGAGTCGAACTCCTCTGTTAATTAAAATCAAGCGCCCAGAAAACCTCGGCTCAGCTCGTAATCTGTTAAAATATGAGTGACACCAATCTCTTACATTCCACTATTTTAAAAAAGTCAGTTTCTTAACTTTAATAGTGAACTCTAAACAACAACTATTCACAAATACAAGCCCCTCTTTTCTTAACTACTTACTATCTGACTCCAACTCTGTAAAAAATGCTGTTCCCACAACCCACATATTAAACATTACAATCTCAAGATCACATAGTCTCTCTCTTCCTTACTTTGTTCACTCTTTCAGCTGGAGATCTCCTTGGTTCATTTTTTATTGCAAGTAAGTTTTGTATGAACATATATCTTTGATAGAGAGTATTTGAGACGGCCAGTTAGCACTCCTTCTCTACAACAGCTACTCTGCTGTTGGATAGCAGTGGTTCTCCCTCTTGTGTTCAAAATGCTGTGTTTTAATACTTCCCATGATACAATAATTCTCATAACTTAATTGCTATCCAGGTATTCAAATAATATTGTTCGAATTCCATTGGCTTCTGGTATTATGAGCGTTATTTAACATCCTTGGTTATATTTGAATTGGTATCTAAACAGCAACCAAGACTCAGGAATTTATTTCTTAGCTAGTTGTTACATGTGGAACAGTCTGAAATTTAGCTGACATCTACGGCTGTACTTTCAATTCAGCAAAACCCATTCTCTCTTAAAGTGACCAGACATGCTTTCAGCTTCAGAACACCTCCCCCTTAAGAAAAAAATGAACTATCAGAATGAAAAGATAACTTCATTTTTTTTCCTCTAACTCTTTATCCCATTGTTATGAAAGCTAAAAAATTACTCTCTGTTATGCCAATCATACTAATGCTGCACAGATATATAACATTGGAATAAGTCAAATCTTATCTACGCCTATTCCTTTAAATCCTCGATCACACAACTGCTATCACATATTTAGGATTCACAACATATACATTTTGTACGTTTAAACACGGTAACGCATGTCTTCAGTGAAATAGTCTCATATTCTGGTCTTTAAATATTCCAGAAAATACGAGAGTATTCTCGTTGTTGTCCAGAACCATCTCCGACAATTTGTTTGTCATATAAACATTAAAATATTGTTCGGCCATACGAAACTCAATCATTCTTTTTCAATAGTGGTGATTTTGTAATTTTGTATTGATCTTTTTCAACAATTGGCCAATTGGCCATTCAATTCCATCATCATTTTTCTGTTTCAATACATCTCCGACACGTACATCCCTAGCATCAAACACAATTTTCAAAGGGTTTCAAAATATTTGGTGCAGATAAAACAGGTTCTGTGCCTAATCCTACTTTAAAATTCTCAAATACCTCCTAGCATTGTTCTGTCCACTACAATTCTGTTTCCTTCTTTAATAAATCCATCAGTGGTGCCAATACGTTGCTGAAGGTTGCAACAAACTTTTGATAGAATCCATTCAGTCCCAAAAATCGAAGCACCTCTTTCTTCGAAGATAGTGGTGGAAATTCCTCAAAGCCCTTCGTCTTTGTGTTCCATGGGGTCAACCTTCCATGTTCAATGTAATGTCCCAAGAACGTCCCCTCTGCCTTCGCGAATTCTGTTTTCTTTAAGTATTTTTTTAACCAATTTTGCTTCTTGTAATCGCTCAACATGCTGTGGCAACTGTAACATGTGAGCTTTCAATCACTTGCTAAAGATCACCTCATCATACAGGTAAACTGCCACAATTTGTTCATCTGGCCAGAACTCTGTTCCTGAGTCTTAAATGTGGTGGTGCATTATTAATTCATATGAAATATTCAATAACGTTTTTGTTATATCCAGTATGTTTACCAAAATGATTTAACTGACTCAACTTTTTTTTAATTTGAAAGGGACTACTAAAACTGGCTTTGACGAGATTTCCTACCACTGGTGGCAAAATTGTTACATCAAACAGCGTGTCACTTAACTGAACATAAACTTCTTTGTCTTTTTCTTTTGTTTTTCCTTCCTGCTGTAACTTATGACAGTGGGATCTTGTTACTCACAGTTTGGAAACATTCCTGAATGTTTTTCTTTCAATTCTCCAGTTCCCTAGTCTTCCTTTGACTTCTCCACCACAGGGGTGCCTCTCCCACCTTGAATCCTGTTAAATCGTTCCCAAGAACAACCTGCATTCCTGAAACTGACACTCTGTCACTCACTCTCACCGTTACATCCCCAATCTTGATTTGGCACTCCAACCTGATGTTACACAAGGTAATGCTTAATTTGTGTCCCCATTCCACAAGTTATCACACTCCTTAGTAACATGTCAGAAAGAGTGAAAATACTTCCATCTTTTACTATTAGAGGCCGAGAGGAAGTGAGGACTGCAGATGCTGGAGATCAGAGTTGAAAAGTGTGGCGCTGGAAAAGCACAGCAGGTCCGGCAGCATCAGAGGTGCAGGAGAAGTGATATTTCAGGCACAAGTCCTTCATCGGGAAAGTGGGGGGTAAAGGAGGGGAAATGCGTTGAGAAATAAATAGAAGGGTGGGGTGGAGCTGGGTCGAAGGGACCTTGGAAGGTG
Organism: Chiloscyllium punctatum; assembly: GCF_047496795.1. Lineage (NCBI taxonomy): Eukaryota > Metazoa > Chordata > Chondrichthyes > Orectolobiformes > Hemiscylliidae > Chiloscyllium > Chiloscyllium punctatum. Next base: position 5,293,638 of record NC_092755.1, read on the forward strand.
ATAGGTAGATGCAGATGGATGGTGATGGTGATAGGTCGGACAGGAGGGTGAAGTGGATCGGTGGTAGGACAGCTGGAACTCTCAAACTATAAAGCATCAACATCGACTGCACCAATTTCAAAATCTCCCGTTCCCCAGCCTCATTCCAGATTCAATCGTTCAACTTAGTACTGCCCTCTTGAACTGTCTTAATTATCCATCTTCCTTCCCACCGATCTAGTCCATCCTCCCTTCCGACATATCACTATCACCCCCCCAAATCTTCCTTTCCCCCTCCGAGTGACCCTCCTGCCAGCCCAGCTCCTACCCTCCGATTTATCTTTCATCCCCTTGACCCCCCGCCATATTCCTGACGATGGGTTTATGCCAGATATGTCAATTGTCCTGCTTTTCGGATGCTGCCTGATCTGATGAGCTTTTCCAGTGCCCCAACTTCTCAACCTTTAGAGACTGAGCAGATCCCGTATCTCACAAAATTATATCTTCTTGTCCTTCTCCCCCTGTTCTTTCTGAGTAAACTTCAACCACAGAGGCGAATTCATATAGAGATCAGGCACTGCCTCCATACGCAGCCCCTGCCTCGGCTGAGTACTCTCCTGCTTCTCCTCGGCTCCACTTGTGATCCCCTGTACCAGTTTCACTAATGTCACTGGTTTAACCTCTTCTACACATCTTTTTCCAAAGTGCCTTCCTTCAATGCCGAGAACTGTGTGTCCCAGCTGACTGCAGTGAAAACGCCTTTTCCCAGTGCCCTTCTTAAATCATTGGCACTGTAATTTTATGCGTTGCACTCCCTTGTAGTGAGAATACCTGAGGCCTATCATCACCTTTCAACCCGTTTGTGCTTCATTTTTGACCTGTGGTAAACTATTGTCAGTGTTCTCTACTGTTCGATTGGTAGTATAGGATCTTCCCTTCTCCCATTTCTTACCTCTCACAGGATGAAAATCCTCCCTGAAGCAAAATATCATGTCATGCATCAATGCATATTTACCTGCTATTTCTGCCGCGCTTCTCATTTCTCAAACTTTTTGTTCATTTACACGAATTCGTATCATTTCTGTAAGTGAATATTTAAACTCCTGCAGCAGAATTAACACCCTTCGAGCCTCACAAGTCTTATCCATTTTTAAGGCCAGCACTCTTCTATCAAAATGACTGTCTTTAATTCTTTCAAATACAGCATCAGCCTGCCCTGGTTCCGTCTCTTTATTTCTGAACCTCTGTCTATATGCTTCTAGTACCAGTTCATAAGCACTCAAAATAGCCTGTTTGAGATCTGCATAATCTCTTGACCCCTCATCTGACAGCGCTGCACATACCTCACTTGCTGTGCCCACCAGCTTAGTCTGAACTACCATTACCCACAAGTTCACTTGACACGCCATCTGCGGAGCCAATTATTTCAAATGAAATAGAAACCGATTTTGACCTTTTCTATGCGAAATATGGCAATGTATTAACATAGCTATATACATCCTGACATTCTCCCTTCATCTCCATCCTGTTAATTTAACTTTCTTGTTTAATTCCCAACTTTTAAATTTCAAATTATCTCTCTCTTTTTCCTCTCAATCTTTTTCTCTTTCTTCTCTCTCTGTTTCCGTCCCTTTCTTTATCTTCTAACTTCAGTAGCTATATTTGCAATTTAAGTTGCTTCTAACTCTACTGCACTTGTCTGTTTCTCTGACACATCAAAGTGCTTGACCAACTCCATTACAATTTCAGTTTTCCTTTTCACCCTGATAAAACCCAATTCCAAACTATTTGCTAATTCTAAAACATGTCCTTCTTCTGTCTTTCTAAACTTTCTTGGAAAATTTGGGAGCCTCTTTAGTAATGCTAAAATCCATTTCCCTCACGTTTAATTTAACCAAACACAAGTAAACAAAATTAATCGAAATTTCCCACTGGTTTTATTTGTAGATCCGGGTCGCTAATTGCAATGTGCTGGCATTTGCTTGGACCTTTCGTACCCCAAATCTGTTCAAATCTGTCCAAATCCCATATGGCAAGACCACAAACTGTTATGACATCAATGTCGACTCCCTCTGTTAATTAAAACCACACACCCAGAAAAGCTCAACTCACATCATAATCTGTTAAAACGTGAGCGTCAGAGAACCCCTAAATTCCTCTAATAAACGAAAAATAACAATTTATATGTATGCACGTTGGCTCGCTGAGCTTCAAGGTGCGTTTTCAGACGTTTCCTCACCATGACGAGGTAACATCATCAGTGAGAGTCTCTGCTGAAGTGCTGCTGGTATGTCCCGCCTCTCTATTTATCAGTCTTGGTTTCTTAAAGTGGGTGATGTCATTTCCGGTTCTTTTATTTTAAAGAGAAGGTCGATAGGATCTAAATTGATGCATTTATTTATGGACTTCTGGTTAGAATGCTGTTCCTTTAAAAAAGGCCTTGCATATCTAAGTATACATGTACTTTCTCCCCGTCAAAGTGGTGCCCTTCTTTGTGTGTATGTATGCAACATAGTGATAATGGATTGTGTCTTTTGGTGGCCAGTTGGTGTTGATATATCCTGGGAACACGTCAACAGGCCGATTTCAATGGCGGAAAAATGACTATATATACACTGTTTAATCAATGTGTGTGTGTGTGTAGATAAGTAACATTTTTCATATGTGCACAACACATTGTAAATGAACAGAGACACAGTTAACGAAACGTGATGCATATGGTGTATAAAATTTATCGAACATTAAAGCATTATTTCATGCTCATCTAACGTGATATGTTCCCCTTCTCTCAACGTTCCCTCCCCTTTCTGGAATTCTCTACTCTAATCTCTCATTCTTATCAGGATGTATGCTCCAAATCCTTGTTTCTAGTGTCCCAACTTATTTCAGTTAATCCTCTTTCTACCAGGAATTAAATATACTGGCCTGCCGGGTTCTTTCCAAAGCTAGTGTCTGTCATATTATTCAAGATAAAAATTCTGGCATCAGACCCAGCATTTAAACACATTACTCTGTTGTACATGCACTGTACAAAGTACCGCAGCACACAGGCATTGACAAAATATTGATGAATGTACATCTACTTCTTTCAATAATCTAGTTTTCTCATTTTTCACATTCCGTCATCTATATTCTCTTACTCTTTCTCTCTTTGTATCTTGTTAAGAAACTTATCCAATTATTCATCGTGTCCCTTCTCTCAAAACTCCTTTCGCTTTATATCTATTGCTCTCTTCCCGATGTAATGTGATTATAATTGAGCAATTTCAATACAAAGACATACGGGAGGAGCTGGCCAGAGTTAATTGGAAGGGGATTCGAGCAGGAAAGACCATGGGCAGCAAAGGCAGGAATTTCTGTGGAAAATTCGGAGCATATCAGAAATTCATCCCAAAAGAGATGAAACATTCTCATGAGAGGACAGGGCAGCCATGAGCAATAAGGTATCAAACCAAAAGAGGAAACATGCAATGTGGTGAAGATGATTGGGAATCCAGAGAATTCATTGTCTCTGAAACGACATAAGGCTGGCATTATTGACACTACAGAACTCTTAACCATGGTCAGGGAGAGAAACAGAGGGAATGACATTCACTTTAAACACAGAAGATGGCATTACTCAGGGAAAAAAAGTTTCATATGAATTAAACAATTGAATTAAAATCAGTTAATTGGTTTTGCAGTGTCAGATTGGAAGCATGACCCGGGGAGAGACCCTCAGCAGAATGAGAGTATGAAAATGTTAGCATTTCCACTTTCGAAACCAGAGTAGGTCACTGAGTACATGGCTGATGGGCGAATGGGTCTCGTTGTGAACTAAGGGACAGGCAACAGAATTGCATTTCAGACATTGCAGCTCAAAACTGCGTATTCACGTAATCCTGTAGATCACAGCAGCAGGATAAGCAGACCTGCATTTCACCACAACCTGTAACATTTTGCCCGGGATAATCTCCTCATCTGCCATTACCAGCAACACAATCTATGGCTCAGTGACGAGTGTGGGTGAATGTGTCAGGGTCAGAACCACGTAAATCTGATGCTAATGCATTAAAGTTACCACACTTGACCAACAGATGTGATCGAAGCTCCGCACTCCTGCCAAATTCCGTTATAAATAGCGATGGACGATTTAACAAATGACTGGAGGAAAGAGATCCACAAATATCCCCATCTAAAATAATCGCTCAGCCCTGTATATCAGTGTAAAAGACCAGGATGTGGTATCTGCACCATCATCATCCAGAAGTGTGGAGTTGCTGATCTATCTCACCCTCGCCATGATGTCCACAGAATCAGTTTTGACAGACTTCAACCAATTCGATTTACTGCACGTGACATGAAGAAACAGCTGAACACAGTAGATACGACAAAGGCTAAGGGCCCTGACCCCATTCATGCAATAGGATTGAAGAGTCGTGCTGCACAACAAACCATGTCCCTGGGGAAGCTGCTTCATTCCAGCTCCAACACTGACATCTCCTTGGCAATGTGGATAATTACTCAACTATATCCAATCCCCTAAGAGGAGAATAACTACAATCTGACCATTTACCACCTCCTCAGTCCCATCACGACAGTCAAATTGCTGGAAGTTATTTTTGACGGAGCTGTCAAACAGTACAGAAATAACCTGCTCAGTTTAGTTTCCAATAGGTCCCCATGTGGAAATGGTGCTGTTGTAGAAATGTCACTGGGTTACTAATCCAGAAGAGGCTAATACTCTGGAAATTAAAAACAATTGACAAAATATTAAGATGCAAATCTGGTGTCAGTAATCGTGCCCTTGAAGCCAATGTCGATTGTACACACCAATATTTTCCCCCAATGTGTTTTCAGGAAGTGAATCTCTATGCTTTCCTGGTCTGGCCTAAACGTGACTGCAGACAGAGAGACATATGATAAACTTTTCAATGGTCTCTGAATCGGCCAAGCAAGACACTCTACTGAATCAAACTGTTCCGAGGTCTTAAAGGATAAACCCGGACAGAACATCCGGCCCCAGCCTCAATAACGGAAAAGGAACGGGAAACACAGTCCTGTCGACACTGCAGAGACCTCCTTTCTAACATCTGAGAACTTGTGACAATATTTACAGAGCTTTCCCACAGACTGCGCAGAAACATTGGGAAAGGAGTAGGCCATACAACACATTGAGCCTTCCTCATCGTCGTTCATGTTCAGACATCTCTTCAATGCACTTATCCCACACAATTAGTATATTCCTCAATGTGATTAGCCTTGGGAAGCTGTAAAATAGGAAGTGCAGTAGTCCCTTTGGTCCATCGAGTTTGCTACCCAATTCAACATAATATTGGTTGGCACTATATTTCCACACAGTTCTCCTGCTCTCCCACCATCCCTTTCCTATCTCTAAATCCATATCTATATTCAGTTTGTTAGCTTCCATGTTCCAGCGTACTCCTCAGGTTCATCAGTCTCTGAGTGCAGACACTTATTGTCATCTCAATGCATGTCTATATCTAATACAGTCGCCCCTTGTTTTACAATCCACAGCCTGGGGAATTATCATCCCTGCTTCCAATCTGTCTCACCCTGTCAGAGCGTTATTTATTTCACTGAGATCTCCACACATTTTCCTAAAGCCCATGGAATTATAGGCACAGTTGCCCCAAACTCTGCTCCCACAACAAGCATGTCAACCGAGAGATCAGTCTGGCCATCTTTCGCTGCTCTCCCTCAATGTCAGGTATGTCTTTTGTTAGGTAAAGACACCAAAACTGCACACAATACTGCACAATGTTGGAGATGGGGTCTCACTAAGGCCCTGTACAGCTGCAGTAAGATACTCTTACTCCTGTATTCAATTCCCCTGAAATGAAGTTCAGCACAGCATTGATCTTCGTTACTGTTTTATTTAATTCAATATTGCTTTCAGTGACTGGTGTACAAGGAGATAAAGATCCTTTGCAATGTTACAGCTCCCCACTTGGTGGGTCAATGTACACTGGGCAACGTCCAATGCCATTCCCAGTATTGACTTCACGGTTCAGAACTCACTGCGCTGCAGGGACCTCGGAGGCTGCGCAGATGGAAACAACAAAAAGGAGCAAGCGCCCCTTTGTAGATAAACATGTTTCAAACAATCCCTTTTCGAACCAGAGGCTTTCAGTCTTTTGTTCGCACCAAAGGGCTCACTGTCACATCAACCCACCTTGTTCTCCATCTGAGACTTATTTCCCCATTCACTCCACTTGTCTTAGTCACCGTGAAGCTTTTTTGCAACCTCCTCACCCACTCACAATCCAACATCCTTTGATACTGTCAGCAGGTTGGGATATATTGTATGTGATCCCCGCAACCAAATGGTTAACGGGTATTGTGAACAGCTGAAGCCTGAGCACCAATTCCAATGATAACTAAGCAACCTTCCTCAGTTAAGTTAAAAAAAATTCCTGAATCTGGGTGTGACTGGCTGGGCCAGCATTTATAGCCTGTCCCTGGTTGCCCTCGAGAAGGTGGCGGTGAGCTGCCTTGTTGAACCGCTGCAGCCCACTGTGGATTCAGTGATAGTAATACCATTGAATTCCAAGGAGCCGGGCCGTGTTTAGCTTATATTTTAGTGGTGATGGTCACGGTCTGGCATTAGTGTGGCCTGAATATTACTTGCCACTTGCCACTGGATACTGTCTAGATCTTGTCGTATTTGGACATGGATTGCTTCAGTATCTGAGGAGCCACAAATGCTGCTGAACATTGTGCAATCATTGGCGACCATCCCCACTTCTGACCTTAAAATGAAGGAAGTTCATTGATGAAGCAGCTCTGAAGATGCTTGGGCTCCGCCACTGCTCGATGGACTCCTACAGACTTGTCCTGGAGCTGAGGTGACCATGACCATCTTCCTAAGTGTCAGGTATGATTCTAACCAGCGGGGAGTTTGCCCCTTATACCCATTGTTTCCAGTTTTGCTAATGTGCCTTGATGCCATACTTGGTCAAAGTCAGGCTTGTTTTAAAGGGCTGTCACTCTCTCCCTACCTCTGGAATTCAGCTGTTTTGTCCATGTTTGAACGAAGGTAATGAGGTCAGGAGCTGAGTGGCCCTAGTGGAGCCCAAACTGGGCGTCATTGACCAGGTTATTGCTGAGCAGGTGCTGCTTGAAAGCACTGACACCATCCATCACTTTACTGATTGATGGATAATTGGCCGGATTGGATTTGTTCTGCTTTTTATGTATAGGAGATACTTTGGTAATTTTCCACGTAATCGGGGAAATGTTGTTGTAACGATATCGGAACAGCTTAGTTAGGGCAGTGACAAGTTCTACAGCACAAGTTTTCAGTACTATTGCCAGTATATTATCTGTACCCTTTGGAGTATCCAGTGTCTCCACCTGAATCTGGGTGTCGCGTGGAGTGAATCAAATTGGCTGATGACTGGTAACTGAATTGCTGAGGATCTCTGGAGGAGGCTGAAGTGCATCATCCACTCAGCACTTCTGACTGATGATTGTTGCGAATGCATTATCCTTATCTTATACACTGAAGTGCTGGGTTCTTCCATCATTAAGGATGGGGATATTTGTGGAATCTCCTCCTCCAATGACTGTTACTTGTCCATAACTATTCTCAAATTGAAATGGAAGGACTGCAGAGATCTGAACCGTTGCTTGTGGGATCACTTAGCTCTGTCTATCACTTACTACTTATGCTGTTGGGCACACACGTTGTCCTGGTTGCTGGCTTCACCAGGCTGACACCTCATTGTCAGGTGTGCCTGGTGCAGCTCCTGCTCTCCTGCACTCTCCATTGATCCAAGGTTGATCCTCTGGATTGATGGTAATTGTTGTGAGGGGGATATGCCAGGCCATGAGGTTGCACTGTAGTACAATTGTGCTGCTATTGCTGACCGACAGCATCTTATGGAAAGCCAGACTTGAGCTGCTAGATCTATTCGAAATCTGTCCCATTTAGCACGGTGATAGTACCACCCAAAATGATGGAGGTTATTCTCAATGTGAAGATGGGACTTTGTCTCCTCAATGACTATGCGTAGTCACTCTTACCGATACTGTCATGGGCAGATACGTCCTGTCATGGACAGCACCTGGTAGATGAGTAAGGATGTGGTCAAGTATGTATTTTCCTCTTGTTGGTTCCTTCACCACCTGCTGTCGACACAGTTGAGCAGTTATATCTTTGAGGACCCGACCAACTCAATCAGTAATGCTGCTGCAGAGATACTCTTGGTGGTGGACATTGAAATCCCCCACGCAGAGTACATTTTGCACCCTTGCCACCCTCAGTGCTTCCTCCAAGTGTTGATCAGCATGGAGGTGAAGGGCGCTGATAAACCGCCCCATGTTTACCATGGAGCAAGGCCCACATTGGGAGAGCCAGCAGTATCCATTTTAAAGCAAACAGTATGCATTCTAAAACAGCAGCTGCCAGTCACATGATCAGGAGAAGGGGGCCCAAAGACAGATCCGAATACACACCGGACCAGACACTAGTCAGGACTCCAGACAATGGTCATGACTCACAGATCGAAACCCACCTTATAATCTCGACAAGGCTCCAACCAAGGCACCCATAACCTGATCATGCAGTCCTACACAAAAGGCAAACACCAAACAAACAGGATGAATTTAACAGACACTTTGGAAGTAACAAACGGGGGTGCTAGCCTCCAGTCCTCACGGAGAGACAAGCAGATACAACCCGGACCCATTTACGTAAAGATAAACAGCACACCTTTTGTGTATGCTGCCGACTCTCCGAGGACGGCAGTAAGCTTGACATTCACACATACTCCAGCCATGATTGCCACCATTCACACTCATTCATACCCAATCTCCTCCATCCTGACTCATGAAGTATATAACTTGTAACATCGTGTGTGGAACGGGAGAGCGGTCGAGATTCGGACCTCGGTTGGTCTCCGCTGGCGTTAAACACTTTAATATATTACCGATTGTCGAACCGCACTCTGGGCTCGGACTGAGATCATTTCATCTGCGCTAACAGAGGAGTACTGATTCGTCAGTCGAGAGAGGCTGGCGCATGGTAATCAGCTGGAGGTTTCCTTTCCAATGTGTAAACTAACGCCATGCGACTTCATATGATACAGAGTCACTGTTGAGGACTCCCAGAGCAATTCCCTTCCAACTGTATTCCACTGTGCCGCGACTTCTGCTGTGTTTGTCCTGCTGGTGAGACAGGAGATATCTGGGGAAGTTGATGGGGTGTCTGGGACATCGTCATACTCACAGAATCGTACCTTTCAGACAATGTCAGTCTGTTGCTTGACGAGTCTGTTTATTTCTATTCACTGTTTCCTGCCAGTTGTCGCATTCTAGAAACATGGCCATATATTCACCCCAATCCAGTAAGATTTAATTTTGTAAACTGGGCTTGGAGCTTTACGATTTTTTTTCTGAAAATGCAAAGTTTTCCATCCATTGCTTCTGTTTCATTTGTCTTCCAGTCTGCTTCTCAAACATAATTCTCATTTCATATATCCATATTAGTGTTGTCTATGACCATTGCTTTCACTACCAATATTTTCTCCAAAACCATGTACTTACCATGTTCTATGTTCCATGTACAATATCATTGTTCACACCAGACTTCGTCTTCCTCGTATTGAAAGAAAGTTCTGTGAAGACAGAACTAAGGTAGTGGCTTCATAATGCTGCCATTTCCCTGTCCTCCATTCTACATTCTCTGGTTTCAGGTTGTAATGAAGCTACAATTGTTTTCTCATACTTTTCACATTGACATAATTTGACAAACTATTACAGTTCACTCTTATAGCCCTCGTTAATATATTCTTCAGAAACCCATCAATTTCTGCCATAGGCTGCTCAATGACTGACCTTGCACAGACATACACTCACAGGAGTATATATTCTGTACTGTCAGAAAAACAGTACGATCTACAGTAGTCCCACTTTACTACACCAGGTCCATAGCCTGGAATGTTATGACACTTCCAATTGCTCGTCCAAGCACTTTTTAATGGCTGTGAGGATACCTGTGATAACTCTCCTCTCAGGAATTAAATTCCTGAGACCAACATCCACTGGGTGAAAGAAAATGATCTTTTAATCCTCACTAAACCTCAAACCCTTAACCTTAAAAGTCGGCTCCCTTATTCTTGGCCCTCTGACTAAAAAGAATAGCTGCTGTCCATCCACCGTCTCCATGCCCCTCATCATCATGTCCTTCTGAATGACATCCCCCTCAGCCTCCTCTGCTCCAAACTAAACAACCCGAGCTTACCCAGCCTCTCTCCATAGCTGATATGCTTCTTCCCAGAGAACATCCTGGTGAATCTCCTCATCACACCCTCCAGTACCATCATGTCCTTGCTGTAATGTGGCTCCTAGAATTACACACAGTACTCCGTAATGGCCTCACCAAAGCAGTGAATAGCTGTTGTAATCTACACCGCGATTAATAATTGCCAAACCTAAGGTCCACTTCTGAACTAACGTACTATCCTCTCCAGTCACATTCAGGGGTGTGTGGAGAAGCAACCTCTGAGCTTCCTAGTGTGCTGTCATTCATTGAGTCCTCCCCGTCTGGTTGCTTCTTCCAAAGTGTATCACATCATATTTATTAGGTTTACATTCCATCTGGCATTGATCTGCCGATCTGATCTATCACAAACCCCACCCCCCTCACCCACCCCCCTCCATTCACAGCTGCGCCATTTATGAATACTACAAACAATAAGGGACGCAGCACTGATCTCTGTGGTACAGGGACACTGGTCTCCAGTCACACAAACAGCCTTCTCCCACCACCCTCTGACTCCTGCCACTGAGACAATTTTCGTTGTAACTTGTCGAGTTATCCTTTATTCCACGAGAATTTACTTTATTTTTCATTTTCCCATGTGGAACTTTGTCAAAGACCTTGCTGCAAAACTAATTAACGACCTCCTCGAACTAATTCACATTCGGTAGGTGTGACTTCCCTTTGATAAAGTTCTGATGATTATCCCTGATTAAGCCTTGCCATTCTGATTGGAGTTCAATTTTCTCCTTCCCTATTTTGTCCAGTAATTTCCCTAACAGTGATCTAATACTTGCTTGTCTATAGTTCCCGGTCTATCTCTTCCATCCTAACTTTAAAGTGGAATCGCATAAGCTGTTTTACAGTCCTCTGTCACATCCCCTATGGTCAGATTCTAATTAAATGTTTCAGTCAGGGTCTTTCCTCCCTTGTCTCCCACAACAGCCTCTGATCCAACTCAGTCAGACCAGGCAATCTGTCCAATTTTCTACCAGCAAAAGCCTTAAATTCCTGCTCGCATTTTACATCAATCTGTTCAAGAGCTTCCCCATCCATCTTCTCGAATTCTGTACCTGCATCCTCCATCTCCCAAGTAAAACAGATGTGAAGCTCTCATGTCACAATCTCTCCATATTCTCCAGCTTCACACACAGATTGCCCACTGGGTTTCTAATGGACAGTAACTGTTCACTGATTACTCTTTTCTGCTTGTTGTCCATGCAGAATATCATGGGATTCTCCCTAATCTCGCCTGCTTCCACTTCTCCATGTCCCTCTGTTATTCAGTCCCCTCTATGCTTCTAAGTTTCTAAGATTCATTACAATCATGTCTCATTATTTGAAATTCGAGATCACAGGCTGAGTTTCTCAATCAGACAATCTTGCCATCTTAGGTATTAATCTGCAGAATGCCTTTTGCAGTTCCTCTGTACTGAGTATATTCTTTCTTAGATGGGGACTACACATCAGTATACAATACTCTCAGTTTTGTCTCAGCAACAGGCTCTGCAACGAGTGTACGACATCTTCTATATTCCATTTACATTCACATGAATATAAACCTAATTTTTACAGTCCCATCTGCACAATACTTTTTGCTTTAACTTTTCTCGTGATATTAATGTTTGAGTTCTTTTAAAAAATGCTCCTGAATATACAACTGTACGTAATCAATTGTTTCCTCATTGCCAATGTCGACAAGAATTATCTTCAAATCATTCCAAAAAACGTTTGCCACTTTTGGCTTTCCTTTCATCGATTCATTATCATAAGACCATAAGACATTGGAGTGGAAGCAAGGCCATTAGGCCCATCAAGTCCACTCCGCCATTCAATCACGGCTGATGGGCATTTCAACTCCACTTACCAGCATGCTCCCCGTAGCCCTTAATTCCTTGTGACATAAAGAATCTATCAATCTCTGCCTTGAAGACATTTAGCGTCCCGACCTCCACTGCACTCTGCGGCAATGAATTCCACAGGCCTACCACTCCGTGGCTGAAGAAATGTCTCCGCATTTCTGTTCTGAATTGACCCCCTCTAATTCTAAGGCTGTGTCCACCGGTCCTCGTCTCCTCGCCTAACGGACACAATTTCCCAGTGGCCACCCTTTCCAAACCATGTATTACCTTGTAAGTTTCTATTAAGTATCCCCTTAATCTTCTAAACTCCAATGAATACAATCTCAGGATCCTCAGCCGTTCCTCGTATATTAGACCAACCATTCCTGGGATCATCCGTGTGAATCTCCGCTGGACACCAAAACTGGACACAGTACTCCAAATGGGTCCTAACCAGAGCTTTATATAGTCTCAGGAGCACAACGGAGCTTTTATATTATAACCCTCTTGAGATATCATGCTCCCCAGTTTTCCCATTATCTTCTCTACATCTAGTAACATGATCTGTGTAATCGGATCCAACAGACACCCGACTGCGGATGACAAGTTACTGGTCTGCAGTTCATCACTCTCCATATTCATCCTTACTTAAACTGGCGGATAATATTTATAATTGTCCCTTATCACGATTGGCTATTTACCTTTCGGGACGGTGTCGGAAAATAATGTGAAAATCCGTAATACAACCAATATGATTATTACTGCTTCCACTGAAATGTTTGTATGAAATAAATCTGGTCTGTCAGATTTATCAACACTGAATCCAATTATCTTTTCAAGTATTACCTCATCACAGATATGAATGATCATAGACTTTACTTACACAAGTCCATTGGTCACTTGGTATTTCTGGGAGAATTTCTGGATATAATTCTTCCATGAAGACAGGCACAAAGAAACTGTTTATTTTTCCTGTAATGTCTCTGTTCTCTACAATAAATTATCCGCTCCGCACACTCACTGTCCCACACTTGACCTTGCTTTTATTGTTGTTTCATACATTGAGAGAAGCTTTTCAGCAGTTTTTACGTTGTTTTTTTGTTGGCAAATTTTTTCTCTTTTTGACTTTTTTCCTCAGTTTCTTGGTCCTCCTTTGCTGGGTCCTACATTACTCTGAATCCACTGGCTTCCTATAATACTTGGCAATTTTCTAAGCTGCTTCCTTTGATCTAATAGGTAAATGGGGGCGGGGAGGGAATTGTGAAAGTGATAGGTCGGAGAGGAGGGTGGATGGATAGCTGGAAAGGAAGATGGACATACAGGGACATTTAAGAGGGCAGTGCCGAGTTGGAAGATTGGACTGGGATAAGTTGGGAGGAGGAGAAATGCGGAAACTGGCGAAATCCACATTAATCCTCTAAGGTTGGAGGTTCCCAAGGTGTACGATGAGGCGTACTTCCTCCATGCATCAGGTGGTTCGGGTTTTGCGATGGAGGAGGCTCAGGACCTGCATGTCCTTAGTGGGGTGGGGGAGTTAACGTGTTCAGCCACAAGGTGGTGACTAGGTCAGTGTGGCTGTAACAGAGATGGTCTGTGAAACGATTCACAAGTTGATGTCATATCTCGCCGATGTTGAGGAGACCACATCGGGTTGAATGGATGCAGTAGATAAAGCGTTCTGTCTCCCTTCATCAACTATCACTTTCAACCCCTCCTCCATCTACCTATTACATTCCTGGCTCCGTCCCCCCGCCACACCTCCCACCCATTTATCTCTCAGCCCCCTTGGCCCACAAGCCTCATTCCTGATGAAGGGCTTCTGCCCAAAACATCGATTCTCATGCTACTAATATGTTGGCTGACCGGCTGTGCTTTTCTCGCACCACATTATTCGACGCTGATCTCCAACACCTGCAGTCCCCACATTCTCCTCACATCTTCATGGCTTGCCTGACTCAGATTCATAACCGTTACTTCAAATAAAACAAAAACTGTCGTGTACTCAAACATCACAAAGGAAAACCAATAGAGGCAGCACCGTGGCTCATTGTCTAGCACTGCCGCCCTCACAACACCCCGGACCCCTGTTTGATTCCAGTCACGGGCGACTGTCTGTGTGGATTTTGCACATTCTCCCCGCGTCTGCGTGGGTTTCCTCCAGGTGCTCCGGTTTCCTCCCACAGTCCAAAGATGTGCAGGTCAGATGAATTGGCCATATTAAAATGCAGTAGGTGCATTAATCAAATGGAAACCGGTCTGGGTGGATTACACTTTGGAGGGTTGATGTGGACTTGCTGGTCTGAAGGGCCTGTTTCCATACTGTGGGGAATCGAATCTCAAATAAAAAGTTGCGGTCACTGTTGCCAATCGGTCGTTTACAGCAAAGTTTTCAATTAGCTCTTCTGATCATCCAACACCAATTCCTAAATAACCTGATCTCGAGCTCGGTGCTTGAAATAATGTTAATGCAAGCCATCTCACACGTGCTCATTAAAACGATTTTTCCCAGTATTAGCATTCCATTGGGTTAGCACAGTTTAGGTATAATTTAAACAGTACGTTATTAATTCAGTACACAGAAACATAAATATCCCATTTCCTGTTTTATATCATGCCGAACATTTATATTGCAACATTCACTTTGATATATAACTCCCATCAATGTTTGCTCCTCCTTCCTGTTTCTGAGCTCCACCTCATACGATTCAGTGAAATCTCAGTGAAGTGGGTTCTGGGGAAATTAATGGCAGAAATCATCTCACCACATCACTTATGTTCTTCTCAAGCTTTATTGTTAGATTTTCTCCAAATTACCCGTTATGTTGATAGAGTAGAGAAGGAAAATAATCTTTCAATAATACTGTCTATTCCCTGCGTTTTGATCAGAGTGATGCTTGAAAAGCACAGCAGGCCAGGCAGCATCCGAGGAGCAGGAAAATTGAACGTTTCGGGCAATAGCCATTCATCATCAATTCCATAATCCCCCAACCCTCTAACACATCAACAAGAAAAGGTTATTCTAGACTTGGAGACAACAACATGGGAACACCAGAAAGACGTCAGCCCATCGAGTTTGTACACCAACAGGATGATTAATCCATTCAGCCACACATGGCTCTTACACAGCAATTGGAGCAGATCTGTTAAAAACGTGTGCCTGTTAAACAGGAATTCAACTAAAACGTAAAGGCTTTCCAAAGGCAAAAACTTGTAACAATGGTATACATTAGGGACTAAAGTGTAACAATAAACTATTGTAATTTAAGGTAAATTGTTAGGGTCCAATGTTCATGAAATTCGCAAAGTTAAAGCACAATCCGTCAGAATCAACATGGTTTTACGAACGCTAATTCGTGTTTGAATTGTTTGATTGAGTTATTTGAAGATGTCACAAAGGAGGTGATTCGTGGAAATCCTGGAGATGGAATATATCTGCTCTTCCAGAAGGGATTGGATATGTTGCATCTCCAAAGAGTAAGTAGTAAGATCAGACAACATGGGTTTATGAGTAATTTATTAGCTTTTATGGAGGATTCTTGAAACAACAAAATACAGTCAGATGGAATAAATGTGTCATTTTCTTCTGGCAAATGTACCTTGTGGGGTGCCATAGATTTCAGTACACATGCCTTAACTTTTTTTCATCAATATTATTACTCGGTTAACAGGGTAGAAAATACTATAACCAATTTTTCAGATGACACTAACATCAGTGGGAAATTATTTTGCAATGAAGATGTAAAAGGTTTAAAATGAATATGGATAGTTTGGGTGAATGGGCTAATACTTGGTAATGAAAATTAAAGTGGAAAACTATGAGATTATTCAATTTGGCCAGCGAAATAGAAAGGCAAATTCTAAGTGCTTCAAAGTGCTCAGGTGCAGAGGAGTCTATGTGTTCACGTGCATTTCACAGAAAACCTGCATGCAGCTACAGCAAGTAATGGGAAAGGCAAGCGTCGGGTCAGTTTTTATTTGTAAAAGGATGGAGTAGAAAGGTAGGGAGTGTTGAAGTAGCTACGCAAGACATTAGTGACGCTGCAAATGGAGTAGAGTTTGGGTGCCCTGGCTTGCAGAAGGATGCATTTGCATAGGAGGAAATTTAGAAGAGGTTCATTAGATTGATTCCAGAGATGAGGGGTTTGTCTAATGAAGGGAGTTTGAGCAGTTCAGGTCTATAGTCTCATGTTTATAATAAAGAAAGGAGATCTCTTTGAGGTGTGTAAAATGCTAAAAGTAATTGACAATGTATTTTTATCATGTGGATATTTTATCATGTGCAGCAATCTCCAACAACAGACCAGAGTTTCAGGATGGAGAGATGGCAGGAAAGTGGTACAGAGGCCACGATGAAATCAGTCATGATTGTATTCAATGGTGGAGCAGGCTGGAGCGGCTGAATTACTGACTGATGTTCCTTGTTCTTATTTAGCCCGTCGAATGTGTTACACAGGAATGGGAGAGGACTGTTTATCAAACAGGAAGCAGCCACTCCGGATAAATCAGTCTCAATCAATTGGACAGAACTTCACCAATGGAGTCACACAGTGACCAGTGCTTGGTACTCAACTATTTGTAACCTATATCAATGATCAGGAGAATGCAACAGATGTACTGTAACTACTTTTATTGATGACTCTGCAATAAGTAATACATTAAATTAACATGAGATGCAGGGGGAAAAGAATACGATATAACCTGACATTACATTTACAGGAAGAATTGAAGGGACTATGTAACTGAATTGGAGAGCGATGACAGGTCTTAGTAATGATGTGCAAAGGGGAGTTCACTCAGAGCAGTTCAGACATGGGAGGATTTGCTCCATCTCTCTAATGGTCCGCTCCGTGACATTCCCTGGGGCACGGATGCTCTCAGAACATACCGGATATTTGGATGTTGGTTGGCAGTGGGGACAGTGTTTTGAAACGTGTAGCAAGGGGGCGGCCTTTAAGATACATTCATTTCTTTCTATATGGAGACCAATATGAAGGGATGGTCTGATGGCATCTGAATGAAGAGGCTGTGGCTGCTTCTCGGACAGTGGGTATTCACTAACAGTATGTACTGTGCATGGGGGCACTGTAACATTAATGGAGTGAGATGTCCTTCAGTTCCCTTCCATCTCCTCAATGACTTGGGGACCCGAAGAGCTATGTACATCATTGGGAATCCCACTTTACTGGAAAACAAGGATATGCTCGGCAGTTCTCTGCTGAGGGAGAAAACATTGTATTCACCTCATCCACCATTTTTATCCTCCGTCTTTGAATGGTGATATTGATGTTGGCATACTGGGAAATGATGAATAAGTCACCCAGCCCTGCCTGGAAGGTTCCAGATCGTAGAAGTGGACTGAAACAATGATCCTAACAGCCACTGGAAGCACTTTCCTCCACCTGATGTCACGCTGCAGGTCATGTTTTAGGAGGTGGCACTGCTGTGTGACCAGCTCCTTGTTCAATCAGGATCTCCTCACACTCTGCCCCTTGCTTGATGTCAGCTTGGGAAGATGGTCTTGGAAAACCCGGGGTGGATAGAGCAGATCCCTTCCCCCACACACACTCACTCCATGGTTTCACAGCTTCCCCTCTCTTCAGCCTCTGCTCCACTTGGTGTTCATGTTGCAGACCCAGATGCTGGAAAAACAGTCCCCATGCTCCATCCAGAGTTTGGTCACCAAATCCTCAGGTCCACCAAATCCTAAATGTCCGAGGCAGCTCACAGCATAACCTCCAGCAAACCTTCCCCAGCCCCTCCACTAAATTTTCAATAACAGGAGAGGTCAGAAGCCAGTGAGCTACGAGAGTTATCCAACAGATGAGATCCCCATAAAATATTTTAAGAATGTTACCCAAACTTTTCCTTATTTTAAGCGTAGATATGAAATGTGAAGCAAAATATCATCTATTCAAATTCTTTCGCTGAAATGCAACGAAAGAAAAGAACAATTTGAGATATCTTGTGTGTTGGAACACATACACAAACAATAGATGTTGTACCTACTTGGTATACACCGCTTGAAAGAAAGAAAAACTCAAATGAAGATTCTTACATGCAGTTTTCCAATCCAGAAAGATACAATATTAGAAGAGATCTCAGAGAGAATAGGAGCTATGGATCATATATTGAAGCTTCCAACCCTTCTGGGTCCCCGAACAGCTTCTGAATACTGCAGATAAAACAAAACGAGAAAACCTGGTCTGTGAGAGCTGGCCGCTGCCCTTCCATTGTTCCCACCGTTTTAATAAAACCTAAAGGCCTCCTCAGTTATTTACTTCAGCTGTTTTCAGTGGGCAGTTCAGCACCTCTGCCTTTAAGACCCCTCTTCAAAAAAACCCAGGAGAAAATAACCTTTATAAGATGATAGTATCGCCACAACACCCCCTTTAAAAAAACAACAATCAATATGCCAAGGTGACTTCATTTTAAACTCCTTATTCTTACTGTTTCAGTCGACTACAATGCATATATATTGTTGTGACGCTGAGCATGCAAACATTCACAACGCCATTCTATTTACTCTGGCCACAGAACACCTCTGTCTTTCTTCATCCAAGTCTCGACAACTTGACAGCAACTATGGTTTCTCGTCCTGTCACCTGTATAACTTCCAAATTGAATGCCAACAATAATAACCGCTATCTGAATAGCCCGGATGTTTTCTTCCTAAATTTCTCTTTAGGAGTTATGATCGTATGTAGATTTGTCTCAGGCACGTTACTTACAAGTTAAATTCTGAGATGTTGTGACGTCAACACCAAGCTCAAGGCCCAATTGTGAAATATTTCTGTTGATAGTTTAATCGGACACTCCAACCACACATTACATAACGGAGCAAATCTCATCTCTCCAATAGTCCTTCTCAATGACATGTCTCCTCATGTCTCAGCTTACAAGAAATATCATGCTTCTGTACCGCTCAATGTACCTTTACCTGCTACTCCTGGCCAGGCCAGTAAACCTTACTCTCACAGGTATATGTTTTAAGATCTTGCACATTTTTCTCCATCCCTCACGGAAGCCAACCTTTGATTTATGGACCAATTGCTAACCATTAGCCATTTCAGCTTCTAATCATGCCATTTTAACTCTCTGCTCTTCCACACGATTTCTCATGACTGCAGGAAGTGAATGTTTGAACTCCTCCAAAGTAAGAATCTCTCTAAGAGTGTCATAGGTTGCTTTGTTTTTAATACACTTATCCACATTTCAAAATTACTTGTTTGATTATTTCAAACTCAATGTACATTTAACCAGGCATGCTTTTTTAGATTCCTGAAACACAGTCTGTAGGCTTCTGGCACAAGCTCATATGCATTTCAGATGGCTTTCTTCACTCCCTCATACTGACCAGATATCACTTCCGATAGGGATACAAATACCTCACTCCTTATACCTACCAGCTTTGTTTGGATCAACTAAATCCGCTTGGTCACTGGCCACTGCATCCGTTTAGCCACTTTCTCAAATGAAAGTAAAAAGGCTTCTGCATCGTTCTCATCAAATTTATATAATGCCTGGATGTATTTAAATAGATCCCCATCAGATCGTTGGCTACAATAGAGTTGCTCATCCTCACTATCGTCCTCATTCAGCCTACCGTCTATCTTCATCTCCACCCTGCTAAGTCGACTTTCCTAATTGCTAATTTTTGAAGTTGAAACTCTCTCTCTTCCTGCTTTTCTTCTTTCTTTTTCTGTATTTCTTCTTCCTCTCCTTTTCTTTCAATTCTACTTAAAA
Organism: Chiloscyllium punctatum; assembly: GCF_047496795.1. Lineage (NCBI taxonomy): Eukaryota > Metazoa > Chordata > Chondrichthyes > Orectolobiformes > Hemiscylliidae > Chiloscyllium > Chiloscyllium punctatum. Next base: position 5,313,465 of record NC_092755.1, read on the forward strand.
TCAAATTTCAAATTGTTTTAATTCCTTTTTGTGTTCAAACTGCCTCATCTGCAATTGAACTCCAAACATTTCCAAAGATTCTGATGGCGTTCCACCAAAATTCAAACGCCAAGCTATAGCTGAAATTATCTCATTTTCTCACAGACAAACACAAACCCAACTACATCTTGTCTGCCAATTCTATATTTTAAAAAATTGCCTTGCTCACCTTTTGTAAAACCTCCAACTTCACTTTTCCCACACCCAGAGAACTCTTAGAGACAGAAAGAACCATTACTTTGCAAAGCAACTGTTCAAACCAACGGACTTCAACGCGCGGACGCAAACAACTACCAAACGCCGCCTTTGAGCCCAACAATCTCCCTGTGCACATTCTTCACCTCCCAACGTGGGATTCCTCTGGGTGCTCAGTTTTCCTGATACAGCCCAAAGATTTGCAGTTTAGGTGAATTCGAAACAGACAAGAGTCCCCACTTTGCTATCTAGCAGACCAGAATGTCTTAAGATGGCAGCCCGGACGCCAACTTTGCCTTATAGTAAAGGAAGATGTGAAATGGGTGTTGCAGATGTGATTCAGCTATTCAAACCACTCAACTTAAAGCAAAACACAATTGATTTAAACACTTTAATAAAAATACATGCAAAAAGAAGAGGTACGTGGAATAACTTACAACTGGAAATCTTAACAGAACAATAGACATATACCTTCCACTAATGTACTGTTCCAATGTACGATCATCCCATAATCTCATCCCTTGGTAAAAAGATACACTCAATTTCAGTCAGTAGTCCATGCAGTTCTCCAATCCAGGAGAAAACAGCATCAGGACAGATCTCAGACAGAATAGCAGCTCAGTATCATTTACTAAAGCATCCAACCCTTCTCCCAGCCCGAGAACCTGGTGATTGTTACAGCTCAGAAAAACTGTGAAGTCTGGTCTGTGTGAGCTGAACATTGTTATCATTATTTATATTTTTAAAAAACCCTAAACGCCTCCTAAGTTATTTACTTGAGCGGTTTTCAGTCGGCAGTTCGTCCTTTAAGATCTCTCTTCAAAGAAAAGGAGCAAATAACCTTTATTTAAAGTGACAGCATTGTCAGAGATGTTAGGTGCCTAGTCCGTTACAATAATACTGAACTGGCTTCCTCGTGGTACTGACCACACGATCAGCTCAAAGAGACAAACACAGAAATCAAACATTCAGTTGACAGGCGCAGATCAAGTTTCAAAGATGTGAGTCAAAGCTGCTGAAACACCTATCCAACATGGAGCAGCACATGGGATACACCGGGAAGTGACAACAGTCCGACACACACACCCCTTTCCAACATGGAGCAGCACATGGGATACACCGGGAAGTGCACAACAGCCCGACACGCACTACCCTCCCACCGTCCATGGAGCATCACATGGGATACACTGGGAAGTGAACAGCAGCCTGACACGCACCAATTCATTGTTTCTGAACTCCACAATGCCAGTACTCGAAACACGAGGGAGCCAAAAACCAAGGTCAGGGAAAGATACAGAGGGACAGAACGATTCACATTAAAGACAGAAACAGACAGTTAATTAACTGAGATCGTGTTGTGGAAATATATAGAAAAAGACTGTGTAGTGGGATTAACTGTAGGATTGAACCCCGAGAGAGCAAAATTACAAGAATGTGAACATGAAATAAACGTTTATACAGATCAGCTGAAATGATTTGTTTCATCAAATTTTGAATCGTTTCACAGCCCACTTCAAGCAACATAAACTGGGACAAAGTGATGGACGAACACGGTGAGCTCTGCAAGCCATGCTAGTGTATTGCTCAGTAATCTGGATTATCTGGCCAGCATGACGAGTAATGCTAACATTACTATCATATGGGAACGATGAACATATCAAATAGATACAGCAGGGGAAGATTTCTATCTTCATCGGACCTCTATAAGGGGTGCGTGTGCGTGTGCGTGGTGGGGGAAGCGTGCATTTGGGGTGGTTGAATGTGAAATTCATTGAGAGAAAATACACTTGAAGGAAACCAGGTTAAATATGAACAAGGGGCTGGGATTTGGATAATCCACACAGAGAGACTGAGGGAAGTTTCATGGACAGATGAGTTATAGTGCTTAAGAATATTCAAATGTAGGCATTGCCAGACACAATAGCAATCTAGCGTGCAAAGGAATATCAGACGGATGGGACTTTGGGATGAGCTTAAATCAGATTTGTTACTGCAGGTTTCAATCCGAGAGTGTCAGCAGCAGATTGTTGTCATCATTAAGTCTGTATTTCACAGCTCAAGGTTCAAACAGCAGATGGGTTAAGCCAGTGAAGTACATTCTGGAGCAGTGAGTAGTTAAAGTTAAGAATGGTCAGGGCCGGGTGTCAGGAATCAGCTCATGGCCAAAGGGATTACGAAAGTTGCAATTCGTCTGTGTCAAACAACACCTGAATGTTTCACCTCCCACCGCCACCGCCACACCCCCCACCCCGCCCCAAGCCATTCATCACGCTGATTTGGAAATATACTGCTGTTCCTTCACATGCCGTTGTATCAAAATACTGGCATTGTGGGTCAACCAACAGCAAGTGGACTGCAGCGATTCAAGAAGACAGCTCATCCTTACCTTCTCAGGGGCAAATAGAGATGACCTATCAACGCTGGCCAGCCAGCAACACCCAAGACCCACACATGAATGAAAAAAAAGATATTGGCCAGGGATGGGATGGAATCCATGTGAGGAAATGGAGTTTGTAAACAGAATAGAGAACAATGACCTCCACAATCCCAATATTTAAATAACAAGGGCAGAGAGACGATGGTTCACATCTGAAAGTGAATAGGTCAACGTAGAGACCCTGAGTAACACTACCAGATGCAAGGAGGGAGACAGGAATTGAACTGGATTCAAAGTATCACCAGGTGTAAGAAATGTAGACCAAATGAAGGAACAGAAATGCAGTCGGAACTGGTTTATAGAGAAAATATCTTGACAGTGAGACTTACCAAGAATACCAACGATAGACAGGAGAGGATAATAGATGGAAGATGAGGCTTTCTGCCTCCAGGCATCAGGTGTTTAGGAGGTGGTGGTGGAGGAGGCCCAGGATCTTGGCAGAGTGGGAAGGTGTGCTGAAATGTTTGGCCATGGGGCATTGGGATTGGTTGGTTCGGGGGTCCTGGAGATGTTCACTGAAGTGTGCCGCATGTTTGCATCCTGTCTCCCCAGTGTGGAGGAGACAATATCGGGAGAAAGGGATGCAGTAGGTGGTGTGTCTGGAAGTGCAGGTAAAACTCCGATGGATATGGAATGATCCTGTGCAGCCTTGGGCAGAGGTGAGGGGGGAGGGGGAGGTGAGGACGGAGGTTTTGCAATTCCTGCGGTGGCAGGGGGCAGGAGCTGCGAGGGGAGGGTGTTTTGGTGAGGTAGTCACGAAGGGAACGGTCTTTATTGAATGCAGATAGGGGTGGTGAGAGAATTATATCTCTGATGGTGGGATCTGTTTGTAGGTGGCGCAAATGGGCGAGGAAAATACATTGTATCTGGAGGTTTGGTGGTGTGAAAGGTGGGGAACAGGGATCTTATTTTCATGTTGCATTAGCAGGGGTGAGATTCGAAGCAGAGGTGTGGACAGTGGATAAGGTGCACTGCAGGGCACCGTCGACCATGTGGGAGGGGAAATTGCGATTATTGAAGAAGAGGACCATCTGAGCTGTACATTGGATTCAGAGTGTGGCGCTGTAAAAGCAGGCCAGATCAGGCAGTATCCAAGGAGTAGGAAAATCGATGTTTTGAACAAAAGCCCTTCAGCAGGAATCGGACTTTTGCCTGAAACAATGACTTTCCTGCTCATCGGATGCTGCCTGACATGCTGTGCTTTTCCAGACCACACTCTCGACTCTAATCTCCAGCATCTGCAATACTCACTTTCGCCTACTCACTAGGTTCAGCCACTTCTGTAATACTGCCTTGAATTTTGTTCTCCCTGATCTAGAAAATATGTTGTTAAACTTGAAAGGGTGCAGTCACGATTTACAAGTATGTTGCTGATGTTGAGGTAGCGAGTGATATTGAGATCGATGGAATGCTGGGGCTATGTTCCCTTGAGCGTTGAGTCTGAGGAGTGACCTTACTGAGGTTTATCGTGGTGAATCCCAATGCTCCAGGGTGAACATCGTCAAAGACCAGGACAATAGATAGGACAGTTATTGACATTATGACTAGACAATTACTCATGGGACAAGTTGCCAAATATGCAAGTAGACTGAAGAATGGGACTGGCCGGACGATTCAGAATTTGGAGGGTCCAATCACAAGAATGAGAACGAAAATAAAGGCATTGCCATATCGACTGGGATTATTAGTTATATCACATTCTCAATCCACCTCAAAGAACCAGCCGTGACACCATAAATCCGGAGGAGATACTGTTCAGCATGAAGCACTGTGCAGACCAGGCTCGTGTACTGCTGAACAGAAACCTGCAATCGTTCCAGCGTGGAAAACTGGGCAGACCATAGCAGTGCATTGACCTATAAATCCAGTTCAGAAATGTTTTCAACATGGACCACTGTGCAGACCGGGCGGATGTACTATACAATGAAAGCCACAATCTACTCAGAGTGGAAAGGTATGCAGACCACAGCAGTGCATTGATCTATAAACCCAGGGAAGACATGTGACTAGGGTGTGGAACTGTGTCCACCACCCCAGTACATTGCTCAGTAACACTGTTTTAGATCACTGTCCAGCGTGGGGAAACTTGCAGTACATGCTGGGATTGACAGGATCTGCAGCTCCTATCCATTTGCAGCTCCATATCTACACTGTGTCATTATAAGGGGTACTGTGGGTATGAATATGACTGCTAGAGAGCGATCGCCTGGGAATCAGTTTAAATACCAACAAATGGGAGGAGTTTAGGGTATAGACAGAGAGGGCGAAATTGAGAGACAATGCCTTGGATGGATGTGTTCCCAGGTTCCAGAATGTTGAAATGTAAACTTTTCAACAGTATCCTGCAACATCAGCCAGTGTTTCCAGGAATGATGGGTGAACGGGATATTGGTGTGAGGTCGGATGATGGAAAGTATTGGATGACCAATTGTTCTGCAGCTTTGTAACTTGGAGAAGGGTCAGCACAGACTTCGATTCATTGGGCTGAATCTAACAATACCTTGTCTCAGTGACATTTTCATTGAGTGTGACAGAGGGATAGTCAGCACGGGGTCGTGTTAGTTTCCTGGTACTATCTTATGAAACTCACCACATTAACTACCCAGCCCACACCATGGCGTCCCTCTCATTCAATGCCAGCCTGTTTCTCCCACCCATCATGGCTGGAGGTACTCAGCATCGCCCGGATATCCCTGGATAATACATGATAAACTGGCACTGGTGCCATCTTTAAAAGGCCAAAGGGCATACGGTTCAGCTTTCTTGATTCAGAGCTGTCCTGCACAGTTTAGCCTCTCCATGGTAAATAAGGGGAAAATATACGATGGTTTGTCGACAGGCGCTAGGAGGTCCTGGTGGTTGGCCTAGTACAGAGGAAGACCGTTCTCTTCTCAGAGGAGGCCACACCACCAGTTCCACCGAGCAGAGTCTGAGCTCACTACCCTGCTCAGTGCAGTATCTGTGGTCTGAGGAAATGTCCAGCAATACAGGACAAGCATCAATAACCTTCCCCGTTCTGTCAGGATAAGGGTCACTGTATTCTCTCTATTCCCTCACAGTCACTGTATGTGGTCCGCCACTCTCACTGCATCTCCTTCTCTGTTTCTCCCCCCCCCCCCCCACCCTCTCTCTCTCTTCTCTCGCCCTCCACTAACACGCCTACACTAACAACATTGCATGAACACATCACTGTGGACTGACTCCCTCTGGACACCTCACCATGTCCACCCTCCCCACCTGCACCAGCATTAAGAGCAAGGCCACCTGTCTGTGTGTATATTTCTGATGATGTTCAAAAATTCCTGTGTTGCCTGTATAGAGTGTCATAGACAAGGAAGAAACCATGGTCTCATTCGATGTAACGGCACTGTTCACCTCTATCGACAAAACAGTAGCAAGAGAAATAATAGCCAACCTGCTGGACATACAGATCTGACAACAAGACGTTGAACCTATCAACAAAGACTGCATACTCAAACTACTGGACCTGTGCCTCACAACACACTTCACATTCAATAAACAAATATATGAACAAATCAACGGCACACCCATTGGCCCACCCATCTTTGGACTCATAGTAGAAGCAGTAATGCAAAGGTTAGAACAAACAGTCTTACCGCAAATTCAATCCAAACTCTGGGTCAGATATGTGGATGACACCTTTGTAATCATTAAAAACACAGAAAAAGAGAACACACACCATATCATCAACGCCACACTCACAGGAATCCGATTCCCTCGAGAGGAAGAAAAGGACAATAAACTCCCATTCCTAGTCGTGATGGTACAGAGAACACCGAACGGAGAATTCACCAGAAAGGTATACAGCAAAGCCACACACACAGACCGAATCCTGAACTACGAAAGCAACCACCCCAACACACACAAAAGAAGATGCATCAAGACACTGTTCAAAAGGGCCACAACACACTGCAGCACACCAGAACTGCAAAAAGAGGAAGAAGAACACCTCCACAATGTATTTGCCAAAAACGGCTACCCACGCAATTTCATCAACAGATGACTAAGGGAAAGACAACGGAATTAAGACATGGCACAATCCAAACGAGTAGCAACACTACCATTCATCAAAAACATTTCTGAACTGACAGCCAGACTACTGCGACCACTAGGACTTATAATATCACACAAACCAATAGACACTCTCAGACAACAATTCACCAGGACAAAGGACCCGATACCCAGCATGAGCAAAACCAATGTAGTGTACAAAATCGCATGCAATGACTGCACAAAACACTACATAGGACAAACAGGAAGACAGCTAACCATCCGCATCCATGAACACCAATTAGCCACGAAACAACACGACCAGATGTCCAGAGTAGCCATACACTCAGTTGACAAGCAACATGGGTTCGACTGGGAGAACACTACTATTATAGGACAAGCCAAACAGAGAACAGCCAGGGAATTCCGAGAGGCATGTCACTCATCCACAGATTCAATCAATAAGCACATCGACCTGTACCCAATATACTGGCCACTGCAGCGGACAGCTGGAACTGACAACCGGAAGCGGCAGATACATATCACTATAAATGCCGAGGAAACATCACAGAAGCGCTTCACAGGAGGCTCCCAAGCACTGAGGATGTCACCTAGACAAGGGACGAAACGTCTGCAACACAAATTCCCAGCTCGGTAAACAGAACCCAACACCCCTATCTCTAACTTGCTTCAGTCTCTACAACATGCCTTATCTCAGTAGTCTCCTCCTCCAATGACAGAACCAAACAGAACTGAATCAGAAGCTTTAGTTTGATCCAACTAATCCATGCTGACCATTGTCCCTGAAAGAGTTGCTTTTGCCTGCATTTGACCCATATCCCTTCAAACCTTCTCCTCTCCATCGATGTGCCCAATTGTTTTTCACGCATTTTAATGTACTTTTCTCTGCCATTTCTCCTGGCAATTCATTCAATATGTGCACCATCTTCTGCGTGAGGAATGTTCTCCTCTGGTCCCTTTTAACTCTTTCCTGTCCCACCTCACATTTATGCCTTTAGTTATGGACACCCCTACACTGGGGTAAAGATCTTGGCAATTCACCTTATGTATACCCCTCATGGTTTTATAACCCTTTAATAGGTCACCCCTCAGCCACCTACACCCAATAGAAAGATGAAGGATAATGATGCAAATATCTCTGCCATGGTAACCTAAACTACTTTGCTACAATGTGATAGGATACTCTTCTGTAATGGGGAACTCTTTTCAAGATATTCCTGTTTCTTCCCCTATGTTTCCTAGTCTTTATCCACAATATGCTTTGACATGAAATATTCATATTGAATCTCACCCATCTCCTGTGGTTCCACACATGAGGGGCCCTATTGTCTCCAACGTTGCTTTTTTGTACTTGTGTGCTGTCGGATCTCGTTGGATTCTCCTTAACCTTTTCTGAGATCTATCTCTTTCCCCCCATTTTGCTTTCCAGCTTATCTAGTCTGTCTTTGTAAGTCACACCCTCCAGGAGTAGTAAGGTCTTCGTCAATCTTTGCTCCATGTACAGTTTCAGAAAATGCTTCCGAAATCGGGATGATCAGAATTATACGCAGTACTCCAACTGGGGACCCAGTATTATCAGATACAGCCGTAACATGGTGTCCCAACGCATGTCCGCAATACTGTGAGCCATGAGGGCAAGTGAGTCTAATGCTGCATTCACCACCCTGTTCACCTGTGATACTACTTCCAAGGAACAATGTAACTGTACCCATTGGTCTCTCTCTGCTTGACAACACTGCCTACGGCCCTACCTTTAACTGCGTTAGTCCTCCCTGGTTTGTCTTAACTAAATCCAACACCTGAATTGAATGCCATCTTTAATTCCTTGTCCCACTATTCCTGTTATTCAAGAGCCCCTTTGATAACTGAATTTCCTGCGCACTATATCACGGATGTTATTATCCACGAACCTACTCACAAATACTCCTATATTCTGTATATCATCTTGGTCACCTCTTCAGCAAATTCAATTCATCTGTGAGACTGCGTATGCACATAGCTGTGCTGACCATCCGTAATCAATCCTTACTTTCTGAAATGCATGCAACTCTGGTCCAGCAGAAACGCTTCCAACAGCGTTCGCACAACTGACTTCGAGCAAATTGGCCTTTAGGTCCCTGCCTTTCCATTGTTGCCTTTCTTAAATACTGGCACAACATTCGTCACCCTCCAGGCTCCCAGCTCATCACCTGTGGTTGTCAGTGATAGAAACATCTGTGTGAGGGACTCCTTAATTTCGTCCCTAACTCCCTCCAATATTCAGGGACAAACTTGCTTATTTCCCAGAAATTGTCTTGTTTTTAAGGATTTTAAATCCTCCAGCAACTCCTGCTCTGTAATATGGACTCTTTTGAAGATATCACTGTTTATTTCCCTGACTTCCCTAGCCTTTGTCCACAGGAAATGTGATTCTTTTTTGTTTAAGATGTCACCCATCTCCTGCGATTCCACATATTAATGGCGCCATTGATCTTTAAGGGGCCACATTTTGTCCTGAGTTAATCTTTTTGTTGATATTCTTGTTGAATTTCTATGGATTTTCCTGAACCTTGTTTGCCAAAGCTTTCTCAGGTCCCTTTTAGTGTCTTCTGATTTCCCTCTTAAATGTATTAATCCACCCGCAATGTTCTGCAAGTGATTCCCTTAATCCAGCTGGCTATATATGATATGTTCCCACTTTGTCTTCTCCATAACCTCAATATTCCCAGTCATCCAGTGTTTCCTACTTTTGTCGGCATTGTATTTCACACTAACAGGAATATGCTGGCCCTGAATTCTCATTTTCTCTTTTGAAAGCTTCCAATATGTTTGAGCTCCCTTTATATGCAAATAGCCTCTAAATATCAACTTTTAAAATCTCTTGACTAATACCTTCTGGAATGGGGCAAGACCAATTTTTGATCTTTAACTTGTGGACGAGGCCTATCAATTGTCCATAGCTGTTTTCAAACTAATAGAATTGTGGTCACTTTTCCAAAATGCTCCCCCAATAACACCTCAAGCACTTTTCCCTACCTTGCTTCCCAAAACGAAGTCAGGTTTTACCTCTTTCTCCAGTCGGGTCATTTACATATTGACTGATCGAGTTTTATTGAACATACTGAACAAATCACTCCCATCCAAGGTCAGAACATTTTGGCAGTCTCAGTCTCGGCTTCGAAAGTTAAACTCCCTGATCGTTACAGCCCTATTATTCTTACAAACATCTGAGATGTCCCGACAAATTTGTTGCTCAATTTCCCGCTGACTATTGGGGGCCTGCAGTACAGTCATATCAAACTGATGACCCATTCTTATTTCTCAGTTCCACTCGTATATCTTCACTGGGAGATCCCTAGGAATATCTTCTCTAAGTGCTGCAGTTATGTTTTCACTAATCTAAACCTCCACTCCGCCACCTCACTTGCTTCCCCTTGTATCCTTCCTGTAGCATCTGTCCCCTGCAACATTGAGCTGCCAGTCCTGTCCCTCCCTGAGCTGTGTTTCGAAAATACTTATGGTGTTCTAGTCCAATGCTCCCATCCATGCGTTGGGTTCGTACGCTTTCCCTGTCAGGCCATTTTCATCAAAATAAATGCAGCTTAGTTCATCAGTTTCCCCTCATTGCCTGCTGTGTTCTTGCCTGCCTTGTCGATTAAAATGACTGCCTTGAAATTCTGTAACAGCCTCAACCTTCAGACCGCAGCCTGAGAACATCCCCCTGACTGTGAACAACACCCTCACCTTTCATGTCATCTGCAAACCTGATAATGATACATTCTGCTTTCATATCCGAGTTATTAATGTACATAATAAACAGGAATGGCTCCTGCACAGATCCCTATGGTGCACCCACTGGTGAAAGGTTTCTCATCACAAACAACCCTCCAATTGTGTATCCAATTTGCCAACTTGCCTCGGATCCCAGTGGCTCTTCCCTTTTGGACCAGCCTTCCATGTGGGACCTTGTCAAAGGCTTTAATGAACTCCATGCAACCCACATCATCTGCACTGCCCTCATTAATATTTTTAGACACCACTTCAAAAAACTCATCTGAATTCATCGGACAGTATCTACCTCTACCAAATCCGTGATGACTTTCCTTAATCGATTCCTGCCTTTCCAAATGTTGACACATCTTGTTCCTCAGAATTGTTCCCAATAATTTCCCTCTTTCTGCTGTCAGACTATCTGCTCTATAACTGGACAGGCATATGGTACATTGGATAGTATAGGTGGGATGGGCTTCAGATTACTATGACAGGGTGGCGCAACATCGAGCGCCAAAGGGCCTGTGCTGCGCTGTAATGTTCTATGTTCTATGTAATTACCTGGCCGATCATTGCTGCCCTCCTTGAACAAAGGAACCACATTTGCTATCCTCCAGTCATTTGGCACTTGACCTGTGTTCGCAAAGTATCACATGTATCTGCCTGGGCCCCAGCAACCTCCTCCCTTGCCTCCCATAGCAGCCTGGGATATATTTCATTGGACACTGAGGATTTACCCATCTTTACACCAGCGAAAGCATTTAATACCTCCTGTTTGTTGATCTTAACATGTTCGAGAACCTCACCATCCCGACTGAAATGCCCGGCAACAATTTCTTTCTCCTGTTTCAATACAGATGGGAAATATTCATTGAAGACCTCACCTACTTCCTCTGGCTCCATGCACAGATTTTCCCTTTGGTTTTTAATTGGCCCCACCCTTTCCCCAGTAATCCTCTTACCCTAACTGTACTGGAAAAATAACGCGTGGCTTTTCCTAAACACTATCTGCCACGGATATTTTGTGACCATTGTTTGAACCTCATTTTAAGGACCCCCTTGCAATCTCCACACTTGTGAATGGCATCACCTGGTTTTATTGCAATGTATTTTCTTTAGAAAACTCACAATATTGTTTGATATGTATTTGCTGGATTTGCTGCCTTTGTCATTCCATCCGAATGAACACACTGGCCCTGAGTTTTCACTCTATTACTTTAAAATGTTCCCATTTTGCAAATATAGACCCACACGCAGATGTTTCTTCCCAGCCAATGTTTGTCACATCCAGTCCAATGATCGTGATACTGATAGGAGACTCAGTTGTGAGGAGGACAGACAGGAGACTGTATGGTGACCCCAGGATGGTGTGTTGCCTCAGTTGTGCCAGGGTCAAGGTGGTCTCTGAACAGTTGCAGAAATTTCAGAACGGAGATGGTGAACAGCCAGAGGTTATTGTGCACAATGGTACGATTGACCAAGGTAGACAAAGGGATGGGGTCTTATAAAATTAGTACAACGAGTTCAGTAAGAACTTTAAAAGCAGGACCTTAAGGATAGTAATCTCTGGATTACTACCAGTGCCACGTGCCAGTGAGGATAGACATAGAAAGTTAGGCCAGAAGTATGTGAGGCTGAGGAGCAGATGGATGGGACAGGGTTTTTAGTTCTTGGAACATTGGGATCTCTTCTGGCGTAGAGGTGACCTATAGAAGGGGATGAACCAGAGGGGCATCATTACCCCTGGGGGGAGACTTGCTAGTGTTACACCAGAAGGGTGTAAACTAGTTTGGCAGGAGGTTCAGACTCTGAATAAGAGAGGGACTATTGAACAGTCAGGGGAAAAAACATTAGCCATCAAGAGCAAATTTCCTATTCACCTATTCAGAATATCCAGAGGCACGGTAAAGGAAGAGAAAAGATTTCTGATTTAACGGGCATTTAATTCCACACACGAGACCTGACTTTTAAGGCAGACGAGCCCAGAGCATGGATTGGCTCTGCGGACTGGGATATTATAGCCATAACAGAAAAATGGCTGAGAGAAGGGTAGGCCTAGCAGCTCAGTGTTCCAGGATACAGAAGCTACAGGCGTGACAGAAGGACAAGTAAGTGAGGAGGGGGAACTGCCCTTTTGATAAGGGAAGACATAACAGTTGTTAGAGAGGATACTCTTTCAGGATTATCAAATAAGGCCATATGGTTGGAAGTTATCAACAAAAAGGGGATGGTCAAACTGTTGAGACTGTGTTATGACCCTCAAACAGCCAGCAGGTACGAGAGGAGCAGACATGTTGAGAGATTAGTGATAATAGTAGGAATAATAGAGTAGTATTGTTGGGAGATTTTAATTTCCCCTGGATTGAACGGGCCACCCAGAGAGTAAAAGGCCCGTCCGGAGTGAAATTTGTCAAATGTACCCAAGAACACTTCCTACATCAAAATGTAGACGGCCTAACTCTACACAGGCGGGTGCAACACTGGACCTCCCCTCAGAAAATGATGCCAGGCAAGTGACTGAAGTGTCACTCAGAGATCACTTTGTGTCCAGTGACCACAACTGTCTGAGATTTCAAATCATTATAGAAAAACATCGAACAGGTCCACAGACTAAGATGCTAAACTGGAACAGGGCCAGTTTTGGGGCCATTATTCAGGATCTAGCAGAGGCCGATTGGGTGAAGTTAAAAATCACACAACACCAGTTTATAGTCCAACTAGATTTGGAAGCGCTATTGATCATTCCAAAAGTTGCAAGACTTAATCTAAATTTGTTTAATATTACATTCTATGACTTCAATCCTGTTGCTATAAATTCTGTGACTTATGACTGTGTTCCACAACCACCGCTGAAGAAGCAGCACTCCGAAAACCAGCGCTTCCAAATAAACCTGCTGGAGGTGGTGTTGTGTCACTTTTAACTTTGCCCACCCCAGTCCAACACCGGCATCTCCAAATCATAAGTACTGTCGATTGGTTGAGACTGTTTGAATAAAAAAAGAACGTCTGGCAAATGGGAGGCTTTGAAAAGTGTGATCTCAAGAATACAAGGTCAGTATGTCCCTATTAGGGTGAAGGGAACAGCTGGCAGGTTTAGGGATCCCTGGCTGATGAGGGATATTAAGGCTTTACTAAGGAAAAAGAAGATGGCATACATTGGCTTTAAGGTTTCTGTATATACATATTCTCTTCCAGTCCAAAAGACACAATCAATCTTTGGAGACCCCACAATCCTCTCAGGTCCCTGCCGCACTTCCGATTTTAGAACTCACTCCAATGCCTGTGGTTCTCCCGATCCAGTTCCTACAAGACCCACCGTCTGTGTAACATCCTCCAGTCGCTAGCACCCACCCTGTGAATGTAAGCTCCTCCAGTCTCTCCATCCATCTACTCATCTCCATAATCTTCTCCAGCTCTGACATCCCAATCCGTGTAAATGTCACTCTCCCCTACAACCCTTCACTTGACCAAACTGCAGGAGCTTCCAATGCTCCTTTTATTTTCCCGTGAAACTGTCTCCAACCAAAATTGCTGTCCTTATCTCTCAGAACATCTGTCAGACTTCACATCCTCCATATCCAAATAAATTCCAGAACCTTAGCCTTCCTATTTCTATAAACATCTTCAGTCTGACTAGCCTGCATACGTCTGTTTGTTCTTTCAATTTGTACAACCCTCTCTATCTCAGTGATATGCTCCTAAAGTATTCTGTCTGTGTGAACCACTCCATCCTCCCAGTATCCTAATCCCTGTAAACTGCTCCATCCCTCCCAACCTCCCCATTTCCATTAACACCTGTAGGCTCCACATTTCTGTAACCTCCTTTGGATCTCTGGACCTCCTTCCTGGTGAAAGCATGTCCAATCCCCAGAACCTTCAGAACCAGGGACGTCAGCTCTGGATCAGATGATTGCTGCCTCTGACATTCCGAGCAACACGTCCTATCTAGAACATAGAACACAGAAAAATACAGCACAGTACAGTCCCGTTGGCCATCGATGTTGTGCCGTGCCAAGTCCACCTAACCTACAGTAGCCCACTATCTTCCATATGCCTATCCAATGCCCTTTTAAATGCCCATAACGAGGGAGAGTCCATCACTGCTACTGGCAGGGCATTCCATGAACTCACGACTCGCGGAGTAAAGAATCTACCCCTAACATCTGTCCTATACCTACCTCTCCTTAATTTAAAGCTATGCCCCCCTCGTAATAGGTGACTCCATACGTGGAAAAAGGTTCTCACTGTCAACCCTGTCTAAACCCCTAATCATCTTGTACACATCGATCAAGTCACCCCGAAACCTTCTTTTGTCCAATGAAAACAGCCCCAAGTGCCTCAGCCTTTCCTCATACGATCTTCCTACCATACCAGGCAACATCCTGGTAAACCTCCTCTGCACCCGTTCCAGTGCTTCCACATCCTTCCTATAGTATGGCTACCAAAACTGCACACAATACTCCAGATGCGGCCGCACCAGAGTCTTCTCCAACTGCAACATGACCTCAGGACTCCGGAACTCAATTTCTCTACTAATAAAAGCAGTACACATTATGCCTGCTTCACAGGACTATTTACCTGGGTGGCCACCTTCAGATATCTGTGTACATGGACACCAAGATCCCTCTGCTCACCCACACTACCAAGTATCCGACCATTAGCCCAGTACTCCATCTTCTTGTTATTCTTACCAAAGTGAATCACTTCACACTTACCTACATTGAACTCCATTTGCCACCTTTCTGCCCAGCTCTGCATCTTATCTATATCCCGCTGTAACCTGCCACATTCTTCCTCACTCTCAACAACTCCACCGACTTTCGTATCATCTGCAAACTTGCTCACCAAACCTTCTAGCCCCTCCTCCAGGTCATTTATAAAAATGACAAACAGCAATGGTCCCAAAACAGATCCTTGCGGAAAACCCCCTGGTAACTGCACTTCACGGTGAACCTTTACCATCAACTACTTCCCTCTGTCTTCTTCCAGCCAGCCAATTCATAATCGAAACCTCTAACACACCCTCAATGCCATACCTCAGTATATTTTGCAATAGTCTACCATGGGGAACCTTACCAATCGCCTTACTAAAATCCATATACACCATATCTACCGCTTTACCCTCGTCCACCTCCTTAGTTACCTTCTCAAAGAATTCAATAAGGTTTGTGAGGCACGACCTGCCCTTCACGAAGCCGTGCTGAGTATCCTTGAACACATTATTCCTACCCAGATGTTCATCAATCCTATCCCTTACAATTCTCTCGAAGACTTTGCCCACAACAGAAGTGAGACTCAGCGGCCTCTGGTTACTAGGGTTATCCCTACTCCCCTTCTTGAACAAGGGAAGCACATTTGCTATCCTCCAGTGTTCTGGCACTAATCCTGCCGACAACGAGGACATAAAAATCAAGGCCAATGGCTCTGCAATCTCCTCATTTGCTTCCCAGAGGACCCTAGGATAAATGCCTTCAGGCCCAGAGGACTTATCTATTTTCACCCTTTCCAGAATTTCCAACACCTCTTGCCTACATACCTCAAAAACATCCATTCTAATTAATTCTGACTTAATATTCACATCGGCAACAATGTCCTGTTCCTGAGTGAATACTGACGAAAAGTATTCATTCAGTGTCTCTCCAATGTCTTCAGCCTCCACGCACAACTACCCATTTCTAACCTTGACTGGACCTATTCCTACCCTGGTCATTCTTTTATTCCTGACATACCTACAGAAAGCCTTTGGGTTTTTCCTAATCCTACCAACCAAGGACTTTTCATGTCCCCTCCTTGCTGCTCTTAGCTCTCTTTAGATCCTTCCTGACGACCTTATAACTCCCAATCGCCCCAATTGAGCCTTCGCACCTCATCTTTACATAGGTCGCCCTCTTTCCTTTAACAAGGGATTCCAATTCCTTATTGGCCAGGGCTTCCTCCTCCTTTCCTCCCTGTTTGACAGGTACATACTTATCAAGGACACTCAAGAGTTGCTCCTTGAACAAGCTCCACATATCGATTGTGCCCTTGAAGCCTACTTTTCCAAGCCACGCATCCTACATCATGCCTCACCGCATCATAATTTCCCTGTCCCCAGCTATATCTCCTGCCCTGCAGTGCACACTTATCCCTCTCCATCACTAGAGTAAAAGTCACCGAATTGTGGTTACTGTCGCTAAAGTGCTCATCTACCTCCAATTCTAACACTTGGCCTGGTTCGTTACCCAGTACCAAGTCCAGTATGGCCTCACCTCTTGTTGGCCTGTCTACATATTGTGTCAGGAAACCCTCCTGCACACATTGGAAAAACACCAAGCAATCTCACGTACACGAGTGATAGCTTTCCCAGTCAATATCTGGGAAGTTAAAGTTCCACAACAACCACCCTTGTACTTTCACTCTTCTCCTGAATCATCCTCGCAATCCTTTCTTCTACGTCTCTAGGACTATTAGGAGGCCTGTAGAAAACTCCTAACAAGGTGACCTCACCTTTCCTATTTCTAACCTCAGCCCAAACTATCTCAGATCGCGAGTCTTCATCCATCATCCTTTCCACCGCTGTAATACTATCCTTGACAAGCAATGCCACACCTCCCCCTCTTTTACCCCACCTCTGAACCTACGTAAACATTTAAACCCTGGAAGCTGCAACAGCCATTCCTGTCCCTGCTCTACCCATGTCTCCGTAATAGCCACAACATCGAAATCCCAGGTAACAACCCACGCTCCAAGTTCACCTACCTTATTTCGTATACTTCTCGCATTGAACTTACACACTTCAAGTAACCTTCCTGTTTACAGGCACCTTCCTTCGAGATTGATGCCATGTTCCTAACCTCCCTTCACTCAAGGTCCTGTACCCTAAAGCTACAGTCCAGGTTCCCATGCCCCTGCTGAGCTAGTTTAAAGCCCCGCCAAAGAGCAGTAGCAAACCTCCCCCCAAGAATACTGGTGCGCCTCAGGTTCAGGTGTAGACCATCCTGTTTATAGAGGTCCCACCTTCCCCAGAAAGAACCCCAGTTACCCAGATACCGGAATCTCTCCCCCCTGCACCAGCCTTGTAGCCACGCATTGAACTGTTCTCTCTCCCTATTTATCGACTCTCTATCACGTGGCACGGGTAACAAACCAGAGACAACAACTGTTTGTGCGAGCTCTGAGCTTCCAACCTAGCTCCCTGAAAGCCAGCCGAACATCCTCATCCCTCTTCCTACCTATGTCGTTGGTGCCAATGTGGACCACGACTTTGGGCTGCTCCCCCTTAAGGACCCGGAAAACACGATCAGAGGCGTCACGTACCCTTGCACCTGGGAGACAACATACCAATCGTGAGTCTCTCTCGACCCCGTAAAACCGCTTATCTGTGCCCCGAACTATCGAGTCCCCAATAACTATTGCTCTGCTCTTCTCCACCCTTCCTTTCTGAGCAACGGGGACAGGCTCCGTGCCAGAGGCCTGAACCCCATTGCTTACCCCTGGTACGTCCCCCCCCCCACAAGTATCCAAAGCCGTATACTTGTTCTTGAGGGGAACGACCGCAGGGGGTCCCTGCACTGGCTGATTCCTCCCAGTCCCCGTCAATGTCACCCATCTGTCTGCAATCTTTGGAGTTACGACTTCCCTGACGCTCCGATCTATGATCCCCTCTGCCTCCCGAATGATCCTAAGTTCATCCAACCCCACCTCCAGTTCCCTAACACGGTCTTGGAGGAGCTGGGGATGGGTGCACTTCCTGCAAGTGTAATCAGCAGGGATTAATATGGCATCCCTCACCTCAAACATGTTGCAAGAGGAACATTGCACTGCCTTCACTGCCATCCCTCTAAAAGTAACCTTTAAAAAAACTAGGTCTAAAAAATAAAACAAGCAAAATGCAGCACTTAACCTGCTTACCACAACGGCTCTTATTATTAGGTTAGAGGAGGAGGGCGGGTGGGAGGAACTACCGCTGTAGTGCCTCGGGTTCCTCTCCTGCGCGCCTTTATTGGGAAAACCTATCCAGGTAATCTTGCGCTACACCAGCTTCCGGGTCCACTCTGCGCTTTAAAAAAATTTTTTAAATATAAACTGTTAAAAACAAACTTAACTACGACTGCAAAGAGACACCGCCAAACAGCCCTTACCTGCTCTGCCGTTACCTGCTCCGCCCTTACCTCTTCCTCCAGATCTTATCCTCTCCAGCTTCTGAGACATGTGTGTGCCATTGTAACCCTTCCTATATAGAACACAGAACATGGAATGATACAGCACACGATAGGCCCTTCGGCCCGTAATGATGTGTTGAACTTTTATCCTACTCTGAGATCGAACTATGATCTACAGACACTGCATTTTACTCTCATCCATGTGCCTATCGATAATTTACTTTAATATTCCTAATGTAACTAACTCTACTACAAACATTGGTGGTGCATTCCATGCACCCACAACTCTCTATGTAAAGAACCTACCTCTGACAATTCCCCTGTTTTTCCTCTAATCACCTTTAAATTATGCCCCCAAGTGATAGCTATTTTCACAATAGGATAATTCTCTGGATAACCACTCTATCTCAGACTGTCATCATCTCGTACGCCTCTATCAAAAACTTCTCATCTTCAATGAGAAAAGTCCTAACTCCCTCAACCTATCTTCATAAAGCCTGTCCTCCAGTACAGGCTGCATGCTGATAAATCTCCTCTGCACTCTCTCTGAAGCTTCCACACCTTTCTGATGATATGACAAACAGAACTGAACATGATATTCCAAGTGTGGTCTAACTAGGGGTCTATTGAGCTGCAGCATAACTTTGTGGCTCTTAAACTCAATCCCCCTGCTCATGAAAGCCAACACACCTTCTCAATACCCCTATCAACTTGGTTTGCAACTTCGAGTGATCAATGGATTGAACGCCAAGATCCTGCTGTTCCTCCACACTTACCAAGAATCCTGCTTTTAATCTTGTAAAGGCTTTCTGTGAAATCCGTCCAATCTTAAAACCTCCCAATCTTGGTAGCTTCCTCCAGTGCCTACAACACTCCTGAACTGTGAAATCTCTTCACGTCCCTACAATCCTCCTTAGCTCTGTAAACTCCTTTATTAGCATCAACACTCTAAATTCCTGAAGCCTCCTATTGCCATTGCAATATTCCTAATATCTGCATTACCCTCCAGTCCTACTTTCCCTCCCTGCGTATGTAACCCCCACCATCCTCCAGTGCTCTTCTGGGGAACACTGCAGAGGAAGGAAGAGTTGTAGAAACCGGGCCATGTTACAGATATAGAAAGGGCTCCCAAACCTGGAGGGAGGTACGAATGTAGGAAGGGACAGGAATCCCGCAAGAGGTTAGAGGTAGCGAGATTCATAGAACCTGTAGGATGGGACCAAGTTAGAATGGGTTGTGGAACCGAAAGGATGTTCCAGTTTGAATGACGTTTTTTTATTGGACCACTATCCAATCTTCATGACTTATTTTGGAGATTTTTTTTCAGAATGGCTGAACACAGCTTCAGATTCCCAGGCTGGGCTCTGTGAGTTCAGATGTGAATCTATTTACCAATTCTGTCTGTGTGCTTGACACTGACCTGATGCTGCTCATGTGATCTCCAGATCTTCATGACTGACCATAGCTCACCTCAACAAAGCCTTCGATTGGAATGTTTTTTAAAAAATTATGTTTCAGCGGCAGATTTACGAGATGCAGGAATTGGGGAGTTTTGATTTTGAGAGAATGAAACTTTATGATTGCAAAATGGGAAGCCATCAATAATTAGATAATGAGAGTCCAGAGACAGTATACAGTGTTTCTGTTAGGGGTAAGGAAAAGCTTCAAGGTCCAGGGAATGCTGGATGACTGGAGAAATTGAGGTTTTGTTTAAGAAAAAGAAGGAAGCATATGTCATGTACATATAGGAGAAATCCGGTGAATTCTTCAAGTATAAAGCCAGGAGGAGGAGAGTTAAAAGCGAAAAGTGGACAGGAGATAGCTTTGGCCGGTACAGGTAAGGAGAATCTAAAGTTATTTTATACATACATAAATTACGAAAGGGTAGAAACTTTGTCCATTCTAAAAAAAACATAATTTACTCTTTCTCACAATTTCCTGTCACAAACCTATTCATTAATGTAAAGTTTTATGTAACTCTGTCCCTTCCTGTTCCTTTCTGATTGTCTTCATCCATATCCCCATGCTGTTCTGATGCTTCACCTTTTCTCTTTGGATTTGCAAAGGTCCTTTCACCTGAATCCTGTCTCTGCATTCTCTCTGTCAGTTTAAAGCACTGTCCATAAACCTACCGACATGATTGGCCAGAACATTGGTCCCAGCTCAGTTCCAGTTAGACGATCCTAATGATTTTTTTTAAACGTGGTGTGAGATGTGGGTGTCTCTCGCTGACCAGCCTTTCTTGCCCAGGCCTAGCTGCCCTTGAGCTGAGTAACATGCTCGGCAATTTCAGAGGGTAATTGAGAGGTAAGCACTTTGCTGTGTGTGTTGTGGAGACCACGTGAGGATGGGCAGATGTCCTTCTCTAAAGGACAAGTGTTTAGGTTTTTTTGTACATCAACAATGGTTTCATACGTATTTATGAAATGTTAATTAGTATTTTAAAAGTTATTGATTTCAACTTCCACCATTTCTGATGGTGGGATTCAAACCGGCCTCCCCTGAATGTACACTCGGCCATCACTTCGCCTGATCCCTGGCTGCTCATCCCTGACTAGTTATGCCAGGGCATCATGAAGTTAAACACATTCTTCCGACACAAATGTGTGACCCTGACATCCTCCAGCAGTCTGCTGATATCACTCAGTATCTCTCCATGTGATATCCCTCACTGTGTGGGTCTAATTGCTGCCTCTGTCAGTGTCTCTCTCTCTCTGCCTGTCTGCCTGCCTGTCTGTCTGTCTGTCTCTCTCTCACTCAGATCACACACACACACACACACACACGTGAAGTGACTCCAGATTCTGATCTAACATAATTTTCCACCCAGCAAGGAACAGGAATGGAGACTGGGATTTTCCAGACCTCTGTAGTACTCAGGACCATTCTCCATGTGTAACCCTCACTGCATCTGTCTAATTTCCCATTCTGTCTCTTTCATTGTCTCCTGTAGGTACTCAGGAAGGTCCTGACTCAATAGGTTTCCCTGCTGCGAGATGTCTCGTCCATCACCACATTGGAGATAGTTGGTCAGCCAGAGAGACAAAGGCTTGGAGATCTGCAGCCTTCAATAAATATTGCAATGAGGTAATATCACTCACAGCGTACAGAGTAGACAGCAATTAGACGGCTCCAAACATCGGCTAACAGGACATGACATAGATATAGTGCTGGGGGGAGGGGGGAGCAGAGCACAGACTTACTACCCACTACTAAGGCTTGCTACTCTGCAACACTGCATCTATGGCATGTCTTGTGGACCAGTTTCTTCAATATTTTTTAAATGCAATAATAATTGTTATTGCGGTAACCTCCTCCCTTCCTTATTGTCCCTCCACATTGTTGACATTTACGACTTTCCAGACAGCCATCCCTACGGCTGGAGCTTGTTTCAGTGTCCACAACATGCCTTATCACAGTAGCCTCCTCCTCCAATAACTGGAGACAGAGTCATGCAGCACGAAAACGGTTCCTTCGATCCAACTGGTCCATGCTGATTGGAGTCCCTGAACGAGTCGCGTTTCGCTGCATTTGACCCTTATCCCTTCAAACCTTCTCCTCTCCATGTAGCTTCCCAAAAGTCTTTTACATGTTGTCATTGTGCTTTTCCCTACTATTTCTCCTGGAAGCTCATTCTATACCTGCATCATCCTCTGTGTGAAATATATTCTCCTCCAATCCCTTTTATGTCTTTCCTCTCTCAACTCATATCTATGCCCTCCAGAATATGACAGTGCAGTAAGGCCCTTTGGCGCTCGATGATGCATCTAATTGTGGAACAAATCTGAAGGCCATCTAACCAATACTATGCCAATTCTGTCCAAAGACCATTTAAATGCCCTAAAAGGTGGCGAGTCCACTGCTGTTGCAGGCAATGCATTCCACGCTCCAACTACTCTGAGGAAAGAAACTACCTCCGGCATCTGTCCTATCACCCATCAATTTAAAGCTTTCTTCCCTCGTGTTAGGCATCGCCATCCGAGGGAAACGTTCTCATTGTCCAACCCATCTAACCCTCGGATTATCCTATTTGTCTCAGTTAGTAGGCCTGAAAACGTCTTCTCTTGAACGAAAACAGATTCAAGTTCTTCAGCCTTCCTCATAAGATACTCCCTCCATAGCAGATGACATCCTAGTAAATCTTCTCTCAACCCTTTGCAAAGCTCACACATCCTTCCTGTAATGTGGTGACCTAAACTTTTCACAACACTCAAAATGTGGCCGCACCAGAGTTTTGTTCAGCTGCAGTATGATCTGGTTCCGAAATTCAATCCCTCGACCAATAAAAGCTCACACACCGAATGCCTTCTTAACAATCCTATCAGCCTGGGTGGCAACTTTCAACGATCTATGTACATGGACACAGAGATCTCTCTTTTCATCTACACTACCAAGAATCTAACCACTAGACTAGTAATCTGTGTTCCTGTTAGTTCTTACAAAATGAATGACCTCACATTTTTCCACATTAAACTCCATTTGCGAACTTTCCTTCCAGCTCTGCAGCTTATCTATAACTCTCTGTAACGGACAGCATCATTCATCACTATCTACAACTTTACCGACCTTAGTGTCATCTGCACATTTACTAACCGATCATTCAATGCCCTCATACAGGTTATTTATATAAAATGACAAGCAAAATTAAACCCAAAACAGGTTCTGTCGTAACCAACTAGCAACTGAACTCCAGGATGAATATTTCCCAAATATTGCCCTTCACAAAACTGTGTTGACTATCCCTAATTAAGTTATTCACCTCCAGATGGTTATGAATCCTATCCAATTAGAAGCCTATCAAACACTTCACCCAGAATCAAAGTAATGCTTACAGCTCTATAATTGCCAGGGTTTTCTCTACGACCCTTCTTGGATAAGGGGACAACATTTGCAATCCAACAGCCTTCTGGCACTTCCTCTGTAGACAATGACAGCATAAAGATAAAAGCCAAAGGCTTGGCAACCACAAAGCTGGTTTCCCAGAGAATCCGAGGATAAATCCCATCCGGCCCAGAGGACATACCTATTTTTACACTTTCCAGAATTGCTGGCACCTTCTCCTTCTGCACTTCAATCCCAACTAATTATGGACTTCACTGCCCTGGGTAAATCATCTTATGTGTACCCCTCATGGTTTTATAAACTTTTAGAAGGTCACCACTCAGCCACCTACGCCGAGTGGAAACACGAAGGACAATGATACAAATATCTCTGCTCGTGTCCCTGCCACTACTTTGCCACATTGTTCTGGGACACACTTGTTCAGGACCTAGGGCTTTCTCTACCTTTGTGTTCTAAGGCCTCCAGCACCATCTTTCCTGTAACGAAAACTCTTTACAAGCCATCATTGTTTCTTTACCTTTGTTTCCCAGTCTTTGTCCACAGTTCGTTGTGACATGAAATGCTCATTTAGGGTTTCGCCCATCTCCTGTGATTCCACACATGGATGGCCTCACTGATCTTTGTGGGGTCCTGTTGTCTCTCCAGTTGCTTTTTTTTTGGACGTGTGTGTTGTAGAAAACTTTTTGCAATCTTCTTAAACTTTTCTGCCAAATCTATCTCTCCCCCCCCCATTGTTGCTTTCCAGCTCACCCAACCTATGCGTTTCTGTTAAACCCTTCAGTATCAATAAAATGTTCATCAATCTTTGCTCCATTTACAGTTTCAGGAAATGCTTCCTTAATCAGGATGATCAGAATTCTATGCAGCACTCCAACGCTGTGCTGACTATCCCTAATCAATCCTTGTAGTTGCAAATGCATGTAACTAACTCCTGTGCAACAGAATCACTTCCAACAGCGTATGCACCACTGAAATTAAGCGACTTTGTGTTGATATGCCTGGCTTTCCCTCGCAGCCTTTCTTTAAATATTGGCACAACATTAGCCGGCCTCCAGGCTTCCAGCTCATCACATGTGGTTGTTAGTGATAGATCCATCTCTTTAGAGGACCCTGCAATTTCTTCCCGAGCTTCCCACAATATCCTGAGATGAACTTGATTAGGTCCCAGGAACCTGTCTCCCTTGTATATATTTTAAAGCCTCCAGTGCCTCTTATTCTGTAATGTGAACTATTCTGAAGACATCACTGTTTATTTCTCTGAGTTCCCAAGTCTTTCTCCATAGTAAATTGAAATGAGAAATTTTCATTTAATATCTCACCCACCTCCTGTGGTTCCACACTTGGGCGATGGCCCCAATCATCTTCAAGGCGCCATATTCTGCCCCTAGTTAATCTTCTGTTGATAAAATACTTGTCGAATCTCTTTTGATTTTCCTCAGCCTGATCTCCCAACACTTTTTGTAGTCCCCTTTGGGCATTCATGATTTCCCTCTGAAGTGAATTAGTCCATCAGCAATGTTCTTCAATGGATTCCCATAATCCAACTGGCCATAGGTGACACGTGCCCCCTTTTCTTGACCAGAGTTTAAATAACCCCAGATATCCAGTGTTTCCTACTTGTGATGGCAATTGTCCTTTAGACTAACAGGAATATGGTGGCCTTGAACTCTCATTTTACCTTTCTTTCGAAATCTTCCCACTTGCGTGACGTCCCCTTACCTGCTAATACCCTTCACAATCAATTACTAAAAGCTCTTGACTTATACCTTCTAGATTGGGGAAAGACCAATTTTGATGGTTAACTTGTGGACATGGCTTGTCGCTATTTTCAAACTAATAGTATTGTGGTCATTTTGCCAAAGTGCTGCCCCACTAACAACTCAGTCCCTTTCCCTACCTTGTTTCCAAAGGGGAGGTCAGGTCTTACCCCTTTCTCCAGTCCGGCCATTTACATTCTAACTGAAAGAGTTTTCTTGAACATGCATAACAAATTCCTTCCATCCAAGCTCTGCACACTCGTTCAGCCCGAGTCTAGGATTTAAAAGTTAAAATCCACGACCATTACAACCCTATCAATCTTACAGATATCTGAGATCTCACGACATATTTGCTGCTCAAATTCCTGCTGACTGTTGGGGGCCTGTAGTACAGTCATATCAAACTGATGATCCAATCTCATTTCTCAGTTGCACTATTATAGCTTCACTGGGTGATACCCAGGAATATCCTCTCCACGTGCCGCTGTAATGTTTTCAGTGGTCAAAACCTCCACACCCCTCCTCTCTCACCTCCTGTTCTATCCTTCCTGTGTAATCTGAACCCTGGAACATTGAGCTCCCAGTCCTCTCTCTCGATAAGCTGTGTTTCTGTCATACTATAGTATCCCAGTCCCATGTTCCCATCCATGCACTGAGTTCATCTGCCTTATCTGTTAGGCCTTTTAGTTTGAAATAAATGCAATTTTATTGATCAGTCTTCCCCCATTGTCTTCTGTGCTCTTGCCTGCTTTTTCTATTTAAATTCCTGTCTTGAAATTATGTCCCCGCCTCAACCTTCAGACTGCAGACTGAGACCATCCCCCTCATTGTGGACAACACCCTCACCTTTCATATCATCTGCAAACCTACTAATGATACCTTCTGCTTCCACATCCGAGGTATTAATGTACATAATAAACAGCAATGGGTGCTTCACAGATCCATTGGGACATCCACTAGTGAAAGAATTTCAATCATAAAAACAACCCTCCATCCGGTTGTGCATCCAGGTTGACAAATTGCCTTGTAACTGATTGGTCTGTTGGACCAACCGTCCATGGGACCTTGTCAAACCCCTTAATGAACTCCATGTAAGCCTCAGCATCTGCACTGCCGTCATCAAAATCCTCAATCGTAATTTCAAACAAAAATCTCAATTGAATTTGGGAGAGGATCTTACTCTACCAAATCCGTGATGATTATCCCTAATCGATCTCTGCCTATCCATATGTTGATTTACTCTATCCCGCAGAATGCTGTCCCTTAATTTCCCTCACTCCTGCTGGAAGATATCTGTTGTGTAATTACCTGCTGCCTATACCTGCTGCCCTTCTTGAATAAAGGAACCATATTCCCTATCCTCCAGTCCTTCAGCACTTCACCTGTGCCCACTAAGTATTAAATATATCCAGCAAAGACCCAGCAATCTCCTCCGTTACCTCCCATAGCAGCCTGGGATACATTTCATTGGGCACTTTATTACTTTGGAAGCATTTAATATCTCCTCCTTACTGATCTCACCAAGTTCGAGAACTTGACGATCCCAACGGAAATCCCAGACTACAATGTCTTTCTCCTCTGTGAATATAGATGGGAAGTATTAATTGAAGACCACACCTACTTCCTCTTGCTCCATGTACAGATTGTCCCTTTGGTTTTTAACAGACCCCACTGTTTCGCCAGTAATTCTCTTATTCTAACTATACTGTTAAAATAACGTGTGGCTTTTCCTTAACACTATCTACCAAGGATATTTAATTACTATTGTTTGTCCTTCATTTTTAAGGAGCCCCCTTGCACTCCCTATACTTTCGAATGGCTTCACCTGTGTTTATTGTACCGATGTGCGCAATGACCTCTGGGTATTTCCATGTCAATTCAGAATGTTCAGTACCGCTCAGAGACGCCCATTACCTGGTACCCGGGAGACAGCACACCATTCTGGTGTCTCTTCTGAGCCACACAGTCTCATGTCTGTCCCCCTCACAACTGAGTCCCCTATCAAAGTTAAAAACCACACAGCACCAGGTTATAGTCAAACAGGTTTAATTGGAAGCACACTAGCTTTCGGAACGACGCTCCTTCAACAGGTAATTTTAGAGGGCTCGATCGTAACATAGAATTTATAGCAAAAATTTGCAGTGTGATGTAACTGAAATTATACTTTCAAAAATTGATTGTCTGTTAAGCCTTTCATCTGTTAGAATACAGTGATAGTTACACTTCTTTCATGTGTAAATCACAAAACCCTATTTTTTAAAGTTGCATTCCCAGGTTAGCTGTTAATAATGTTGATAGCTAGACAATATGTTGAAGGTGTTAGCCCTCTGTGTTCTCTGTCTATGACCTGATGTTTAGATTGATTCTAATCTAAAAAGTGAGATCACCGAGTTTTAAATAAATTCATGCAGTTTTTGAGCTCAGAGTTCTACATGAATATACGCAGTTTTTCGGCAAAGTGCAATGTAACTCTGCAAGTACAAATTCACCACACAAAATATACGTGTGCATGTGGCTCTTTGTCTGTCTGTGTGTATGTGTCTGTCTGTGTGGGGGTGTGAGAAAGTGTGTGTGTGTGTGTAGTGAATGCAGAGTGTCTTAAGTCTGTGATGGGGTGCATGTGTGAGTGTGGGAGTGTGCGTGTCTATACAGGTGTGTGTGGGTGTCTGTGTGCGCATCTGTGTGTACCTGTGTTCGTGTGTATGTGAGAGTGTGTGTTTTTAGGAATATCTGTGTGTGTGTGTAGTGCAATGGTGATCACCTGTAATGTTACATGACCACAAGGTCCCGGTTGAGGCCCTCCCCATGTGTACCGAACTTAGCTATCAGTCTCTGCTCGGCCACTTTCCTCTCCTGACTGTCCTGAAATCAACCTTGGAGGATGGTCACCCGAAGTTCCGAGGCTGAATGTCCTAGACCACTGATGGGATACAAGGCAATTTGTCAACCTGGATGCACAACCGGATGGAGGGTTGTTTTTATGATTGAAATTCTTTCACTAGTGGATGTCCCACAGGAATCTGTGCAGCACCCATTTCTGTTAATTATGTACATTAATAACTCGGATGTGGAAGCAGAAGGTATCATTAGTAGGTTTGCAGATGATATGAAAGGTGAGGGTGTTGTCCACAATGAGGGGGATGGTCTCAGGCTGCAGGCTGAAGGTTGAGGCGGGGACATAATTTCAAGACAGGAATTTAAATAGAAAAAGAAGGCAAGAGCACAGCAGACAATGAGGGAAGACTGATCAATAAAAGTGCATTTATTTCAGACTAAAAGGCCTAACAGATAAGGCAGATGAACTCAGTGCATGGATGGGAACATAGGACTGGGATACTATAGTATGACAGAAACACAGCTTATCGAGAGAGAGGACTGGGAGCTCAATGTTCCAGGGTTCAGATTATACAGGAAGGATAGAACAGGAGGTGAGAGAGGAGGGGTGTGGAAATTTTGACCACTGAAAATATTACAGCGGCACTGAGAGAGAATATTCCTGGGTATCGCCCAGTGAAGCTATATTAGTGCAATGAGAAATGATATTGGATCATCAGTTTGATATGACTCTACTACAGGCCCTCAACAGTCAGCGGGAATTTGAGCAGCAAATATGTCGTGAGATCTCAGATATCTGTAAGATTGATAGGGTTGTAATGGTCGTGGATTTTAATTTTCCAAACCTAGACTCGGACTGCAAGAGCGTTCAGAGCTTGGATGGAAGGAATTTGTTATGCATGTTCAAGAAAACTCTTTCAATCAAATGCAAACGGCCGGACTGGCGAAAGGGGTAAGGCCTGACCTCCCCTTGGGAAACAAGGTAGGGAAAGGGACTGAGTTGTTAGTGGAGCAGCACTTTGGCAAAATGACCACAATACTATTAGTTTGAAAATAGCGACAAGCCTAGTCCACAAGTTAACCATCAAAATTGGCCTTTCCCCAATCTAGAAGGTATAAGTCAAGAGCATTTAGCAATTGATTGTGAAGGGTATTAGCAGGTAAGGGGACGTCACGCAGGTGGGAAGATTTAGAAAGAAAGGTAAAAAGAGAGTTCAGGGTCAGCATATTCCTGTTAGTCTAAAGGACAATGGCCATCACAAGTAGGAAACACTGGATATCTGGGGTTATTTAAACTCTGGTCAAGAAAAGGCGGCACGTGTCATATATAGCCAGCTGGATTAAGGGAATCCATTGAAGAACATTGCGGGTGGACCAATTCACTTCAGAGGAGAAATCAGGAGAGCCCAAAGGAGGATACAAAATGTGTTGGCAGATCAGGCTGAGGAAAGTCAAAAGTGATTCTACAAGTATTCTAACAACAGAAGATTAACTAGGGGCAGAATATGGCGTCTTGAAGTCGAATGGGGCAATCCAAGTGTGGAACCAAAGGAAATGGGTGAGATACTAAACGAAAATTTCACGTTTCAAAAAACTATGTGAAAGACTGGGGAACTCAGAGAAATAAACAGCGATGTCTTCAAAAAGGTTCACATTACAGAATAAGAGGCACTGGAGGCTTTAAAATGCATACAAGGGATACAGGTTTCTGGGACCTAATCAAGTACATCTCAGGATATTGTGGGAAGCTCGGGACGAAATTGCAGGGTCCTGTAGAGAGATATTTCTATCACTGACAGCTACGGGTGATGAGCTGGATGCTTGGAGGCTGGCGAATGTTGTGCCAGTATTTAAGAAAGGCTGCGAGGGAAAGCCAGGGACATCAAAAACAAGTAGCTTAATGTCAGTGGTGCATCCGTTGTTGGAAGTGATTCTGTTGGACAGGAGTTAGTTACATGCATTTGCAACTGCAAGGATTGAGTAGGGATAGTCAGCACAGCGTTGGAGTGCTGCATAGAATTCTGATCATCCTGATTTAGGAAGCATTTCCTAAAACTGTAAATGGAGCAAAGATTGATGAACATGTTAATGATGCTGGAGCGTTTGACAGAAACGGAGAGGCTGGATAAGCTGGAAAGCAACAATGGTTCGGGGGGGGAATGAGATAGATTTGTCAGATAAAGTTAAGGAGAATGCAAAACGTTTTCTACAGCACACACGTCAAAAAAAAAAACAACTGGAGAAACAACAAGACCCCACAAAGATCAGTGAAGCCATCCATGTGTGCAACCACAGGAGTTGGGCAAAACCCTAAATGAGCATTTCATGTCAGAACGGACTGTGGACAAAAACTGGGAAACAAAGGGAAAGAAACAGTGATGGCTTGTAAAGAGTACCCATTACAGGAAAGGTGGTGCTGGAGACCTTAGAACATAAAGGTAGAGAAAGCCCTAGGTCCTGAACAAGTGTGTCCCAGAACATTGTGGCAAAGTAGTGGCAGGGACCCGGGCAGAGATATTTGTATCATTGTCCTTCGTATTTCCACTCGGCGTAGGTGGCTGAGTGGTGACCTTCTAAAGGTTAATAAAACCATGAGGGGTACACATAAGATGATTTACCCAGGGCAATGAAGTCCATAATTAGTTGGGATTGAAGTGCATAAGGAGAAGGTGTCAGCAATTCTTGAAAGTGTGAAAATAAATAGGTCCCCTGTGCGGGATGTGATTTGTCCTCGGATTCTCTGGGAAGCCAGGAAGGAGATTGCCGAGCCTTTGGCTTTGATCTTTATGCCGGTATTGTCTACAGAGATAGTGCCAGAAGGCTGTTGGATTGCAAAGTTGTCCCCTTATCCAAGAAAGGGAGTAAAGAATACCCCTGTAATTATAGAGCTGTAAGCGTTACTTTGATTCTGGATGAAGTGTTCGAAAGGCTTGTAATGGATAGGATTTATAATCATATGGAGACGAATAACTTAATTAGGAATAGCCAACACAGTTTTCTGAAGGGCAGGCCATACCTCAAAAGTCTTATTGAGCTCTTTATGAAGGTGGATGAGATTAAAGCAGTTGACGTGGTGTATATGGACGACAGTAAGGTGTGTGTTAAGGTTCCCCATGGTCAGCTATTGCATACAATACCGAGGCATGGGATTGAGGGTGATTGTGCAGTTTGGATCAGAAATTAGCTTGCTGAAAGAAGACAGAGTAGTGTGTCATGGGAAATATTCATCCTGGAGTTTAGTTGCTAGTTGGTTACGAAAGAATCTGTTTTGGGTCAAATGTTGCTTGTCATTTTATATAAATGACCTGTATGAGGGCATTGAATGATGGGTTAGTAAATGTGCAGATGACACTTAGGTCGGTAAAGTTGTAGATAGTGATGAAGGATGCTGACGGTTACAGAAAGTAATAGATAAGCTGCAGAGCTGTACTGAAAGTTCACAAATGGGGTTTAATGTGGAAAAGTGTGAGGTCATTCATTTTGGAAGGAGTAACACGAACACAGAGTTCGAGGCTAGTGGTAAGATTCTTGGCAGTTTAGATGAAAAGAGAGATCTCTGTGTCCATGTACATTGATCGTTGAAAGTTGCCACCCAGGCTGATAGGATTGTTAAGAAGGCATTCAGTGTGTGAGCTTTTATTGGTTGAGGGATTGAATTTCGGAACCAGGAGATTATGCTGCAGCTGGACTAATCTCTGGTGCGGCCACATTTTGAGTGTTGTGAAAAGTTTAGGTCACCACATTACAGGAAGGATGTGTGAGCTTTACAAAGGGTTCAGAGAAGATTTACTAGGATGTCATCTGCTATGGAGGGAGTATCTTATGAGGAAGGCTGAAGAACTTGAATCTGTTTTCGTTCAAGAGAAGACGTTTTCAGGCCTACTAACTGAGACAAAAAGGATAATCCGAGGGTTAGATGGGTTGGACAATGAGAACTTTCCCTCAAATGGCGATGCCTAACATGAGGGAAGTGAGCTTTAAATTGATGGGTGATAGGACAGATGCCAGAGGTAGGTTCTTTCCTCAGATTAGCACGGGCATGGAATACACTGCCTGCAAATCGCCAAATTCAAGGTTCATTTAAATAGTCATTGGACAGAATTGGAACAGTGTTGGTTAGATGGGCTTCAGATTGGTTCCACAAGTTGGCGTATTATCGAGGGCCGAAGGGCCTTACTGCACTCGCATGTTCTAGAGGCATAAATATGAGTTCAGAAAGGAAAGACATAAATGAGATTGGAGGAAAATGTATTTCACACAGAGGATGATGCACGTATGGAATGAGCTTCCAGGAGAAATGATAGAGAATATCATAATGACAACATGTAAAAGACATTTGGGAAGCTACATGGAGAGGAGAAGTTTTGAAGGGCTATGGGTCAAATGCAGTGAAACGTGACTCGTTCAGGCACTCCGATCAGGATCGACCAGTTGGATCGAAGATACCGTTTCCGTGTTGCATGACTCTGTCTCCAGTTATTGGAGTGAGAGACTACTGAGATAAGGCATGTTTTAGACACTGAAGCAAGTAACAGACATTGGGATGGCAGTCAGGAAAGCAGTAAATTTTAAACCTGAGGAGGGACTATAAGGAAGGGAGAAAGTTACAGAGATCAGACTTACTTTAGCTATTAAAAATTATTGAAGAAACTGGCCCACAAGACATGCCATAGAAACAGTGTTACAGATTAGTAAGCCTTAGTACTTGGTTGTAAGTCTGTACTCTGCTCCGTCTCCAGCACTGTATCTATGTCATGTCTTGTTGCAGATGTTTAGAGCCCTCTCATTGTTCTCTACTCTGTGCACTGTGAGTGATCTTACCTCACTGCAGGATTTATTGAAGTCTCCAGATCTCCCTCCCATTGTCTCTCTGGCTTAGCAACCATCTTCAATGTGGTGATGGACGAGACATGTCGCAGCTGGTAAACTATTGAGTCAGGACCTTCGTGGGTACATACAGGAGACATAAAAATAGACAGAATGGGAAGTTAGAGTGATGCAGAGGGGATTACACATCGAAATGGTCCTTAACATACCAGTCTCCATTCCGTGTGTGTGTGTGTCTGTGTGTCTGTGTGTGTGAGAGAGAGAGAGAGAGTGAGAGAGACTGACAGAGGCAACAATTAGAACCACACAGTGAGGAATATCGCATGGAGAGATACTGAGAGATATCACCAGATTGCTGGAAGATGTCAGGGTCACACAATTGTGTCGAAAGCATGGGTTTAACTTCATGATGCACTGGTATAACTGGTCAGGGATGAGCAACCAGTGATCAGGCGAAGTGATGCCCTCATGAAGTGATGCTAGAGCATGTATGCCAAACCTCAGCTAATGTTCAGTGGAGGCAGGTTGGAAACCGACCATCAGAAATGGTGGAATTTGAAATCGGTATTTTTTAAAATAGTCATTACCATTTCATAAATACGTATGAAATCATTGTTGATGTACAAAAAACACAAACACTTGTCCTTTAGAGAAGGACATCTGCCCATCCTCATATGGTCTGCACGATATACCCAGAGCAAAGTGTTTGCCTCTCAATGACCCTCTGAAATGGCCGAACAAGTTACTCCGTTCGAGGGCAGCTAGGGCTGGGCAAGAAAGGATTTCCAGTCGGAGACAGCAACATCTCACATAACATTTAAAAACAATCCATTAGGATGTTCCAACTGGAACTGAGCTGGGACCAGTGTCCTGTACCCCTGGATATCCTGAATAGAAAACTTGGTCTTGGTGGCTGATGTATCTTCCCCTAAATGGTCAACCGTCCCTCTCCTATTCAGAGTCCCAAACTCCTGCCAAACTAGTTTAGACCCTTTCGGAGTAACACTAGCAAATCTCCCTCTATGGATATTGGTACCCCTCTGGTTCAAGTCCAATCCATCCTTCTTTTACAGGTCACCTCTACACCAGAAGAGATCCCAATGATCCAAGAACTGAAAACCCTGTCCCATCCACCTGCTCCTCAGCCATACATCCATTCGGCGTAACTTTCTATGTCTATCCTCACTCGCATGTGGCCCTGGGAGTAATCCAGAGATCACTATCTTTGAGGACCTGCTTTTTAAATACTTACTGAAATTCCTGTACTAATTTCACAGGACACCATCCCTTTGTCTATCTTGGTCAATCGTACAAATGTGCACAATGGCCTCTGGCTGTTCACCGTCTCCGTACCAAATGTCCTTCAACTGTTCAGATACATCATTGACCCTGGCACACAGGAGGCAACACACCATCCTGGGTTCTCTTCTGCAGCCGCTCAGTCTCCTGTCTGTCCCCCTCACAACTGAGTCTCCTATCAGTATCATGATCATTGGACAAGATGTGGCAAACATGGGCGAGGAAGAACCATCTGCATTTGAGTCTATTTTTGTAAAATGGGAGCATTTTAAACTGATAGAGTGGAATATCTGGGCCAG
This sequence comes from Chiloscyllium punctatum, assembly GCF_047496795.1. NCBI lineage: Eukaryota > Metazoa > Chordata > Chondrichthyes > Orectolobiformes > Hemiscylliidae > Chiloscyllium > Chiloscyllium punctatum. The sequence goes on from NC_092755.1 coordinate 5,347,918, forward strand.
TGCGTTCGTGAATATGGAATGACAAAGGCAGCAATTCCAGCAAATACTGATCAAACAATATTGTGAGTTTGTTAAAGAAAATACAGTGCAATAAAAACAGGTGAATCCCTTCACAAGTATGGAGACTGCAAGGTTGTCTTTAAAAATGAGGGTACAACAATGGTCACAAAATATCCTTGGCAGATACTGTTAAAGAAAAGACACAAGGTATTTTACAAGGATAGTTAGAGGAAGATGATTACTGGGGAAAGAGTTGTGCCTGTTAGAAAACAAAGGGAAAATCTGTGCATGGAGCCAGAAGAAGTCGGGGAGGTCTTCAGTGAATACTTCCCATCTGTCCACACAGGAGAAAGACATTGTTGCTGGGCGTTTCAGTCGGAATCGTGAAGTTCAAGAACATGGTAAGATCAATTGCGAGAAGATGTTAAATGCTTTCGCTGGCATAAAGGTGGGGAAATCCTGGGTGCCCAATGAAATGTATCCTAGACTGCTATGGGAGGTAGTGGGGAGATTGCTGGGGCCCTGGTGGAGATATTTAATACTTTTCTGGCCACAGGTCAAGTGTCAAATGACTGGAGGATCGCTAATGTTGTTCCTTTATTCAAGAAGGGCAGCAGGGATTAGATTAGATTAGATTAGATTACTTACAGTGTGGAAACAGGCCCTTTCGGCCCAACAAGTCCACACCGCCCCGCCGAAGCGTAACCCACCCATACCCCTATATGTACATCTACATTTACATCTACCCCTTACCTAACACTACGGGCAATTTAGCATGGCCAATTCACCTGACCTGCACATCTTTGGATCGGCCAGGTAATTACAGAGCAGATAGTCTGACAGTAGGGGGAGGTAAATTATTATGATCAATCCTGGGGACAAGATGTATTAACATTTGGAAAGGCATGAATCGATTATGGAATGTCATCACGACTTTGGTAGAGGAAGATACTGTCTGACGAATTCAGAAAAGCTATTTGAAGTAGTGTCTGAAAATATTGATGAGTGCAACGCAGATAATGTGGGTTCCATGGAGTTCATTAAGGCCTTTGACAAGGTCCCACATGGAAGGCTGGTCCAAAAGGGAAGAGCCCATGGGGTCCAAGGAAAGTTGCAAACTTGGATACAAAATTGGAGCGTTGTTTTTGTGATCAGAAGCATCTTACCAGTGGGTGCACCACAGGGATCTGTGCAGGAACCATCGCTGTTTATTATGTACATTAATGAGTTGGATTTTAAAGTAGAAGGTATCATTATCAGGTCTGCAGATGACTTGGAAGGTGAGGGCATTGTCCACAGTGAGGGGATGGTCTCAGGCTATAGTCTGAAGATTGAGGCTGGGACAGAGTTTCAAGAGAGTCATTTCAATCGACAAGGCAGGCAAGAGCACAGCAGGCAATCAGGGGAAACTGATGAACTAAGCTACATTTATTTTGATGGAAAAGACCTGACAGTATAAGCGCATGAACCCAACGCATGCATTAGAACATGGGACTGGGATACCATAGGTATTACAGAAACATAGCTGAGGGAGGGACAGGACTGGCAGATCAATGGTCCAGGCCGACAGGAAGGATAAAAGAGGAGGCAAGTGATGAGGGGGAGTAGAGGTTTAGATTCGTGAAAACATAACTGCAGCACTTAGAGAAGATATTCCTGGGGACCACCCAACGAAGATATACGAGTGGAACTGAGAAATAAGAATGGGTCATCAGTTTGATATAACTGTATTACAGGCCCCCAACAGTCAGCGGGAAATTGAGCAGCAATATTTGTTCGGACATCTCAAATATTTGTAAGAATGATAGGGCTGTAGCGGTCAGGGATTTTAACTTCTAAACCGAGACTGAGACTGATAAAAAGCTCTGAGCTTGGATGGAAGGGATTTGTTCAGTATGTTCAAGAAAACTGGCTCAGTCAGTATGTAAATGACCCAACTGGAGAAAGAGGTGAAACCTGACCTCCCTTTTGGAAGCAAGGTAGGGAAAAGTGCTTGAGGTGTTAGTGGCGAGCATTTTCGAAAAGTGACCACAATTATATTAGTTTGAAAATAGCGATAGATAATTGGTAGGCCTAGTCCACAAGTTAAAGATCAAAATTGCCCTCACCCCAATTCAGAAGTTATTATTCAAGAGATTTTAAAAGTTGATATTTAAAGGCTATGTAAAGGGATCTCAGACATGTGGGAAGCTTTCAAAAGAGAGAAAATGAGAGTTCAGGGCCATCATATTCCTGTTAGTGTGAAGGACAATGCTGATCACAAGGAGGAAACACTGGATGACTGAGAATATTGAGGTTATGGTCAAGACAAAAGTGGGCACGTCATTATATAGCCAGCTGGGTTAAGGGAATCTCTTGAAGGACATTGCGAGTGTAGTAATACACTTAAGAGGGAAATTAGGAGAGCCCAAAGGTGACCAAGAAAGATTTGGCAAACAAGGTTCAGGAAAATCCATAGATGTTCTACAAGAATATTCTTTAAAAAATATTAACTCAGGATAAAATTTGGCCCCTTAAAGATCAATGGCGCCATCAATGTGTAGAATCACAGGAGATGGGCGACATCTTAAACAAAAAATTCACATTACAATTTACTGTGGAAAAAGGCTAGGGAAGTCAGGGAAATAAACAGTGATGTCTTCAAAAGAGTCCACCTTACAGAGCAGGAGGTGCTGGGGGATTTAAAATCGATAAAAACAAGACAATTCCTGAGACCTAATCAAGTTTGTCCCTGGATATTGGAGGACCTTAGGGACGAAATTAAGGAGTCCCTCACAGAGATATTTCTATCACTGACATCCATAGGTGATGAGCTGGGAGCCTGGAGGGTGGCTAATGTTGTGCCAGTATATAGGAAAGTCTGCAACTGAAAGGCATGGACCTAAAGACCAATTAGCTTGATGTCAGTGGTGCAAATGTTGCTGAAAGTCATTCCACGGGACAGGAGTTAAATGCATTTCAGAAAGTAAGGATTGACTACGAATAGTCAGGACAGATTTGTGCATACAAAGTCGTGTCTCACAAATGAATTGAATTTGCTGATGAGGTGACCAAGAAGACAGACAGAATGTAGGAGTCATTGTTAGTAGGTTTGTGGATAATAACATCGGTGTTATAGTGGGCAGGGAATACAGTTATCAAAGGGGCTCTTGAATAACAGGGACAGTAGGGCAAGGAATAAAAGATGGCGTTTAATTCAGGTGTTGGACTTTGTTAAGACAAACCAGGGAGGACTTACACTGTTAATGGTAGGGCCCTGGGCAGTGTTGTCAAACAGAGAGAGACCAAGGGGTGCAGTTGCACTGTTCCTTGGAAGTGTTACTACAGGTGGACGAGGTAGGAAAAGCAGCATCTGGCACACTTGCCCTCATGGGTCAGAGTATTGAGTACATGAGTTGGTGCATCATGATCCGGCTGTACAAGACATTGATGCGTCCCCAGTTGGAGTATTGCGTAGAATTCTGATCCTCCTGCTTTAGGAAGCATTTTCCAAAACTGCAAATGGAGCAAAGAATGATCAAGATGTTAGTGATCCTGGAGGGTTTGACTTACAAGGAGAGGCTGGATAAACTGGAAAGCGAAACGGGGGGGAAAAGAGATAGATTCTCTGAAAAGGTTAAGGAGCATCCAAAGAGATCCTACAGCATACAAGTACAAAAAAACAACTAGAGAGACAATAGGGCCCCTCATGTGTGGAACCACAGGAGATGGGTGAGATCCAAAACGAATATTTCATGTCAAAGGGAAAGAAAAAGTGATGTCTTGAAAAGTGTTCCCCATTACAGAAGAGCTGGTACTACATGTCTTAAACCACAAACGTAAATAAAAACCCAGGTTCTGAGCAAGTGTATCCCAGCACATTGTGGCAAATTAGTGGCACTTACCACGGCAGGGATATTTGTATCATTGTCGTTCATATTTCCATTGAGTGTAGGTGGCTGTGGGGTGACGTGACAAAGGTTTAGAAAAGCATGAGGTGTATACATAAAGTGAATTGCCAAGATCTTTACCCCAGGGTAGGTGAGTCCACAACTAAATGGCACAAATGTGAGGTGGGAAAGGAAAGACTTAAAAGGGACCGGAGGAGAACATTTCCCACACAGAAGATGGTGTACATATTGAATGAACTGCCAGAGAAATAGCAGAGAAAAGCACATTAAAACACGTGAAAGACACTTGGGCACGTACGTGGAGAGAAGGTTCGAAGGGAAATGGGTCAAATGCAGGCAAAAACAACTCTTTCAGGGACACTGGTCAGCATGGACTAGTTGGATAAAACCAAAGGTTCTGATTCAGTTCTGTTTGGTTCTGTCACTGGAGGAGGAGACTACTGAGATAAGGCATGTTGTAGAGACTGAAGCAAGTTAGAGAGATAGGGATGATAGTCTGGAATGCAGTAGATTTTAAACTTGTGGAGGGACAATAAAGAATGGAGGAGGTCACAGGGACAGGAATGGTTATATGAGTTAAGAATTGTTGAAGACACCGGACCATGAGACATGCCATAGATACAGTGTTGGAGAGGGAACGCAGAACAGAAACATCCCAGGCAGCATTCCCACCCTCTCATGGGAGGCCTGCTTTCTCCACTGTACTGCTGATGCTCACGTAGACAGGACTGGCCTGGATTGATAACTGTGGCACTCCTGCTGCTGTGTTAATACAACAAAACTAACAGTTGGGGTCGTGATTGAGACTGGGGAAAGTCTGTACTGTTCTCCCCCACCAACATTGGTTCTATGTCATATCTTGTCAGCCGATGTTTGGATCTCTCTCATTTCTCTCTGCTCTGTGCACTGTGAGTGATATTACCTCACTGCAGGATTTATTGAAGGCTTCAGATCTCCCTGCCCTTTCTCTCTCTGGCTGACCGACCATCTTCAATGAGGTGATGAACGAGACACCCAGAGGCTGGGAAGTATACTGAGTCAGAAATTCCCTGAGTACCTACAGGAGAGAGAGAAATAGACAGAATGGAAAATTAAAATGATGCAGTGAGGGCTGAAAACTTTGAATGGCACAGAGTCCCGCAAAAATCTGGAAAATCCCAGTTTCCATCCCTGGTCTGTGCTGCCTTGTCTCGCTGGAGTGGATAATTCTGTTGGTTCAGAATCTGGAGTAGCTGCAAGAGTGAGGGGCGTTGGCAGAGGCAGCAATTAGACTCACACAGCGAGGGATACCACATGTGGAGTTGCTGAGTGATATCACCGGAATGCTGGAAGGTATCAGGCTCAAAAATTGTGTGGGAAAAGGGCTTCTGATTCATGATGCGCTGGTACCAGTGCTCATGGACAAGCAGGCGAATTGATGGCAGAGTGATATCATTGCTAGAGCTTGTATTCAAGTCCTCAGGAAATGTTCAGTGGAGGCAGGTTTGAATCCCTCCGTCTGAAATGGTGAATTTGAAATCAATAATTTTAAACATAATAATTAATAAAGCTGAAATAAGTATGAAACTATTACTGATGTACAAAACATCCAAGCACCTGTCCTTTTGGGAAGGACATCTGCCATTCTCACGTGATCTGCACAACATAACCAGAGTAAAATGTATTCCTCTCAATTACCCTCTGAAATGCCCGAGCAAGCTATGCAGTTCAACGGCAGCGAGGGCTTGGCAACGAATGCTGGTCTGTCAGAGACACCCGCATCTCCCGAGTGAATGAAAACAATCCCATTGCACTGGGCCCCAATGGAACTGTGATGGGAACGGTGTCCAGGCCAAACATGTCGGTAGGTTTATGGGCAGGGCTTTAAAATGACAGAGAGGATGCTGGGACAGGGTTCAGGTGAAAGGAGCTTTCCAAATCCAAAGAGAAAAGGTGAAGCATTGGAACAGCATGGGGATGTGGCTGAAGACAAGCAGAAAGGAAAAGGGTGGGACAGAGATTAACTAAAACTGTGCATCAGCAAATCGGTTTGTGATAGGAGATTGTGGAAAAGAGTAAATCATCTTTTTTTTAATGGACAAAGTCTCTGCAATAAGATAGATGGATTTGTGACACAGGTGGAAGAGATTGAGGCACCAGGGAGACGTGGTTACAGGGCGAACAAAAGGTGGAACATAAATATTCAATGGTTCGCAACCTTGCGGAAATTCGGTCAAAATGGACAACACTAACAATAATGGATAACAAACAGAGGAAGCATTGGTCTCAGGTCATGAAGTAGAGTCAGTCTGAATGCAACTTCTGGCTACTACTTGCCAAGGACACAAGCAGCAGAACAGTTTTAGGCCACCGAACAGCATTTCATTGTTCATCACTGAATTAAGCAGGGATTCATTGGAATTTTTAACAAAAACTTTGTGATAATTTTGGGATATTTCAATCTTCGCATACTCTGGGACAGTCACACTGACAAGAGTGATATTGGAAGAGGAATTCAGATTTTTTTTTCAGTTTCTTTGAATAAGACATTGTGCAGCTGGCTGGCGATGTAACTATTTCTAATTGACCATTGTGCGATGAAACTTAGTGAATGAGTACTGTCACGTGGAGAGATCCTCTGGGAAATTGTGATAAAGTGCAGTTTAAAGAAATATAAAGTTTTCAAGTGAATCACAAAAAAGTACAAGCTACAAATAGAAAGAAAAATTGCTGATTACGTGAGTTTGATAGGAGAGCTGACAACGGTAAACAGGCTGAACAGACTGAAACATATGCCCGTAAATGAACAATAGAAAACATTTGAAGAAACAGTGCAAAATACTAAACAAAAGGATATTCTGTTGAAACAGACAAAACCTCAGAAAGAATTTCCCACCTGGCCCTCACTCAGGACAAAATCTTTCAAAATAGATTTTCAGGCTTAGAAGATCACCGAAAGTTCTTAAAAATCTGAAGTGAGTGTGTATTTTAGGAGTAAGTTTTAAGGGGATTGCAAAGGGTCTGCTAGCAGGAGGAGAGCGGTGGGAAGGGGAATCATTGTCAGGGTTTATTGACCCGATAGGAACATGGAGAGGTGAAGGTGCTGGAGTTGTTGAGAGTGTTACAGAGAGTGGTCAGGAAATGAAGGGTGTTACAAAGCCAGTACGAATTGCTGCAGCTGTAAGTGTTCGCAGAAGTAGCGAGGGACATACGTCTTTTTATTTATTCATTCATGGGATGTGGGTTTCACTAATTGGACTAGCATTCTTTGTCCCGCCTGATAATCACCCAGAGGGTAGCTTAGAGTCAGCCACATTGCTGTTGGTCTGGAGTCACATGTAAGCCAGAGGAGGTTAGGGTGTCAGATGTCCTTCCCTAAAGGATGTAAGTGAACCTGATGAGTTCACCGACTGATCAACAATGCTTTTACAGCCAGGCCTGACATCCCAACTCCTACTCCCAATGCTCTGCCCAATGAAGGTAGCCATCCCAAATGCCTGCTTCGCCAGCCTGTCTACCTGTGACACCACTTTCAAAGAACTGTGTAACTGCATCTCTGGGTATCTGACTGACAACATTCCCAGAGCCCAAACATTAATTGTACAAGTCCCAACCTGGATTGTTTCACCAAAATGGAACATTCACATTTATCTAATTAAACTCCATCTGCTATTCTTCAGCCCACTATCCCAGCAGTACTGTCCATCCTGTTGTATCACAGATAACCTTCTTCACTGTCCACTTTACCACCAATTTTAGTGTCTCTCAAAAAAATCTTACCAGGAAACCAATATTCCCATCCAAACCTTTTATGCAAATGACAAAGATGCATCCAGTCAGAAAAACAACATGTCTCCCATCACCCTCTCTCTCCTAACATCAAGCTAATTTTGTATCCAGTTGACTAGCTCCTCCTGAGTGCCATATTCTTTTTCATTGATCTGAAATTATTACTCAGTTTACCACATGGAAGGTAGAACAGTGCAGCACAAGAACCTTCGGCCATGATGTCATGCCAACCGTTTGTCCAACTGTAACATCAAACTAACTACGTAACTTTCATTTCACGATCATCCATGTGCCTATCCAAGACTCAACTAAATGTACCTAATTTATCTAACTTTTACTACCACAGCTGGCAGTGCACTCCACCCACTCTGTGTAAAAAACCTCCCCTTAACCATCCTCCAATCACCCAATTATTTCCCCTCATAATAACCATTTATGCCATGCAAAAAAGAAGTCTTGCACTGTTCACTGTCTACGCCTCACACCATCTTGATCACCTCGACCATGTCACCCCTCACCCTTCTTAACACCAATGAGAAAAGCCTTAGATCCCTCAATATTTCTCCATAAGACATGCTCTCCAGTCCAGGCACCATCCTGGTAAATCCCCTCTTTACCATCTCTAAAGCTTCCACATCCTTCCTGTAATGAGAGAACCTGAACGGAACACAGTATTCCAAGTGGGATCTAACCAGGTCTCTATAAAGCTGCAGCTTAACCCCACGGCTTTAAAACTCAATCGCCAGCTGATGGAAGTCAACACAACATGCTCCTTCTTAACAACCCTATCCGCTTGGTGGCAACTTTGAGGCATCCGTGGGCATGGAACCCAAGTTCCCTCTGTCCCTCCACATTGCCAAGTCTCCCGCCTTTAATATAAAATAATACTTTATATAAAATCAAATTCAATTTTCCGAAATGAATCACTTCACACTTTTCCAGGTTGAACTCCATCTGCCACTTCTCAGCCCAGCTCTGCATCCTGTCAATGTCCTGTTGCAACCTACAACAGCCCTCCACACTATCCACCACTCCACCAACTTTCGTGACAATGGCAAAATTACTAACCCACTCTTCCACTCACACATCCAAGGCATTTATAAAAATCACAAACAGCAAAGTTCCCGAACCAATCCCTGCAGAACACCACTGGTCACTGAGCTCCAGGCTGAATGCTTTCCATCTTTCATCACCTTCTGTCTTTGTGAGCCAAAAAGTCTTTATCCATACAGACAGGTTTCCCTGTGTCCCATGCCTCTGTATTTTCTGAAAGAGCCATAAACGTGTTGTGTCACATTCTCGAAGGATTCAATAAGATTTGTAAGGCATGACCTGCCTCATACAAAGCCATGCCTACTATCTCTAATCAAATATGAATCACAAGTCCTAATGTCTCAGAGTCCTTCCCAATAATCTGCACACCACAGACATAAGACTGACAGGTCTGTAGTTCCAAAGATTGTCCCTATTCCTTTTTCCTGAACAATGAAGTACCATTTCCCTGCCTCCAATCATCTGGTAAGACTCCAGGGGACAGTGACGACTCAAAGGTCATCGCCAAAGGCCCAACAATCTCGTCCATTGCTTCCTGTAGTAACTTTGGACATATCCCTTCGGGTGCAGCAGATTTATCTGTTCTTATGTTTTACAAAATTCTCAGCACATCCTCCTTCTTAACATCAATCTGTAAACATGTATCAGTCCCTTTCATGTTGTCCTCTCAAATGTAAACGTCCCTCTCAGTAGTGAATACTGAGGCATAGTATTAATTAAGGACCTCCCCTACCTCCTATGACTCCAGACACAAGCTCCCTCCACTATCCCTAATCGGCCGTACCCTCAATCTGGCCATCCTCTTGGTCCACATGTAAATGGAGAATGCCTTACAGTTTTTCTTAATCCTTCCCAACAAAGCTTTTTCATGCCCCATTCAACCTGTCCGAAGTACATTCTTCAGTTCCTTCCTGGTACCTTCAGAGAATCCCTACAGTGTGCAAACAGGCCATTTGGCCCAAAAACTCCATACCGGCCCTCCAAAGAGTATTCCAACCAGACCCATACCCCCACCATATTATTCTACATTTTCCCTGACTAAAATGCCAAACCAACACATCCTTGAACACTCCGGGTAATTTAGCATGGCTGAGTCACCTAACCTGCACATCTTTGGGCTGTCGGTGGAACGCGGAGCACCAGGAGGGAACACACGCAAACGATTGGAGAACATGCAAACTCCACATAAAGTTGCCAGGGGCTGGAATTAAAATCAGGTCCCTGGTGAAATGAGACAGCTGTGTTAACCACAGAGACAACGCGCTTCCCCAGAGGTCTATTTGATTCTTGCTACCTCAACCTTAAGACAGCTTCCTTCTTCCTCGTGACTAGACGTTCTATATCCCTTGGAACTTAACAAATGCTTTGCTGAAGTCCATGTGGACAACATTGACTGCTCTGCCTTCATCTATCTCTTGGCAAACTCCTCAATTCCTGATGAAGGGCTCCGGCCTGAAATGTCGATTTTCCTGCTTCTCGGATGCTGCCTTATCTGCTGTTCATTTACAGGAACACCCTGTCAAGTCTGATCACTGGCATATGCAGACCTCACTGTCTCCACCCCCTTGAAGAGTCAATCCGGTTTGAGAAACACTGTTATCCACTCACAAAGTCATGCCTGACTATCTAAAGTCAGCCCTTGCCCTTCCGAATATACGTAGCTCCTTTCTCTCAGAATCTCCTCCAATAACCTACTTATCACTGGCCTGTAATTTCCTCACTTTTCCCTGCAGCTTGAAGTGATGGAACAGCTGAAGCCACCTTCCAGTCTTTCGACACCTCACTGTGTCTGTTGATAATGTAATATCTCTGTTACAGACACTGCAATCTCTTCCCTAGCTTCTCACAATGTTCTAGGATCGACCTAATGAGCTACTGAGGATTGATCAACATTTATTTGTTTTACGACTCCAGCACTTTCTATTCTCTGATGAGCATTCTTTCCAAGACATCACTATTTATTTCCCTAAGTTCCTGAGCTTCCGTGTCTTTCTCCACAGTAAATTCTGACAACACTATTTCGTCTAATATCTCACCCAACTCCTCTGATTTCACACATAGGTGACTTCATTGATCTTTAACGGGACCTAATCTCTACCAGGTTAATCATTAGCCCCTTCTTGAAACTTGTGCAAAGGCTTCTGAAAATTCAAATTACCCATAACCTCCGTACCACCACACATCTCCGAAACCATTATCTACTCTGCCATTTATATTCACACCACCAAATAAAATCCAACAGGCTCAATAACAAATTCTCTTGTGTAAAGTGTGTTTCTAAGCGTCCAGTTATTGTTTATCGATATATCCTTTCTAACACATTTCAGCACATTCTTGACTTACTGTCAGGCTGACACTAATTGGTTTCAGACTGACAGCAGAAAGGGTTGTGGGAGTTCTTGCTTATCTATCTGAAGAAGATAGCTTACAGGGTCATCAGGGAATAGAGAAGGCAAAACAAATACTGATTCCTGAAGAAGGGCTCATGCCCGAAACGTCGATTATCCTGCTCCTTGGATGCTGCCTGACCTGCTGTGCTTTTTCAGCAACACATTTTCAGCACTGGTATTTATTACAAAGGGAATGTGTCTACAAAAGAGGGAGATCTATGCTAAGGTACAGTCAGACCATACCTGGAGTATTATGAGCAGTCTGAGTGCGCTGAGGAACAACATTGTCACACTGGAGACAGGCTAGAGAAGGGTCACTCGGCTCATCCTGCAAATGGAGGGATTTCTAATGGGAACAGGTTGAGTAGACTGAGGTTGAATCATTGACGTTCAGAAAACATGAGAGAGACGTTGAATGAAACATCCAAGATTCTGAGAGGCTTTGACAGGTTTGATGATGGGAAGTTAGAAAACAGAAAAAGTACAACACAGTAATAGGCCCTTCGGTCTATGCTACTTTCTCCCCACCCCACCCTCCTCTAGCTTATCCCTCCACGCTTCAGGTTCACTGCCTTTATTCCTGATGAAGGGCTTTTGCCCGAAACGTCGATTTGGAAGCTACTTGGATGCTACCTGAACTGCTGTGCTCTTCCGGCACCACTAATCCAGAATCTGGTTGCCAGCATTTGCAGTCTTGTTTTTACCCTGTTTTTACCTTCGGCTTACCATGGCTGTGCTGTGTGATGCTATTCTAAAGTAGTCCCATCTGCCTCCACATGGTCCATATCCCTCTATTTTCTACCTATTCATGTTTCTGTCCGAATGCCACTTCAATGCTTTGCTCATATTTCTGTTTCTCAGACCTCCCTCAGTATCTTCCACACTCTACATTTAAAAAGTGTCTCACACATCTCGTTTCAACTTCCTCTTTCTCACTTTAAAACTCTGTGCTCTACTATTTGAAGCTTACACAGTGGAAAAGAGATTCTGACTATCCACATGATCTGCCCCTGTCCTAATTTTATTTTCCTGTATTTGGTCGCCTGTCAGCTTCTGATACTCTCACAAAACAATCCAACTTAGTTTAATTTCCTCTTATACCTAACACTCTCTTCAAAATCCGAACACAGGCAACGTGCTGATAAACCCCTTTTGCACCATCTCAAAAGCCTCCACGTCCTTCCTATTGTGTGGAGATGAGAACTGCATACAGTACTCCGAATGTGGCCAAATAAACATTTGATACAATGACAACATCAGATGCAAACCACTTTACCCAACTTTGTGACCGAAGAAGGCCAGTGTTCCATTTGCTTCCTTTCCCATCTGAAACACTTCTATTGCCATTTTCAGGGAGTTACTGACTTGCACCAAGATCCTTCTGTATATCAATGTCCCTCAGGATGCTAACTTTCTTCCTGAATTTGACAGGACCTCAGACTTGTCCGGATTAAACTCTATTTGTCATTTCTCTGCGCATCTTTCCTACTGATCTGTAACTTCCTATAACCTTGCATCTCCTTGCTCATTCACCCCAACTCCATCAATTTTCATGTCATCTGCAATAATTATCTCTGTCACTTCCTTTCGTTTCAATGGTGTGAGAATCTGTAACCAGAGGGCATAAAATCCCAGCAAGGGCTCACCCATTTAAGATGGAGATGAGGAGGAATGTCTTCCTTCAGGTGGTAGTGACTCTGTGGGAATTCCTGACTGCAGGGGACTGTTGAGGTTGGGTCATTAAGAATATTTACAACAGTCTTGGTCAGATTTTAATTAATCAGGGAAACAAGGGTTTTGTGGAAAAGGCAGGTAAATAGAGTGAAGGATCATAAGATCAACCATGATCTGACTGAAGGGCAGAGCATCCTCAATGGGCCAGATGGCCTAATTCCGCTCCTCCATCTCATGGTCTGAACTCAAACTCAATACGTCCTGTATAACATAATCAGTCTCTACTCACAAAACACCTTTATATTGGGATTATTAAATATTTATTGTTACACAGCATTTGATCTGTAACAGACAATTTAGTTGATGGCTTCCTGATGTGGTGTTATGGAAAACCATCTCCTTTACAATCCAGTATTCCATCCATTACAGCCCTGATACTCATTAGTTATCCAGTCTGGATAGAGACTACTGTCACACACAGTTACTGTACTGCCCTTGCTACAAGTACATTCAGTATTCTGACTGTAACCATATTGAAATTACCATCATTGGTCAACTCCTATAAAAGAATTCCTGCTAATGGTTGCTGCTGCTTGCTTATTCTCAGTTCCGCTCAAATAAGACTCACAATTTTGATCTTTACTCCCACATAAATGTCTCATTAATGCGTTCACCTCATCCTTTCTTCACAACTAGTTGACCTTTTGCCTAGCCTGCCTCGATCCCACAAAACCCTTGAGTATTCACTTCCCTGTGATGGCCATTCTGCAGCAACATCACTGGAATGTCAGTTCGATCACATCTGTTCACTGCCATTCCATCTCCCTTATGGCGAATGCAGGGAGTCATTCCTCAGTCATGGGGGTTGAACAGATGGATAGAGGTTACAGAGCTAGGGAGGCTTACAGGAGTTCGAGGATGTTAGAGCTAAACAGAGTTACATCTGGTCAAGAATGTCAGTTGGACAAAGGGGTTTGAGGATTGGAGGAATTTACAGAGATAGGGTAGAAGCAGGCAGACTGATAGGCACAGACAGAGGGTCATACAGGCATAGTCAGAGAGATGTACACAATGGAAACAGACCCTTTGGTCCAACCCGTCCATGCTGAACACATACCCCCAACCCAATCAAGTGTCACCCGAAAGCACCTGGCCCATATCCCTCCAAACGCCTCAAATTCATAAAACCATTCAAATGCCTCTTAAATGTTGCAATTGTACCTCCCTACACCACTTTCTCTGGGAACTCATTCCATACACTTATCTCACTCTTTGTGAAAAAGTTGCCCCTTAGGTCGCTTTTATATCTTTCCCCTCTCACCCTAAACCTATGCCCTCTAGTTCTGGACTCCCCGACCCCAGGGAAAAGACGTTGTTTATTTACCCTGTCCATGCCCCTCATAATTTTGTAAACCTCTATAAGGTCACCCCTCAGTTAACGACGCTCCAGGGAAAACAGCCCCATCCTGTTCAGCCTCTCCCTACACCTCAAATCCTCTAACCCTGGAAACATACTTGTAAATCTTTTCTGAACCCTTTCAAGTTTCACAACATGTTTCCGATAGGAAGGAGACCAGAATTACACACAATATTCCAACAGTGGCTTAACCAAAGTCCTGCACAGTCACAACAAGACCTCCCAACTCCAGTACCCATTCTCTGACCAATAAACGAAAGCATACCAAACACCTTCTTCACTATCCTATCTACCTGCGACTCAACTTTCAAGGAGCAATGAACTAACACCCCAAGGTCTATTTGTTCACAACAGACCCGAGGACCTTACCATGAAGTGGTAAGATTTGCTTTCCCAAAATGTAGTATCTCGCATTTATCTCAATTAAACTCGTCTGCCACTTCTCTGCCCAGTGGCCTATCTGGTCAAGCTCTTGTTGTAATCTGAAGTAACCTTCTTCACTGTCCACTACACTTCCAAATTTGGTATCATCTACAAACTTACTAACTGTACTTCTGATGCTTGCATCCAAATAATTGATGTAAATGACAAAACTAGAGAACCCAGCACCGACCCTTGTGGCAATCCACTGCTCATAGGCCTCCAGACTGAAAAACAACTCTCCACCACCACCCTCTGCCTTCTTCCTTTGAGCCAGCTCTGCATCCAGTGGCTAGTTCTCCCTGTATTCCATGAGACCTAACCTTGCTCATCAATCTACCATGGGAACCTTGCCAAACGCCTGACTGAAATCCATATAGATCACATGTACTGCTCTGCCTTCATCAATCTACTTTTGTTACTTCCTCAAAAAACTCAATCAAGTTTGTGAGACATGATTTCCCACGCACAAAGCCATGTTGACTATCCCAAATCAGTACTTGCCTTTCCAAATACATGTACAATATCTCTCTCAGAATTCCCTCCAATAACTTGCCCACCAATGACGTCAGGCTCACTGGTCTATAGTTGTCTGGGAGTTTCAACGTGTTTGAGGGAGAAGAGCATGGAAATAATAACAGAGATATGGAAGGTTGTAGTTACTGAAGACATTTAAAGATGTAAGCGAACTTCTAGGCTCTCGAGGCGACGTAGATAGTAAAACAATGGAGAATGCCAGGTTGCTGGGTTGGAGACAGTTACACAGATGTGGACGGTTGCACAAACTAAAAGTGGTTCCATTGGTCGGGAGGGTTGGTGGGAGGTGGGGTTGAGGGTGAAGTTTAAATAGATTAAGATCGAAGAATTGGAGAAGGATGAGGAGATTACCATTTTTTTCGTAGCTAAAGGAGGAAAGTATGAGCTGGAGAAGTTTACACAGATAGGGACAGACGAAGAGGTTAAAGACAAATACATTGACATGGAGGGTGGTGTTGGTAGGAGGAGATTACAGGGATAAACAGCACTGTCAGGTCCCCCTCTCTCTCACCCCCCTCACTCACCCCCACACTCTCCCCATCTCTCTTCCCCCACTTTCCTCACCCGCTCTCTGCCCCCTCTCTCGCCCTCTCTCCCCACTCTCTCCCCTCTCTCCCCCTCTCTCCCACCCACTCCCTCCCCTCTCTCTCTCCCTCTCTCTCTCACCCCCATCACCCCCACACTCTCCCCATCCCTCTTCCCCCACCTTCTCCCCCGGTCTCTGCCCCCTCTCTCCTGCCCTCTCTCCCCTCTCTCCCCCCTCGCTCTCCCTCCCTCTCTCTCCCCTTCTCTCTCACATCTCTCTCCCTGTCTCTGTCATTCTCTCTCCCCCTCTCCCTTGCCCCTTCTCCCTTGTCTCCTCTCCTTCACACTTTCGCCCTCCCTCTCTCGCCCCTATATCTCTGCCCCTCTCTCTCCCCTCACTCTGTCACCTCACTCTCCCTCCCTCTCTCACTCCCTCCTTCTCCCCCTTTCTCCCGCTCCCTGATTCTCTTCTCCCTCCGTCTTTCTTCACACTCTCTGTCTCTCTCTACCACCTCTCTCTCTTCCCCCTTTCTCCCTCTCCTCTCTACCCTTCTCTCTACCCCTCTCTCGGCACCTCTCTCTCACGCCCCCTCTCTCTATCCCTCACCCTCTCTTTCTCTCCCCTCTCTCTTCACTAACTCTCTCCCCCACTCTGTCACCTAACTCTCTCCTCTTTCTCGCACACTCCCTCCCTGCCTAACCCTCTCCCTCCACCACTCTGTCCACCACACTCTTCCCCCACTCTCTCCCCCATTCTCTCACCCCTCTCTCACCCACTCTCTCTTCCCTCCCTCTCTCACCCTCTCACTCTCCCCTCTCTCTCCCCGCGCTCTCTCCCCCTCTCTCACCCCCTATCTGTCCCCCTCTTTCCACCTCCTTCGCCCCCTTCATCTCCCACTCCCTCCCCGTCTCTCCCCCATCCTAGTCGCTCTCCCCGTCTCTCCCCCCTGTCTCCCCCTCCCTCTCCTCCACTCTCTTCCCAAACTCTCACCCCAACCTCTATCCCCTCTCTCCCCCCGCTCTCACCCCCTTTCTGTCCCCTCCTCCCCCTTCTACGCACCTTCCTCTCCCTCCCCATCTGTCCCCCCTCCCCATCGCTCTCCCCATCTCTCTCCCCTCTCTCTCCCTCCATCCCCCCTCTATCTCTCCCCTCTCTCTTCCCCCTCTCTCCCTCCACTCTCTCCCCCTCTGTCTCACCCTCCCTCTCCCCCTCCCTCTCACCCTCTTTCTCCCCCCGCTCTCACCCTCTTTCTGTCCCCCCTCTCTCACCCTCCCTCGCACCTTCCTCTCCCTCCCCCTCTCTCTCCCCGTCTCTCCCCCCTCCCAATCGCTGTCCTCATCTCTCTCCACCCATCTCTACCCCTCCCTCTCCCCCTCTCTTTCCCCAACTCTGTCCCCCTCTCTCTTCCCCCACTCTCCCCCTCTCTCTCGCTCTTCCCGTCTCTCTTCCCCCTCCCTGTCTCTCTCTCTGCCGCGTCTCTCTCGTCCCACTCTCTCCACATTCCTCTCACCCCTCTAACCCCTCTCTCCCCCTCTCCCCTCCTCTCTCCCTTTCTCTCTACCGTCTCTCTCTCTCACCCCCTCTCTCTACACCTCTCTCTCTCTTACCCACTCTCTCTCTCTACGTCACTCTATCTTTCCCCCTCTCTCTTCACTTACTCTCCCCCCACTCAGTCACCTAAATCTCTCCCCTCTCTCTCACTCCGGCCATCCCTAACACTCTCCCTCCTCCACTCTCACCCCCACTCTGTCCCCAAACTCTCTCTCCCGCTCCCTCTGTCCCCCTGTCTCTCCCCTCTCACACCCTCCACTCTCTGTCCCCGTCCCTCTGTCCGCCTCTCTCTCCTCTCTGTCCACCACTCTCCCCCCTCTCCGCTTCCCCTTCTCTCCCCTCCCTTTCCCCACTCTCTCTACCCCACTCTCTCACCACCTCTCTCTCCCCTGCTCACCTCCTCTCTCGACCCCCAATCTCTGTCTCCCCTTCTCTGTTCACTAACTCTCTCTCCCACTCTGTCGCCTAAATCAATCTTTCGCTCTCTCTCCCTCACTCACTGCCTCTCTCATGATCACACTCTCTCCTCTCTCTCCCCAGTCTCTTTCCCCATTTCCTCCCCAATCTCTTCACCCACTCTCACACCATCTCTCTCCCCTCTCTCTCCCCCTCTCTCCTTCCCCTCTCTCTCCCCTCTTTCTCCACCCTCTCTCCCCCTCCCTCTCTCCCCTCTCTCCCCCTCCCTCTCTCACCATCTCACTCTCCCCCTCTCTCTTTCCCACTCTTTCTCCACTGTCTCCCCCAATCTCACTCCCCCTCTTCCTCTCCCCTTTCTGTGCTCCCTTCTCTCCCCACACCCCCCTGTCTTTCCCCTTTTCTCAACCCCCACTCTCGCCCCTCTCTCTCCCCCTCTCTCTCACACCCTCTGTCTCACACCCTCTCTCTCACACACCCTCTCTCTCCCCACTCTCACTCCCCCCTCTCTCCTCCACTCTCTCACCCCCTCTTTCTTTTCCCCTCTCTCCCCTCTCTCTACCCACTCTCTCCGCCTCTTCCCCTCTTCTCCCTCTCTCTTCCACTCCCTCTTCCCCGGTCTCTCTCTCCCCACTCTCTCCTCTACACTCTCTCCCCACTCTCTCTCCCCCTCTAACCCCCCCTATTCCCACCTCTCTCGCCTCTCTCTCACCCCAAATCTCTCCTCTCACTCTCTCCCCTCTCTCAGCCTCTCTCTTCCCACCTCCCTTGCCCCTCCTTCTCATCTCTCTCTCTCACCCCCTCTCTCACCTTCCACTCTCTCCCCTGTCGCTCTCCCCACTCTCTCTCCCCTTTCTCTCGCCCACTCTCTCACCACTCCCCTCTCTCTCCCGCCTCTCTCTCTCCCTCTCTCTCCCGTCTCTCTCCCCCCTCTTTTCCCAACACTCTCTCTATCCCTCCTCTCCCCTCCCTCTCTCTCCCTTCCCTCCCACTCTCTCTCTCGCCCCCCTCTCGCACCCTCTCTCTCGCCCATCTCTCGCCCCCGTTTCGCCCTCCTGTCTCGCCCCTTCTCTCTCTCCACCACTTTCGCCCCCACCTTCGCCCCCTCTCTCGCCCCCCACTCTTGCCCCAACTCTTGCCCCCACTCTCGCCCCTCTCGCGCCCCCTCTCTCGCCCCCACTCTTACCACCATCGCCTTCACTCTTGCCCCTCTCTCTCCCCCTCTCTCTCACCCCTTCTCTCTCCCGTCTCTCTCTCTCTCCCCTCTCTCTAACCCTCTCTATCCCCCTCTCTCCAGCCCTCTCTCTCCCCCATCTCTTCACCGTTCTCTCCCCGTCTCTTTACTCTCCTCTCTCTTCCCCCTCTCTTTACCTCCCTCTGTCTCTCTCCCCCTCTCTCTACCCTCTCTTCCGATCCCTCTCCCCTCTCCAACTCCCCTCTCCATCTCCCCCTCCCAATCTCCCCTCTCTTCCCTTCTCCCCCTCCCCTCTAACCCCTCTCTCCCCACTTCCTCCCCACTCTCTCTTTCCCCTCTCTCTCACCCTCCGTCCCCCCTCCCCCCTCTCTCCCCTCGCCCCCTCCCCTCTCTCGCCCGCCTCCCTCGATCCCTCCCCCTGCCCCCCTCTGCCACCACTCTCTGCTCCCCTCTCCCTATTCCCTCTCCTTGCCCCTCTCTCCCTCCCTCTCTCCACCTCTCCCCCTCTCTCTCCCTCGCCCCTCCTTCTCTCCCGCTCTCCCACTAACTCTTTATCCTCTCTCTCTCTTCCCATTCTCTTTCCGCCCTCTCTCTCCACGCCTCTCTCTCTATCCCATCTCTCCTCCTCCCCCTCCCTTTCCCCTCACTCCCTCCCTCTCTATCCCTCACTCTCTCTCGCCCTAACTCTCTCTTCACTAACTCTCTTCCCCGAACTCTTTCCCTCTCTCTCTCCCTCTCTCACCCCTTCGCGCTCTCTATTCCGCACTCACTCACCCTCGCACTCTCCCAATCTCTCCCTCCCCCGTCTCCCCCTCTCATCTCTCCGCTCTCTCCCCTCCTCTCTCTGCCCCTCCCTTTCTGTCCCCTCTCTCTCCCCTCCTCTCTCTCCCCTCCTCTCTCTACCCTCCTCTCTCTCGCCCCTATCTCCTCCCTCTCTCCCCGTCTGTCTCCCCTCCTCTCTCTCCCCTTCTCTCGCCCGCTCTCCACCGTCTGTCTCCCCCCTCTCTCCCCCACTCTCTCCCCCGTTTCTCTGCTCCCTCTCTTGCCCCCTTTTCTCTGACCCCCTCTCTCTCTGTGCCCCACACTTACTGTCCCCTAACTCTGTGCCCCTCGCATTCTTCCCGCATTCTCTGTCCCTCCTGTCTCTCTGTCACCCCTCTTTCTGTTCCCCCACTCTCTGTCCCCCTCTCTCTGTTCCCCCACTCACTGTCCCCCTCTCTGTCCACCCTCTCTCTTCCCCTCTTTTTACCCCCTCCCTCTCCCCATCTCTCACCTCCCTCTCTCCCCCCAATCTTTTTCCCCCTCTCTTACTGTCCCCCCCTCTGACCGGCCCTCTCTCTGTCACTTAATCTCTATCTCCCCTCTCTGTTCCCCCCTCTCAATGCCCCCTCTCTCTCCGTTGCCCTCTCTCTGTCCCCCCTCTCTGTCCCCCTCCTCTCTGTCACTCTCTCTTTGTCCCCCCACCTCTGTCTCCCCTCTCTCTCCGTTGCCTTCTCTCTGTCCCCTTTCTCTGTCCCCTCTCTCTCTGTCCCCCCAGTCTCTCCGTTCCCCTCTCTCTGACCACCTCTCTCTGTCCCCCCTCTCTCTGTCCCCCCACCTCTGACTACCCTCTCTCTCCGTTGCCTTCTCTCTGCCCCCCTTCTCTCTGTCCCCCTCTCTCTGTCCCCCCACTCTCTCCGTTCCCCTCTCTATATCCGACCCTCTCTGTCACGCCTCTCTCACCGTTCCCCTCTTTCTGTACCCTCTCTCTCTGTCCCCCTCTATCTGTCGCCCCTCTCTCTGTTCCTCTCTACGTTCACATCTCCCTGTCACCCCTCTCTGTCCCCCCTCTCTCTTCGTTCCCCTCTGTCTGTCCCCCATCTCTCTGCCCCATCTCTGCTCCCCTCTCTCTGTCGCCGCTCTCTCTGTGCCCCCTCTTCCTCTGTCCACATCTCTCTCTCTGTCCCCCACTCTCCGACACCCGTCTCTCTGTCCACTCACTCTGTCCTCCCTCTCTCTGTCCCCCCACTCTCTGCCCCCCTTTTTCTGTCCCCCTCTCTCTGTCACCCCTCTCTCTGTCCCCCTCTTTCCCCGTTTCACAGTTCCCGCACTGTCCCCTCTCTCTCTGTCCCCCTCTGTCTTCCCCCTCTCTCTATCCCCCCTCTGTCCTCCCTCTCTGTCCCACCTCTCTCTTCGTTCCCCTCCCTCTCTCCCTATCTCTCTGACCTCTCTGCTCCCCTCTCTCTGTCACCCCTCTCTCTGCCCCCCTCTCTATCCCCGTCTCTCTGTTCCCCCCTCTGTCACCTCTCTCTCTGTCCCCCTCTCTCAATCCCCCCTCTGCGCCCCCCTCTCTGTCCATCTCTCGCTCTGTTCGCCCTCTCTCTGTCCCCCTCTCCGTCCCTCCCCCTCTGTCCCCACTCTCTGTCCACCCCGGTCTCACTGTCACTCTGCTCTCTTTTCCCCTCTCTCTGTTGCAATTTTCTCTGTCCACCCCTCTCTCTCTTTTCCCCTCTCTCTGTCCCCCCTCTCTGTCGCCCTTCTCTCTCCATACCCCTCTCTCTGTCCCCTCTCGCTTACCGCCCCTCTCTCTGTCACCCAAACTCTCTCTACCCTCTCTCTGTCCTTCCATCTCTCTGTCCCCCTATCTCAATGCCCCCTCTTTCTCCGTAGCCCTCTCTCAGTCCGCTTCTCTCTGCCCCCCTCCTCTCTGTCACACTCTCTCTGTCCTCCGTCTCTCTGTCTCCCCTCTCTCTACGTCACCTCTCTCTCTGTCACTACTCGCTCTGTCCCCCTTTCTCTATACCCTCTCTCTCTGTTCCCCCCTCTGTACCCCCCTCTCTGTCCACCCTCTCTCTTCTTTCCCCTTTGTCTGCCTCCCATCTCTCTGCCCCCCCTCTCTGACATCCCTCTCACTGCCCCCCTCTGTCCCCCTCTCTCTGTCCCCCACTCTCTGTTTTTCTCTCTCTGTCCCTTCTCTCTGTCCCCCTGTCTCTGTCCCCTCTCTCTCTACCCCACATCTCTCTGCCCCCCACTCTGTCCCCCTCTCTCTCTCCCCCTCCCTCTGTCCCCCATTCGTCCCTCACCTCGCTGTCCCCCCTGCTCTGTCCCCCCCGCTGACCCACCTCTCTCCATCACTCCCCTCTCTGTCCCCCTTCTCTCTGTCCCCCTCTCTCTGTCCCCCTCTCTCTGTGCGCTTCTCTGTCCCCGTCTATGTTCCCCCCTCTCTCCCCTCTCTCTATGTCCCCTCTCTCTCAATCCCCCCTCTGCGCCACCTCTCTCTTTCAACCCTCTCTCTGTTTGCCCTCTGTCTGTTCCCCGTCTCTCTGTTCCCCTCTCTGTCCCCCTCTCTCTGTCCACCCTCTGTCACTGTTCGCCCTCTCTCTGACCCCCTCTCCGTCCCTCCCCACTCTCTCCCCCCTCTCTGTCCCTCCCGCTCTCTCTGTCACCCTTTGTCCATACCACCGTCACCCCCTCTCTCCGTTCCGCTCTCTCTGTCCCCCCTTGCTCTGTCCCCCTCTCTCTATACCCACTCTCTCAGTGCCCCCACCCATCTGACCCACTCTCTCTTCATTCCCCTCTCTCTGTCCCTTATCTCTCAGACCCCCCTCTCTCTTTCCCCCCTCTCTCTGTTAGCCTTCTATCTGTCCTCACCTCTGTCCCTCCTCTCTGTCCCCCTCTCTCTTGGTTCCACACTCTCTGTTCCCCTCTCTCTGTCCCCGTCTCTCTGTCCACTCTCACTGCCCCATCCACTTTAACCCCACTCTCTCTATCCCCCCTCTCTCTGTCACCCCTCTCTCTGTCCCCCCTCTCTGTGCCCCCTCTTCCTCTGTCCCCAGCTGTATCTGTCCCCCCAGTCTGACACCCCTCTCTCCATCCCTCTCATCTCTGCCCCTCCTCTGTCCCCCTCTCTCTTTCCCCTCTCTCTGTCCCCCCCTCTCTGCCCCCTCTCTCTGTTTCCCCCTCTCTCTATTCTTCGTCTCTCTGTCCCCTTTCCGTCCCTCCCCTATCTGTCGCCCGTCTCTCTGTCCCCCCTCTCTGTCCCCCTCTCTCTTTTCCCTCTCTCTCTGCCCCACCTCTCTCTGTCCCACATCTCTCTCTCCCTCACTCTCTGTCCCCATTTCCGTCCCTCCCCTCTCTGTCGTCCCTCTCTCTGTCCCCCTCTCCCTTTTTTCTCTCTCTCTGTCCCCCCTCTCTCTGTCCCCCCTCTCTGTCCCGCCTCTCTCTCTGTCCCCCTCTCCCTTTTCCCTCTCTCTCTGTCCCACCTCTCTCTGTCCCACATCTCTCTGTCCCTCTCTCTCTGTCCCCCTCTCCGTCCCTCCCCCTCTGTCCCCCCGCTCTCTGTCCCTCCTCTCTCTGTCCCCCCTCTCTCTCTGTCCTTTTCTCTCTGTCCCCTCTCTCTCTGTCCCACTTCTCTCTGTCACCCACTCTCTGTCCCCCTCTCTCTGGCCCCATCTCCGTCCCTCCCCTCTCTATCCCCCCTCGCTCTGTCCCCCTCTCTCTATAAGCTTTCTCTCTGTCCCCCCGATCCCCCGACCCACCTCTCTCCGTACCTCCACTCACTGTCCCCCCTCTCTCTGTGCCCCTCTCTCTACCCCCTCTCTTTGTCCCCTCTCTCTGCCCACCCTCTCTCTTTCCCATCTCTATGTCCCTCCCCTCTCTGTGCCCCCCTCTGTCCCCTCATTCTCTGTACCCCCTCTCTCAATCCCCCCTCTGCGCCCCCTCTCTCTGTCCCCCTCTCTCTCTGTTCGCCCTCTCTCTGTGCCTTCATCCTCCCCTCCCCTATCTGTCCCTCCTCTCTGTACCCCCCCGCTCTCCCTGTCTCTCTTCTGTCTGTCCCCCCCTCTCTGTCAGCCTCCTCTCTGTCCCAATTCTCTCTGTCCACCCTCTCTCTCTGTCCCCCTCTCTCTGTTCCTCTCTCTCTGTCCCCTCTCTCTGTCCCCCGTCCCTCTCCGTTCCCCTTTCTCTGTCACCTCTCTCTCCCTTACCGCCCCTCTGTCTGTCACCCAATCTCTCTCTCCCCTCTCTCTGTCCCTCCATCTCTCTGTCCCCCTCCCTCAATGCCCCCTCTCTCTCCGTTTCCCTCTTTCGGACCCTCTCTCTCTGTTACCCCCCGTGCCACCTCTGTATCCCTCCTCTCTCTTCGTTCCCCTCTCTCTGTCCCCTATTTCACTGCCCCCTCTCTCTGTCCCCTACTCTCTGTCCCCCTCTCTCTGTCCCCCTCTCTCTGTCCCCCTCTCTCTGTGTCCTCTCTTCCTCTGTCCCCAGCTCTCTCTTTCCCCCCCTCTGAAAACCCTCTGTGTCTCCCCCTCTCTGTCCCCCTCTCTCTTTCCATCTCTCTCTCTGTTCGCCCTCTCTGTCCACATCTCCGTCCCTCCCCTCTCTGTCCCGACTCTCTGTCCCCCGCCCGCTCTCCCTGTCACTCTGCTCTCTTTTCCCCCTCTCTCTGTCCCCCTCCTCTCTGTCCCAATTTTCTCTCTCCACCCCTCTCTCTCTTTTCCCCTCTCTCTTTCCGCCTCTCTCTGTCGCCCCTCTTTCTCCATTCCCCTGTCTCTGTCCCCTCTCGCTTACCGCCCCTATCACTGTCACCCAATCTCTCTCTCCCCTCTCTCTGTCCCTCCATCTATCTGTCCCCAACTTTCAAGGGCCCCTCTTTCTCCGTTGCCCTCTCTCAGTCCCCTTCTCTCTGTCCCCCTCCTCTCTCTCACACTCTCTCTGTCCTCTCTCTCTCTGTCTCCCCTCTCTCTCCGTTCCCCTCTCTGTACACCTCTCTCTGTGCCCCCTTTATCAACGCTCCCATCTCTCTGGCACCACTCGCTCTGTCCCCCTCTCTCTATACCCTCTCTCTGTTCCCCCCTCTGCCCCCCTCTCTGTCCACCCTCTCTCTTCGTTCCCATCTGTCTGCCCCCCATCTCTCTGCCCCCCGTCTCTGACATCCCTCTCTCTGTACCCCCTCTCTCCGTCCCTCCCCTCTCTGTCCCCCTTCTCTCTGTACTCTCTCTCTGTCCCCTCTCTCTGTCCCTCTCACTCTGCCCACCCTCTCTCTGTCCGAACTCTCTCTATACCCCCTCTCTCTGTCCCGCCCTCTATCCCGCCTCTCTGTCCCCCTCTGTCTTCGTTACCCTCTCTCTGTCCCTTATCCCTCTGCACCCCCTCTCTGACCCCCTCTCTCTTCCTCCCTCTCTCTGCCCCCCCTCTGTCCCCCCTCTCTATACCCCTCTCTCTTCGTTCCACACTCTCTGTTCCCCTCTCTCTGTCCCACTCTCTCTTCCACTCTCACTGCTCCCCCCCACTTTAACCCCACTCTCTCTGTCCCCCCTCTCTGTCACGCCTCTCTCTGTCCCCCTCTCTCTGTGCCCCCTCTTCCTCTGTCCCCAGCTATCTCTGTCCGCACTGTCTGACACCCCTCTCTCCGTCCCTCTCCTCCCTGTCCCCCCTCTCTTATACCCGTCTCTCTGTCCCCTCTCTCTCTATCCCCATTCTCTCTGCCCCCCTCTCTCTGTTCCCCCCTCTCTGCCCACTCTCTGTCCCCGTCTCTCTGTTCACCGGTCTGTACCCTCTCTCTCTGTCCCCCCTCTCAATCCCCCCTCTGCGCTCCCTCTCTCTGTTCGCCCTCTCTCTCTGTTCGCCCTCTCTCTGTCCCCCTCTCCGTCCGTCCCCTCTCTGTCCCCCCTCTCTCTGTCCCCCTCTCTCTGCTCCCTCGCTTTGTCCTCTCTCTCTGCCCACCCTCTCTCTCTTTCCCACCTCTCTGTCCCCCCTCTCTCTGTGCCCCCCTCTGTCCCCTCATTCTCTGTACCCCCTCTCTCTATCCCCCCTCTGCTCCCCTCACACTATCCCCCCTCTCTCTCTGTCCCCCCTCCCTCTGTCACCCTCCTCTCTGTCCCAATTCTCTCTGTCCACCCTCTTTCTCTGACGCCCTCTCTCTGTCCATCTCTCTCTGTCCCCGTTCTCTCTCCGTTCCCCTCTCTCAGTCGCCTCTCTCTCTGACCGCCCCTCTCTCTGTCACCCAATCTCTCTCACCCCTCTCTCTGTCCCTCCATCTCTCTGTCCCCCTCCCTCAATGCCCCCTCTCTCTCCATTGCCCTCTCTCTGTCCCTCTCTCTCTGTCCACCCGTGCCCCCCTTTCTATCCCCCTTTCTCTTCGTTCCACTCTCTCTGTCCCCCATCTCACTGTCCCCTCTATCTGTCCCCTACTCTCTGTCCCCCTCTCTCTGTTCCCTCTCTCTTCCCCCCGACCCCCCTCTGTCTGCTCACCGTTTCTCTATTCCCCCTCTCTCTTCCCCCCCTCTCTCTGTGTCCCCTCTTCCTCTGACCCCAGCTCTCTCTTCCCCCCCTCTGTTACCCCTCTTTCCGTCCCTCCCCTCTGTGTCTCCCCCTCTCTCTGTCCATCTCTCTCTCTGTTCGCCCTGTCTCTGTCCCCATCTCCGTCCCTCCCCTCTCTGTCCCCCCTCTCCCTCCCGCTCTCCCTGTCACTCTGCTCTCTTTTTCCCCCTCTCTCTGTCCCCCTCCTCTCTGTCCCAATTTTCTCTGTCCACCTCTCTCCCTCTTTCCCCCTCTCTCTGTCCCCCTCTCGCTGACCCCTCTCGCTGCCGCCCCTATCTCTGTCACGGAATCTCTCTCTCCCCCTCTCTGTCCCTCCATCTCTCTGTCCCCCTCTCTCAATGCCCCCTCTTTCTCCGTTGCCCTCTCTCTGTCCCCTTCTCTCTGTCCCCCTCCTTTCTGTCACACTCTCTCTGTCCTCCCTCTCTCTATACCCTCTCTCTCTGTTCCCCCCTCTGTCTCCCCTCTCTGTCCACCCTCTCTCTTCGTTCCCCTCTCTCTGCCCCCCATCTCTCTGCCCCCATCTCTGACAACCCTCTCTCTGTTCCCCTCTCTCCGTCCCTCCCCTCTCTGTCCCCCTTCTCTCTGGAACCCTCTCTCTATCCCCTCTCACTGTCCCCCCTCGCTCTGCCCACCCTCTCTCTGTCCGACCTCTCTCTGTCCCCCTCTCTCTGTCCCCCTCTCCGTCCCTCACCTCTCTGTCACCCCTCTCTCTGTCCCCCCTCTCTCTGTCCCGCTCTCTCTGTCCCCCTCTGTCTATCCCCTCACACTCTGTCCCACCTCTCTCTGTCACCTCTCTCTGTCCGCTCTCTCTTCCCCCTCTCTCTGCCCACCGTCTCTCTGTCCCCTCTCTCTCTCTGCCCCCCCCTCTCTCTGTGCCTTTCTCTGGCCCCATCTCTCTGTTCCCCCCTCTGTCCCCTCTCTATCTGTCCCCCCTCTCAATCTCCCCCTCTGCGCCCCCTCTCTCTGTCGCCCCGTCACCCCTCTCTCTCCGTTCGGCCCTCACTGTCCCCCCTCGCTCTGTCCCACTCTCTCTATACCCCCTTTCTCTGTTCCGCCCTCTATCCCCCTTCTCTGTCCCCCTCTCTCTTCGTTCCCCCCCGACTCCCTCTATCTTCATACCCCTCTCTCTGTCCCTGATCCCTCTGCCCCCCCTTTCTGACCCCACTCTCTCTTCCTCATTCTCTCTGTCCCCCCTCTCTCTGTCCACCCTATGTCCCCCCTCTCTGTCCCCCTCTCTCTTCGTTCCAAACTCTCTGTTCCCCTCTCTCTGTCCCACTCTCTCTGTCCACTCTCACTGCCCCCCACTTTGACCCCACTCTCTCTGCCCCCCTCTGACGTGTCACCCCTCTCTCTGTCCGCCCTCTCTCTGTGCCCCCTCTTCCTCTATCCCCAGCTGTCTCTGTCCCAACTGTCTGACACCCCTATCTCCGTCCCTCTCCTCTCTGTCCCCCCTCTCTGTCCCCCTCTCTCTTACCCCTCTCTCTCTGTCCCCACTCTCTCTGCCCCCTTCCTCTGTTCGCCCCTCTCTTCCCCCTCTCGGTCCCCGTCTCTCTGTTCCCCCGTCTGTCCCCTCTCTCTCTGTCGCTGCTCTCTCAATCCCCCCCTTTGCTCCCCTTCTCTCTGTTCCCCCTCTCTCTCTGTTCGCCCTTTCTCTGTCTTCCTCTCCGTCCGTCTCCTCTCTGTCCCCCCTCTCTCTCTGTCCCCCTCTCACTGCCCACACTCTCTCTTTTCCATCTCTCTGTCCCCCCTCTCTCTGTGCCCCCCTCTGTCCCCTCATTCTCTGTACCCCCTCTCTCAATCCCCCCCCTCTGCGCCCCCTCTCTCTGTCCCCCTCTCTCTCTGTTCGCCCTCTCTCTGTCCCCCTCTCCTTTAATCCCCTCTCTGTCCCTCCTCTCTGCCCCCCCCGCTCTCCCTGTCACCCGTCTGTCTGTCCCCCTTCTCTCTGTCACCTTCCTCTCTGTCCCCTCTCTCTGTCCTCCTCTCTCTGTCCCATCTTTCTGTCCCTCTCTCTCTCTGCCCCCCTTCTCTCTCCGTTCCCCTCTCTCTGTCCCCTCTCTCTGAAAGCTCCTCTCTCTGTCATCCAATCTCTCTCTCCCCTCTCTCTGTCCCTCCATCACTCTGTCCCCCCCCTCAATGCCCCATCTCTCTCCATTGCCCTCTCTCTATCCCTCTCTCTCTGTTCCCCCCTCGTGCCCCCTCTCTGTCCTCCCTCTCTCTTCGTTCCTCTCTCTCTGAGCCCCATCTCACTGCCCCCTCTCGCTGTCCCCTATTCTCTGTCCCCTCTCTCTGTCCCCCTCTCTCTGTCCCCTCTCTCTGCCCCTCCGACCCCCTCTCTCTGTCCACCCTTTCTCTATCCCCCCTCTCTCTGCCCCCTCTCTCTGTGTCCCCTCTTCCTCTGTCCCCAGCTCTCTCTTCCCCCCCTCTGATACCCCTCTCTCCGTCCTTCACCTATGTATCTCCCCCTCTCTGTCCCCCCCCCGCTCTCCCTGTCACTATTCTCTCTTTCCCAATCTCTCTGTCCCCCTCCTCTCTGTCCCAATTGTCTCTGTCCACCCCTCTCTCTCTTTAACCCTCTCTCTTTCCCTCCATCTCTCTGTCCCCCTCTCTCAATGCTCCCTCTTTCTCCGTTGCACTCACTCAATCCCCTCCTCTCTGTCCCCCTCCTCTCTGTCATACTCTCTCTGTGCCCTCTCTCTCTGTCCCCCCTCACTCTCCGTTCCCCTCTCTCTGTTCCCCTCTCTCTGTCCCCCCTCTCTCTCTGTTCCCCGCTCTCTGTCCCTCCTCTCTGTACCCCTCTCTCTGTCCCCCCTTTCTCTACATTCCCATCTCTCTGTCACCACTCGCTCTGTCCCCCTCTCACTATACCCTCTCTCCCTGTTCCCACCTCTGTCCCCGCCTCTCTGTCAATCCTCTCTCTTCGTTCCCCTCTCTCTGTCTCCCATCTCTCTGCTCCTTCTCTGACATCCCTCTCTCTGTCCCCCCCTCTCTGTCTCCCCTCTCTCTGTCCCCCACTCTCTGTTCCCCTCTCTCTGTCCCCTCTCTCTGACCCCTCTCTCTGCTCCCCTCTTTAACCCACCTCTCTCCGTCCCTCCCTTCTCTGTCCCCTCTCTCTGTCCATCTCTCTCTGTCCCCCTCTCCGTCCCTTACCTCTCTGTCACCCCTCTCTCTGTCCCACCTTTCTCTGTCCCACCTCTCTGTCCCCCTCTCTCTGTCCCCCTTTCTCTGTCCCGTCTCTGTCTGTCCCCCTCTCTCTATACGCTCTCTCTCTGTACCCCCCGTTTTGCCCCCCCTCTGGCCCACCTCTCTCCGTACCTCCCCTCTCTGCCCCCTTCTCTCTGTCCCCCTCTCTCTGTGCCCTTGACTGTCCCCGTCTAACTGTTCCCCCCTCGGGCCCCTCTCTCTCTGTCCCCCCTCTCTCAATCCGCACCCCCCTGCGCCCCCTCACTCTGTTCCCCCTCTCTCTCTGTTCTCCCTCTCTCTGTTCCCCTCTCCGTCCCTCCCCTCCCGGTCCCCCTCTCTCTGTCACCCTGTCTCTGCCCCTTCTCCCTTTCCCCTCTCTTTCTGTCCCACCTCTCTCTGTCCCACATCTCTCTGTCCCCCTCTCTCTGTCCCCTTCTCCGTTCCTCCCCTCTCTGTCCCCCTCTCTCTGTCCCCACTCTCTCTGCCCCCACTCTCTCTGTCCCCCTCTCTCTGTCCCCCTGTCCGTCCCTCCCCTCTCTCCCCCCCTCACCGTCCCCCTCTCTCTGTCTCCCTCTCCGTCCCTCCCCTCTCTGTCTCCCCTCGCTCTGTCCCCCTCTCTCTATACCCTCTCTCTCTGTCTCCCCCCATCCCCATCTGACCCACCTCTCTCATTCCCTCCCCTTTCTGGCCCCCTCAATCTATCCCCCCTCTCTTTGCCCACGCTCTCTCTGTCCCCCCTCTCCCTGTGCACCTCTCTGTCCCCGTCTCTCTGTTCCCCTCTCTGTCGCCCTGTCTCTGTCCCCCCTCTGTCATTGTTCGCCCTCTCTCTGTCCCCCTCTCCGTCCCTCCCCGCTCTGTCCCCCCTGCTCTGTCCCCCCCGCTATCTCTGTCTCCCTTTATCCTTCCCCCGTCACCCCTCTCTCTCCGTTCCGCTCTCTCTGTCCCCCCTTGCTCAGTCCACCTCTCTCTATACCCATCTCTCAGTCCCACCCGTCTGACCCCCACTCTCTTCTTTCCCCTCTCCCTGTCCCTTATCTCTCCGCCCCCTCTCTGAACGCCCTCTTTCTTTCCCCCCTCTCTCTGTCCCCCCTCTCTTTGTCCCCCCCTCTGTCCCCCTCTCTCTTCGTTCCACACTCTCTGTTCCCCTCTCCCTGTCCGCTTCTCTCTGTCCACTCTCACTGCCCCCTCACTTTAACCACACTCTCTCTGTACCCCCTCCCTCTGTGCCCCTCTTCCTCTGCCCCCAGCTGTCTCTGCCCCCCTGTCTAACTCTCCTCTCTCCGTCACTCCCTTCTCTGTCCCCCGTCTCTGTCCCCCTCTCTCTTTCCTTTCTTTCTCCCCCTCTCTCTGTCTCCTGTCTCTCTGTTCCCCCGTCTGTTCCCTCTCTCTCTTTTCCCCATCTCTCAAACCCCTCCTCTGCGCCCCCTCTTTCTGTCCACCCGCTCTCTCTGTTCACCATCTCACTGTCTCCCTCTCCGTCCCTCCCCTCTCTGTCCCCCTCTCCCTTTTCCCTCTCTCTCTGTCCACCTCTCTGTCCCACATCTCTCGGTCCCCCTCTCTCTGTCCCCCTCTCCGTCCGTCCCCTCTCTGTCCCCCCTCTCTCTGTCCCCCTCTCTCTGTACCCTCTCCCTTTTCCCTCTCTCTCTGTCCCACCTCTCTCTGTCGCACATCACTCTGTCTCCGCTCTCTCTGTCTCCCCTCTCTCAGTCCCCCTCTCTCTGGCCCCCTCTCCGTCCCTCCCCTCTGTATCGCCCCTTGCTCTGTCCCCCTCTCTCGATGCCCTCTTTCTCTGTCCACCCTGCCCTCCCGAACCAACTCTCTACGTCACTCCCCTCTCTGTCCCCCCTCTCTCTGTCCCCTTCTCTCTGTCTCCCATCTCTCTCTGCCCCTCTCTGTCCCTGTCTCTCTTTTACCACCTCTCTCCCCTCATTCTCTGTCCCCCTATCTCAATACCACCCTCTGCGCCCTCTCTATCTGTCTTCCCTCTCTCTCTGTTCGCCCTCTCTCTGACCCCCTCTCCTACCCTCACCTCTCTGTCCCTCCTCTCTGTCCCTGCCGCTCTCCCTGTCACCTTTCTGTCTGTCCCCCCTCGCTCTGTCCCCCCTCTCTCTGTCCCCCCCTCTCTGTCGCCCACTCTCTGTCCCCTCTCTCTGCCCCCTCTTTAACTCACATCTCTCCGTCCCTCCACTCTCTGTTCCCTCTCTCTGTCCCTCTCTCTCTGTCCCCCTCTCCGTTCCTCACCTCTCTGTCACCCCTCTCTCGGTCCCACCTCTCTCTGACCCCCCTCTCTGTCGCCCTCTCTCTGACCCCTCTCTCTGTCCCCTCTCTCTCTCTGTCCCCCATTCTCTATACCCTCTCTCTCTGTACCCCCCGCTTTGCCCCGCCTCTGACCAACCTCTCTCCGTACCTCCCCACTCTGTCCCTCTTCTCTCTGTCCCCCTCTCTCGGTCCCCTCTCCCTTTTCCCTCTCTCTCGGTCCCACCTCTCTCTGTCCCACATCTCTCTGTCCCCCCTCTCTCTGTCCCCCCTCTCTCTCTGTCCCCCCTCTCTCTGTCCCCACTCTCTCTGTCCCACCTCTCTCTGTTCTTCTCTCTCTGGCCCCCTCTCCGTCCCTCCCCTCTGTATCCCCCCTTGCTCTGACCACCTCTCTCAATACCCTCTCTCTCTGTTCCCCCTGACCCCCCGACCCAACTCTCTACGTCACACCCCTCTCTGTCCCCCCTCTCTCTGTACCACCTCTCTCTGTCCCCCCTCTCTGTCGCCCGCTCTCTGTCCCCCTCTCTCTATACCCTCTGTCCCCCTCTCTCTCTGTCCAACTCTCTCTGTCCCACATCTCTCTGGCCCCTCTCTCTGTCCCCCTCTCCGTCCTTCCCCTCTATGTCCCCACTCTCTCTGTCCCCCTCTCTCTGTCCCCTCTCCCTTTTCCCTCTCTCTCTGTCCCACCTCTCTCTGTCCCACATTTCTCTGTCCTCCCTCTATCTGTCCCCCCTACTCTCTCTGTCCCACCTCTCTCTGTCACTCTCTCTCTGTCCCCCTCTCTCTGGCCCCCTCTCCGTCCCTCCCCTCTGTATCCCCCCTTGCTCTGTCCCCCTCTCTCGATACCCTCTCTCTCTGTCCCCCCTGCCCCACCGACCCAACTCTCTACGTCACTCCCCTCTCTGTCCCTCTCTCTCTGTCCCTTTCTCTCTGTCTCCCATCTCTCTCTGCCCCTCTCTGTCGCCGTCTCTCTGTTACCACCTCTGTCCACTCATTCTCTGTCCCCCCAATCTCCATACCCCCCTCTGCGCCCCCTTTGTCTGTCCCCCCTCTCTCTCTGTTCGCCCTCGCTCTGTCCCCCTCTCCTACCCTCCCCTCTCTCTCCCTCCTCTCTGTCCCCGCCGCTCTCCCTGTCACCTTTCTGTCTGTCCCCCCTCGCTCTGTCACACGCCCCTCTGTCCCAATTCTCTCTGTCCACCCTCTCTCTGTCCTCCTCTCTCTGTCCCCCCCTCTCTCCGTTGCCCTCTCTCTGTCCCCTCTCTCTCTGACCTCCCCTCTCTCTGTCACCCAATCTCTCTCTCCCCTCTCTCTGTCACTCCATCTCTCTGTCCTCTCCCTCAATGCCCCCTCTCTCTCCATTGCCCTCTCTCTGTCCCTCTCTCTTTTCCCCCCTCTGTCCCCCCCATCCCCCTCTCTCTTCGTTCCCCTCTGTCGGCCCCGCATCACTCTGCCCCTCCTCTCTGAGATCCCTCTCTCTGTCCCCCCTCTCTCAATGCCCCCTCTTTCTCCATTGCCCTCTCCCAGTCACCTTTTCTCTGTACCCCACCTCTCTGTTACCATCTCTCTGTCCTCCCTCTCTCTGTCTCCCCACTCTCTCCGTTGCCCTCTCTCTGTCCCCTTCCTCTGTACCCCCTCCTTCTGTCCCCCCTCTCTCTCCATTTTCCGGTCTCCGTCCCCCATTTCTCTGTCCCCCCTCTCTCTGTACCCCCTCTCTCTGTTCCACCCTCTCTCTCCGTTCCCCTCTCTCTGTCCCCCCTCTCTCTGCCCCCCCTCTCTGTTCCCCTCTCTCTGTCCCCACTCTCAGTCCTTTGCCCTATCTCTGACCCCCGCTCTCTGTCCCTCCTCTCTCTCCGTTCCCCTCTCTGTCCCCCTCTCTCTGTCCCCCCTCTCTTCCTTCCCCTCACTCTGTCCACCCCATCTGTCCCCCGCTCTCACCGTTCCCCTCTTTCTGCCCCCTCTCTCTCCGTCCCCCTCTTTCTGTCCCCATCTCCGTCCCTCCCCTCTCTGTCACCCCTCGCTCTGTCCCCCTCTCTCTATACCCTCTCTCTGTCTCCCCCTGCCCCCCTCTGACCCACCTCTCTCCGTCCCTCCCCTCTCTGTCCGCCCTCTGTCTATCCCCCCACTCTGTGCCCACCCTCTCTCTGTCCCCCCTCTCCCTGTGCACCTCTCTGTCCCTGTCTCTCTGTTCCCCTCTCTGTCCCCCCTCTGTCACTGTTCACCCTCTCTCTGTCCCCCTCTCCGTACTTCTCCACACTGTTCCCCCCCTCTGTCCCCCCCGCTATCTCTGTCTTCCTTTATCCTTCCTCCCGTCACCCCTCTCTCTCCGTTTCGCTCTCTCTGTCCCCCCTTGCTTTGTCCCCCTCTCTCTATACCCATCTCTCAGTCCCCACCCACGTCTGACCCCCACTCTGTTGGTGCCCCTCTCTCTGTCCCTTATCTCTCCGCCCCACTCTCTGACCGCCCTCTTTCTTTCCCGCCTCTCTCTGTCCCCCCCGTACTCCCCTCTCTGTCCCCCTCTCTCTTCGTTCCACATTCTCTGTTCCCACTCTCTGTCCCCTCTCTCTGTCCCCTCTC